>NC_030833.1:35016088-35319968 GCF_001704415.2 Capra hircus
TCCAAGGCGGTTCCCTCTCTTTAACTGCTTCTGTTTGCTGGTTTTTTAGGCTCAGTAGTTCAGTCGCGCTGTGTGTGTGTGGGGGAATGCTGCAAAGAAACAGCGCTGTCATGTGCACACAGTGTCTCAGCCCCGCTGGACCTGGCCCTTCTCGTGGCACACAAACGCTCCGGCTCTCCGATTCTCAGCCGGGAACCATCTGAGGCTGGCCCTAGGCTGCGTGCACTTCCCCGGACTAAGCCGCTCAGGTTCGGTGCTCAGGTAGCCCTCAGAGGCTCAGATTCCGTTGGGACTGCGTTTTGTGCCCTTCCCAGGTCTGAGTAGCTCAGGAGTTTGGCGAGCGCGGTCGCTGTGAGTTATCGCCTTTTCTGTCTCTGCTGCTCAGCTTTCTGGGTGGACCGCTGGCGCCCCTTGTGAGGCAGATGGTGACTGTCCAGCACCCCCAGAAGTCTTAGCAACGAAGCCTGCTTGCAGTTTGGTTAGTAAAGTCTCTCCGGGTCTGCAATTGCCCCTTTCCAGCCCTTACGGATCTGGCTGCCTGTCCCCAGTGGGTTATGGTCTGCAGCCGGCTATTTCCATTCTGTCCTTTGTTCTGTGAACGGTCCTGGTGGCGTTTCATGTTCGAGCTTTTCGTGTGATAGCTATCCCACAGTCTGGTTTGCTAGCCCAAGTTAGATCATTCTGGTTGCACGTGGGGTGTTCCTGCCCAATTTTTACAAAGCACTGCAGCCTGCGCCTCCCACACTTCCCTGCCCTGCCCCACTTCCTAGTGGTGGATGCAGGCGTCTGTGCTGCGTTTCCGCTGGGGGAGTTACTGTTGGGCTTGTAATCTGTTGGTTTTAATTATTTATTTATTTTTCCTTCCTGTTATGTTGCCCTCTGTGTTTCCAAGGCTCACCACAGACTCGGCAGGGAGAGTGTTTCCTGGTGTTTGGAAACCTCTCTTCTTAAAATTCCCTTCCTGGGACAGGCTTCCCTTCCTGGGATGGGCTTCCCTTCCCCGGACGGAGCTCCCTCCCCACCTCCTTTGTCTCCTTTTTCGTCTTTTATATTTTTTCCTACCTGTTTTTGAAGACAATGGTCTGCTTTTCTGGTTGCCTGATGTCCTCTGCCAGCCTTCAGAAGTTGTTTTGTGGAGTTTACTCGCATTGAAATGTTCTTTTGAGGAATTTGTGAGGGAGAAAGTGGTCTTCCTGTCCTATTCCTCCACCATCTTAGGACCGCCCCTCCAAGTACTGCATTTTGGACTCTTTTGTTGACCATGATGGATACTCCATTTCTTCTGAGGGATTCCTGCCTGCAGTAGTAGATATAATGGTCATCTGAGTTAAATTCACCCATTCCAGTCCATTTTAGTTCACTGATTCCTAGAATGTCAACATTCACCCTTGCCATCTCTTGTTTGACCACTTCCAATTTACCTTGATTCATGGACCTGACATTCCAGGTTCCTATGCAGTATTGCTCTTTACAGCATTGGACCTTGCTTCTATCACCAGTCACATGCACAACTGGGTTTCTTTCTTTTTTTTTTTTTGGCTCCATTCCTTCATTCTTTCTGGAGTTACTTCTCCACTGATTTCCAGTAGCATATCAGGGACCTAATGACCTGGGAAGTTCCTCTTTTGGTATCCTATCATTTTGCCTTTTCCTACTGTTCATGGGGTTCTCAAGGCAAGAATACTGAAGTGGCTTGCCATTCCCTCCTCCAGTGGGGCCTAGAAAGCAGATTCTGTCCTCAAATATTCTGATATATTCTTAGAATTTTGGTGATCATCGAGAGCAAAGGGCAAGAGAGTATGTCTTCTATTACATCCCGGTTTCTTTTTGAGCTCTGATTGAGGAAAAGACTGTTGTTCCCTGAACTTTGATGTCCCTACTATCTGGGATAAGACAGATTATCACACACTTTCATGGAAAAGGGTGTTTGCTATGACCAGTTTGTTCTCTTGTCAAAACTCAGTTAGCCTTTTCCCTGTTTCATTTTGTATTCTAAAAGGCCAAACTTTCCTGATACTCCAGCTATTTCTTGATTTCCTACTTTCCCATTCCAATCCTCTACCATGAAAAGGACATCTTCTTTTGGTGTTTGTTTTATCTTGTAAGTCTTCACAGAATTGGTCAACTTCAGCCTCAATGGCATCAGTGGTTTGGGCATAGATTTTGATAAATGTGATGTCAAATGGTTTGCCTTGGAAATGAACGTAGATCCTTTTGTCATTTAAGATTGCACCCACGTACCACATTTCAGACTCTTTTATTGATTGTGAGGGTTACTACATTTCTTCTAAGGGATTCTTAGAACAATTGCTGACAGTAGTTGATATAATCGGAGAAGGCAATGGCACCCCACTCCAGTACTGTTGCCTGGAAAATCCCATGATGGAGGAGCCTGGAAGGCTGCAGTCCATGGGGTCGCTGAGGGTCGGACACGACTGAGCGACTTCACTTTCACTTTTCATTTTCTTGCATTGAAGGAGGAAATGGCAACCCACTCCAGTGTTCTTGCCTGGAGAATCCCAGGGACAGGGGACCCTGCTGGGCAGCTGTCTATGGGATTGCATAGAGTCGGACATGACTGAAATGACTTAGCTGCAGCAGCTGTGGATATAATGGTCATCTGAATCCCAAAAGAATAACAACAAAAGCAACTCTTCTCCCAGTACCAGAATGTCCTGAGGCAGTGCACAGTAGGTATGGAGTTGTGCACACCTAGTAAGTGCTTTTCTTTGAAATCAAATTCTTTGAATCTGTGAATCTGGCTTCCTGAGGTTCTAAAGATTTCAAAGGGACAAACTTTTCTGAACTCTTATTTTTATTTACTTATGATGAAATTACTGACTCAGCAACTTTTTAATCCTAAACGGATTTTCATGCCAAAATGAGGCTTCAAGACACATAACATTTACTCAGCAAATGTAGAACGTATTTGACTTGAAACACTTTCCAATCCAGAGTTCACAAGTTACAAAACCAGAGTTGAAGTCTTGTACTATGCCTTAGAAATAGTAATTTGAATGTATCCCTTCAGTTCTAGTTCTTATTCTCTTCATCGGTAAAATGGATTGAAAGATATCTGTTTTATGAGTTAATGATGAGAGTCAAATAATAAGGCAGCCACAAAAGTGCTTCATAAACTTTCTACAAATAAAAAGAATTATTTTTTAGTTAGGGGAAACCATTTATTTTCTTTAAAAAAAGCACTTTAGAATTCTAGGCACACTATTGAAAAGTCTAATAGTGGCTTTAAATAAGACTGCTTTTAAATTTGGCTCTTTTGATTTTATTACATTTAGATGCTAGTTTAAAATGTTGTGTTCTTATCTGTGGAATATGGACATGGTGGTCTTTCCAGACTGGGTTGTTATTGGATGTGGTTAGTTCCCCAGCCTCCACCCTGATCCGTGCTCCTCTGCTGCTTAAAAAGCTTTGGAGGCAAGCTCTTGATTCTGAGAACCTTCTTGCTGACTTCCATGTTGAAAACTAAGTAACACTGGCTGTCCTGATTGAGTTTTATATGTGCACAGCTCTTTTTTTTTTTTCTGGAAATGGTCTTTTAAAAAAAATTATTTATTTTAATTGGAGGTTAATTACTTTACAATATTGTATTGGTTTTGCCATACATCAACATGAATCAGCCACAGGTATACAGGTGTTCCCCATCCTGAACCACCCACCCTCCTCCCTCCCTGTATCATCCCTATGGGTTGTCTCAGTGCACCAGCCCCAAGCATAGTGTATCATACATCAAACCTGGACTGGAAATTCGTTTCATATATGATATTATACATGTTTCAATGCCATTCTCCCAAATCATCCCACCCTCACCCTCTCCCACAGAGTCCAAAACACTGTTCTATACATCTGTGTCTCTTTTGCTGTCTCACATACAGGGTTATCATTACCATCTTTCTAAATACAATATATATGTGTTAGTATACTGTATTGGTGTTTTTCTTTCTGGCTTACTTCACTCTGTATAATCAGCTCCAGTTTCATCCACCTCATTAGAACTGATTCAAAGGTATTCTTTTTAATGGCTGAGTAATACTCCATTGTATATATTTACCACAGCTTTCTTATCCATTCATCTGCTGATGGACATCTAGGTTGCTTCCATGTCCTGGCTATTATAAACAGTGTTGTGATGAACATTGGGATACACGTGTCTCTTTCAATTCTGGTTTCCTTGGTGTGTATGCCCAGCAGTGGGATTGCTGGGTCATATGGCAGTTCTATTTCCAGTTTTTGAAGGAATCTCCACACTGTTCTCCATAGTGGCTGTACTAGTTTGCATTCCCACCAACAGTGTAACAAGATTCCCTTTTCTCCACACCCTCTCCAGCATTTATTGCTTGTAGACTTTTGAATAGTAGCCATTCTGACTGGCGTGAAATGGTACCTCATTGTGGCTTTGATTTGCATTTCTCTGATAATGAGTGATGTTGAGCATCTTTTCATGTGTTTGTCAGCCATCTGTATGTCTTCTTTGAAGAAATGTCTATTTAGTTCTTTGGCCCATTTTTTGATTGGGTCGTGTATTATTCTGGAATTGAGCTGCGGGAGTTGCTTGTATATTTTTGAGATTAGTTCTTTGTCAGTTTCTTCATTTGCTATTATTTTCTCCCATTCTGAAGGCTGTCTTTCAGCTTGCTTATAGTTTCCTTTGCTGTGCAGAAGCTTTTAATTTTAATTAGGTCCCATTTGTTTATTTTTGCTTTTATTTCCAATATTCTGGAAGGTGGGTCATAGAGGATCCTGCTGTGATTTATGTTGGAGAGTGTTTTACCTATGTTCTCCTCTAAGAGTTTTCTAGTTTCTGGTCTTATATTTAGATCTTTAATCCATTTTGAGTTTATTTTTGTGTGTGGTGTTAGAAAGTGTTCTAGTTTCATTTTTTTACAAGTGGTTGACCAGTTATCCCAGCACCACTTTTTAAAGATATCGTCTTTTCTTCATTGTATATTGTTGCCTCCATTGTCAAAGATAAGGTGTCCATTGGTGCATGGATTTATCTCTGGGCTTTCTATTTTTTTCCATTGATCTATACTTCTGTCTTTGTGCCAGTACCTTACTGCCTTGATAACTGTGGCTTTGTAGTAGAGCCTGAAGTCAGGCAGGTTGATTCCTCCAGTTTAATTCTTCTTTCTCAAGATTGCTTTGGCTATTAGAGGGTTTTTTTGTATTTCCATACAAATCTTGAAATTATTTGTTCTAGTTCTGTGAAAAATACCGTTGGTAGCTTGATAAGGATTGCATTGAATCTATAGATTTTTTTGGGTAGTATACTCATTTTCACTATATTGATTCTCTGACCCATGAACATGGTATATTTCTCCATCTATTAGTGTCCTCTATGATTTCTTTCACTAGAGTTTTATAGCTTTCTATATATAGGTCTTTAGTTTCTTTAGGTAGATAAATTCCAAAGTGTTTTATTCTTTTTGTTGCAATGGTGAATGGAACTGTTTCCTTCATTTCTCTTTCTATCTTCTCATTATTAGTGTATAGAGATGTAAGGGTTTTCTGTGTATTGATTTTATATCCTGCAACTTTACTATATTCATTGATTAGCTCTAGTAAATTTCCGGTGGAGTCTTTAGGGTTTTTATGTAGAGGATCATGTCATCTGCAAACAGTGAGAGTTTTACTTCTTCGTTTCCAATTTGGATTCCTTTTATTTCTTTTTCTGCTTTGATTGCTGTGGCCAAAACTTCCAAAACTGTGTTAAATAGTAGTGGTGAAATGGGCACCCTTGTCTTGTTCCTGACTTTAGGGGAAATACTTCAATTTTTCACCATTGTGGATAATGTTTGCTGTGGGTTTGTCATATATAGCTTTTATTATGTTGAGGTATGTTCCTTCTATTCCTGCTTTCTGGAGAGTTTTTTTTTTAATCATAAATGGATGTTGAATTTTGTGAAAGGCTTTCTCTGCATCTATTGAGATAATCATATGGTCTTTACATTTCAGTTGGTTTTTGTGGTGTGTTACACTGACTGATTTGTGGATATTACATAATCCTTGCATCCCTGGGATAAAGCCCACTTGGTCATGATGTATGATCTTTTTAATATGTTGTTGGATTCTGTTTGCCAGAATTTTGTTAAGGATTTGTGAATCTATGTTCATCAGTGATATTGGCCTATAGTTTTCTTTTTCTGTGGCATCTTTGTCAGGTTTTGGTATTAGGGTGATGGTGGCCTCATAGAATGAGTTTGGATGTTTACCTTTCTCTGCAAGTTTCTGGAAGAGATTGAGTAAGATAGGTATTAGCTCTTTTCTAAATTTTTGGTAGAATTCAGCTGTGAATCCGTCTGGACCTGGGCTTTTGTTTGCTGGAAGATTTCTGATTACAGTTTCTATTTCCGTGCTTGTGATGGGTCTGTTAAAGTTTTCTATTTCTTCCTGGTTCAGTTTTGGAAAATGGTACTTTTCTAAGAATTTGTCCATTTCTTCCAAGTTGGCCATTTTATTGGCATAGAATTGCTGATAGTAGTCTCTTATGATCCTTTGTATTTCTGTGTTGTCTGATGTGATCTCTCCATTTTCATTCCTAATTTTATAGATTTGAGTTTCTCCCTTTGTTTCTTGATGAGTCTGGCTAATGATTTGTCAATTTTATTTATCTTCTCAAAGAGCCAGCTTTTGGCTTTGTTGATTTTTGCTATGGTCTCTTTTGTTTCTTTTGCATTTATTTCTGCCCTAATTTTAAAGATTTCTTTCCTTCTACTAACCTTGGAGTTCTTCATTTCTTCCTCTTCTAGTTGCTTTAGGTGTAGATTTAGATTGGTTATTTGACTTTTTTCTTGTTTCTTGAGGTGTGCTGGTATTGCTTTCCCCTTAGCACTGCTTTTACAGTGTCCCACAGGTTTTGGGTTGTTGTGTTTTCATTTTCATTAGTTTCTATGCATATTTTGATTTCTTTTTTGATTTCTTCTGTGATTTGTTGGTTATTCAGCAGCGAGTTGTTCAGCCTCCATATGTTGCAATTTTTAATATTACAGATGTCTGTAATTGACATGTAATAGCACTGCACTGTGGTCAGGAAAGATGCTTGGGATATTTCAATTTTTTTTTTTAAATTACAAAGGCTAGATTTATGGCCCAGGATGTGATCTATCCTGGAGAAAGTTCCGTGTGCACTTGAGTAAAAGGTGAAATTCATTGTTTTGGGGGTGAAATGTCTTATAGATATCAATTAAGTCTAACTGGTGTATTGTATCATTTAAAGTTTGTGTTTCCTTGCTATTTTTCTGTTTAGTTGATCTATCCATAGTTGTGAGTGGGGTATTAAAGTCTCCCACTATTATTGTACTATTGTTAATTTCCCCTTTCATACTTGTTAGCATTTGTCTTACATATTGTGCTGCTCCTATTTTGGGTGCATATATATTTATAATTCTTATATCTTCTTCTTGGATTGATTCTTTCATCATTATGTAGTGTCCTTCTTTGTCTCTTTTCACAGCCTTTGTTTTAAAGTCTATTTTATCTGATATGGATATTGCTACTCCTGCTTTCTGTTAGTCTCTCTTTGCATGGAATATGTTTTTCCAGCCCTTCACTTTCAGTCTGTATGTGTCCCTTGTTTTGAGGTGGGTCTCTTGTAGACAACATATATAGGGGTCTTGTTTTTGTATCCCTTCAGCCAGGCTTTGTCTTTTGGTTGGGGCATTCAACCCATTTACATTTAAGGTTATTATTGATAAGTATGATCCCATTGTTATTTACTTTATTGTTTTGGGTTCGAGTTTATACACCCTTTTGGCGTTTCCTGTCTAGAGAAGATTATTTAGTATTTGTTTGAGAGCTGGTTTGGTGGTGCTAAATTCTCTCAGCTTTTGCTTGTTTGTAAAGCTTTTGATTTCTCCTTCATATTTGAATGGGGTCCTTGCTGGGTACAGTAATCTGGGCTGTAGGTTATTTTCTTTCATCACTTTAAGTATGTCCTGCCATTCGCTCCTGGCCTGAAGAGTTTCTATTGAAAGATCAGGTGTTATCCTTATGGGTATCCCCTTGCGTGTTATTTGTTGTTTTTCCCTTGCTGCTTTTAATATTTGTTCTTTGTGTTTGATCTTTGTCAATTTGATTAATATGTGTCTTGGGTTGTTTCACCTTGGGTTTATTCTATTTGGGACTCTCTGGGTTTCTTGGACTTGGGTGATTATTTCCTTCTCCATTTTAGGGGAGTTTTCAATATTATCTCCTCAAGTATTTTCTTATGGTCTTTCTTTTTGTCTTCTTCCTTTGGGACTGCTATGTTTCGAATGTTGGGACGTTTAATATTGTCCTGGAGGTCTTGAGATTGTCCTCATTTCTTTTTATTCATTTTTCTTTTTTCCTCTCTGTTTCATTTATTTCTACCATTGTATCTTCTACTTCACTTATCCTATCTTCCGCTTCCATTATTCTACTATTTGTTGCCTCCAGAGTGTTTTTGATCTCATTTATTACATTATTCATTATATATTGACTCTTTTTAAGTTTCTTCTAGGTCCTTGTTAAACCTTGCTTGCATCTTTTCAATCCTCGTCTCCAGGCTATTCATTTGTGATTCCAATTTGTTTTCAAGATTTTGGATCACTTTTACTATCATTATTTGGAATTCTTTATCAGGTAGATACCCTATCTCTTCCTCTTTTGTTTGGTTTGGTGGGCATTTATCCTATTCCTTTACCTGCTGGGTATTCCTCTGTCTCTTCATCTTGTTTATATTGCTGTGTTTGGGGTGGCCTTTCTGTATTTTGGCAGTTTGTGAAGTTACCTTTATTGTGGAGTTTCCTCACTGTGGGTGGGGTTGTACAGGTGGCTTGTCAAGGTTTCCTGGTTAAGGAAGCTTGTGTCTGTGTTCTGGTGGGTGGAGCTGGATTTCTTCTCCCTGGAGTGCAATGAAGTGTCCAGTAATGAGTTATGAGATGTCAGTGGGTTTGGAGTAACTTTGGGCAGCATTTTTATTGAAGCTCAGGGCTGTTTTCGTGTGCTGCTGGATAATTTGTGTGGTATGTCTTGCTTTGGAACTTGTTGGCCCTTGGGTGCTGCTTGATATCAGTGAAGGTATGAAGATGTTTGATGAGCTCTTGTCAATTAATGTTCCCTGGAGTCAGGAGTTCTCTGGTGTTCTCAGGATTTGCACTTAAGCCACCTGCTTCTGGTTTTCAGTCTTATCTTTACAGTAGTCTGAAGACTTCTCCGTCTGTACAGCACAATTGATAAAACATCTAGGTTAAAGATGAAAAGTTTCTCCACAGTGAGGGACACCCAGAGATGTTCACAGAGTTACTCGAAGAAGAGAAGAGGGAGGAGGGAGTTAGAGGTGACCCAAATGAGATGAGGAGGAATCAAAAGTGGAGAGAGCAAGCTAGCCAGTAATCACTTCATTATGTGCGCTCCATAGTCTGGACCGCTCAGAGATGTTATGAAGTTATACAGAGAAGAGAAGAGGGAGGAAGGAGACAGTGCTGGCCAGGAGGATAAAGGGGAGAATCAAGAGGAGAGAGACAGATCCAGCCTTTAATCAGTTCCTTAAATGTTCTCCAGAGGTCCATACTGGTCTTGGGCAGTATATTCAGGAGGTGCTTCTGATAAAAACCCATGCAGTCTTTGCAGGAAATGAGAAGTCATAGAGCCTCACTTGATGATTTTTACCTCATGCTTAATAGACTTCATTCTTTTATATTGTCCTTAGCTGGACTGATCAAGCTTTCTACATTTCATCTTGCTTTTATTCTATTAAAAGGAAAGAGATTTTATTTTAGGTGTATTTTAAACTTTCAGGCAAAATTTTGGTATTGTAATTGCTTGTATCTGTCTATATAATTAAAAATTAGAATTACTATTGATAGCCTTACTAGAATAAGACAGACCACTCTCTAAATGCTGACAACTTCCTAACCTCTATATCAGCTTGCATATTTTGTCAGAAACATTTAGAATTTTAGCCCTCTTTTCCTTATGAAAAATAACTTGATAATTTCTTTAAGCTTTGCTACCACATTCTCAGTCATTATTTAGACTCAAAAGTTTTGCTTGCCTTTTGTACATCATTAATTTTGTGTCTCACTTTCTCCCCTTTTGGGGATATGTTTTTATTTTTATTTTTTGAATTTTTCCTCAGGTAATTATTTCAGAAATGATTTCAAGATTATAAAACTCTGAATGTTCACATGTCCAAAAGTGTCTATACGTTTCTTACTTATTTTATTTTGGGCTCTACCACACAGCACAGGACCTTAGTGCCCTGACCAGGGATTGAACCCGTGCTCCCTGCAGTGGAAGCATGGAGTCTTAACCACTAGACCACCAGGGAAGGCCCCCAAATGTCTATACTTCGACCTTATGTTTGAATTGAGTTTATCAGGTATAGAATAACAATTTTGAAAATTATTTCCTATTTTGCTTTTGAAGATTTTACTTCACTTGATGATTTTTAATCATTTGTAAACATTGTGTAAGGAAAGATTCTTGAGAGTCCCTTGGACTGCAAGGAGATCCAACCAGTCCATTCTGAAGGAGATCAACCCTGGGATTTCTTTGGAAGGAATGATGCTAAGGCTGAAGCTCCAGTACGTTGGCCACCTCATGAGAAGAGTTGACTCATTGGAAAAGACTCTGATGCTGGGACGGTTGGGGGCAGGAGGAGAAGGGGACGACAGAGGATGAGATGGCTGGATGGCATCACGGACTTGATGGACGTGAGTCTGAGTGAACTCCAGGAGATGGTGATGGACAGGGAGGAATGGGGTGGTGGGATTCATGGGGGCGCAAAGAGTCAGACACGACTGAGCGACTGAACTGAACTGAACTGAAGGAAAGATTTATTCTAAATTGAGTCTCATTCTTTGTAGCTTCCCTTTTCTCTTTAAGACTTTTCAGGGTTTTATTTTCCCTTGTTATTCTCATGTTTCACAAGATTTTGGGAGTGTGGGTCTTTTCTCTGTAATCCTGTTTAGAATTTGGTGAATTCTTTGGATTTTTCATCATTGTAGGAAAAATATATTCAATTTCCTTTGCTTATTATTGTTTGCTTATTTTTCTCTCTCCTCAAAACTCCTGTGATAAAGTCACTAGGATTTCTATTGATAGAACTATTTCCTATACTACTTAATTTGTTTAATGTTTTCATCATTACTATTTTGTAGTCTATCCTTGTGGAAACCCATGTTACTGCTAAATCTTACTGCTGTTTAAAATAAGTGAAAATGGAACTAAATCTATTTTATTACTCAGAGTATCCATTTATTGAAAAATATTTTTTTGCCACCACATACTTAATTACCAAGAACCTCTCAGTTTTCTAATAACTTTTTCTTTTTCATGGCTAAATTTATCTGATGATACACTTATGTAAACTATTCTGTTTTCAGTAAGTTAAGTCCTTCAAGGAATATTTTTCTGACTTTTAGGTTTGATGCTTATTATGCAATTGGAGGTCCTCAAACATCTTTTGAGTCTTGAAATTTTGTTCATATCTGTGAGTTTCTAGACATTTTCAAATATTTATAGTATTGAATGCTGGAGTGTATTTTTTGACTTAGGTGTGAACATACAATGTTTGCTCTGGCTATGTGATCCTTATTGGAAATGGGTATGCACAGCAGCGGGGAGGGTGATATGCAGCCACGGGACCTTCCACTGATGTCTTTGAGTGATTTCTTTCCTTGACTTGTTATTCCTGTTCCTGTCTACCGTCTGCTGACCAGCATCTCCTCTGGAAGCAAGTGGTGTCAAAACTCCCGGCACCAAAAAAGGGCTCTGTGAGGACTAGCGGGATAGCTCTACTCTTTTCTAAGACAAGACCAGCTCCCTATTCCTTTCTTTATTTGTCCTGCCCATTCTTATGTTTTCACCTGGCCTTTCCATGGATTTTATGAGAAAAAGCTCTAAGAGAGTGCTTCTTTTTCTGCTTATATGATGAGCAGAGACGTTCACATCATTTGTTGTGATTGTGAATTCCAGTCCTTTGAAACTCTGATAGCTTCAATTTTACTAGTAAAATATGGCCATCTCTGTGAAAGTGAAATAATGTTTAGTTGAGATTTCCATTGAAACTTACATGTTTATCAATACTAATGTAACCTTTTGTTTAAATGTCTATTGACAAGCCAAAGTGCACTGATGATAAAGCAATATTTATTTAAAAGTTCAAGACTTATTGCATGTTTGGTGATAAGCTTGCAGTTTGTTTGTTTTTTTCTTTGAACTCAGTTTTTATAAAGTGTTAGGATTGTAAGCTTTCAGTTGCCCTCACACAAAGTGCACCAATGGATCTCTTTGTAGTTCTGGTGATCTGTGTTTCTATTTTGATTTTCCTTTTTCTATGGAATCAGAGGCATGCCAAAGGGAAGCTGCCACCTGGGCCCACTCCTCTCCCAGTTATTGGAAATATTCTCCAGATAAATATTAAGAATATCAGCAAATCCATAAGCAAGGCAAGTATGACTACTTTTCTTCCAGTTGTTTGTAATGAGTAAATAAGACTGCCCTATGTTTTGTCCCAGACTCCATAGTCCCAGACACCATGTTTGTTAAAAGTGGTTTTAAAGGGGAGTTCCCACTGGACACCTGGCCATGGTTTTATTTATTTATTTATTCATTGTTATTTATTTTTATTTTTGGCTGTGCTGGGTCTTCATTACTGTGCACAGGCTTTCTCTAGTTGTGGCAAGCAGAAACTACACTCTAGTTGTAGTGTGCAGGCTTCCCCTTGCCATGACTTCTCTTGTTGCAATAGACAGACTCTGTGGCTTGTGGGCTTCAGTAGTTGCCCTTCACAGTCTCCAGAGCATAGGCTCAGTAGCTGTGGCACTCAGACCTGTTGTCTACAGCATGTGGGGTTTTCCCAGACCAGGGATCAAACCAGATTCCCTTGCATTGCGAGGCAGATTCTTAACCACTGGATTACCAGGGTAACCCTGTTAATTTATTTTCAACTGAGCTAAAATTGATTTACAATATTATGTTAGTTTCAAGTGAGAATATAGAAAATTTTATAGATTATGCTCCTTTGAAATTTATTATAAATTATAGGCTATATTCCCTGTGCTGAACAATTTATCCTTATAATTTATTTGTTTTATACATTGTAGTCTATAGTTTTTAATCTGCTTCCATTTATTTCCCCTTCCATTTTTCTTGTTTTCCACTGGTAACCACTAGTTTGTTCTTTACATATGTGAGCCTGTTTATATTCTGTTCAATTTATTCATTTTATTTTTAAAAAATATTCCACATATAAACGATAACATATTTTTCCTTCCCTGTCTGACTTACTTTACTAAGTGTAATGCCCTCCAGATTCATTTATGTTATTGCAAATGGCAAAATTTCATTCTCTTTTATGGTAAAGATGGCAAAGAATCTGCCCATAATGTGGGAGACCTGAGTTCGATACCTGGGTTGAGAAAGATCCCCTGGAGAAGGGAATGGCTACCCACTTCAGAATTCTTGCCTGGAGAATTCCATGGACAGAGGAGCCTGGTGGGCTACAGTCTCAGTTCAGTTCAGTCACTCAGTTGTGTCCGACTCTTTGCGACCCCATGAATTGCAGCACGCCAGGCCTCCCTGTCCATCACCAACTACCGGAGTTCACTCAGACTCATGTCCATCGAGTCGGTGATGGCATCCAGCCATCTCATCCTGGGTCGTCCCCTTCTCCTCCTGCCCCCAATCCCTCCCAGCATCAGTCTTTTCCAATGAGTCAACTCTTCGCAGGAGGTGGCCAAAGTACTGGAATATCAGCTTTAGCCTCATTCCTTCCAAAGAACACCCAGGATCGATCTCCTTTAGAATGGATTGCTTGGATCTCCTTACAGTCCAGTCTAGGGAATCACAAAGAGTTGGACACAGCTTAGTGACTAACACTTTCACTTCACTAGGAGGCAGATCCAAAAATATATGCTATGAGTCATGTCAAGGAGTATACAGCCCATGTTTCCTTCCAGGTGTTTTATGGTTTCTGGTCTTACATTTAAATCCTCAACCCTTTTTGAGTTAAGATTTATATATAGTATGAGAAAATATTTGTTTCTGTGTTGTTCAGTCACTGAGTCTTGTCTGACTCTTTGCGACCCATGGACTACAGCATGCCAGGATACTCTGTCCTCCACTATCTCCTGGAGTTTGCTCAAACTCATGTCCATTGAGTCAGTGGTGCTATCTAACCATCTCAGCATCTGCCACCCTCTTCTCCTTTGTCTTCAGGCTTCCCCAGCATGAGGACCTTTTCCAATGATTTGGCTCTTCCCATCAGGTTGCCAAAGTATTGGAGCTTCAGCTTGATTAACAGTCCTTCCAATGAATATTCAGGACTGATTTCCTTTAGGATGGACTGGTTGGATCTCCTTGCAGTCCAAGGGACTCAAGAGTCTTCTCCAATACCATAATTCAAAAGCATCAGTTCTTCAGTGCTCAGTCTTCTTTATGATTCACCTCTCACATCCATACATGACTACTAGAAAAACTATAGCTTTGATTATATGGACCTTTGTCAGCAAAGTGATGTCTCTGATTTTTGATATGCTGTCTAGATGTGTCATAGCTTTTCTTCCAAGGAGGAAACATCTTTTAATTTCATGGCTGCAGTCACTGTCCCCAGTGATTTTGGAACCCAAGAAAATAAAATCTGTCACTGCTTCCACTTTCCCCCTTCTGTTTGCCATGAAAAAATGGGACCAGATGCTATGATTTTCATTTTTTGAATGCTGAATTTTAAGTCAGCTTTTTCACTTTTCTCTTTCACCCTCTTATAGTTCCTTTTCCCTTCTGCCATTAGATTGGTATCATCTGCATATCTGAGGTTATTGATATTTCTGCTGGTAATCTTGATGCCAGTTTATCATTCATCCAGCCCAGCATTTCATATGATGTACTCTGCATATATATTAAGATATACTCTCCATATAAACAGGGTGACAATATACAGCTTTGTTTTACTCCTTTCCCAATTTTGAACCAGTCAATTGTTCCATGTTCAGCTTTAACTGCTGCTTCTTTACCCACATTCAGGTTTCACAGCAGACAGGTAAGGTGGTCTGGTACTCCCATCTCTTTAAGAATTTTTCAGTTTGTCATGATCCATACAGTAGAAGGATTTAGTGTAGTCAATGAAGCAGACGTAGATATTTTTCTGGAATTCGCCTGCTTTCTCCTAGAAGAGGATGAGATGGTCGGTTGGCTTCACTGACTCAATGAACATGAGGTTGAGTAAACTCTGGGAGTTGGTGATGGACAGGGAGATCTGGCGTGCTGCAGTCCATGGGGTCACAAAGAGTTGGACATAACTGAGCAACTGAACTGAACTGAACCTGCTTTCTTTATGATCCAGTGAATGTTGGCAGTTTGATCTCTAGTTCCTCTGCCTTTTCTAAACCCAGCTTTTGCATCTGGAAGGTGTCTATTCATGTGCTGCTGAAGCTATCTTAAGATTTTGAGCCTAACCTTACTAGCATGTGAAATATTTTAATTTAATTTTTTTACATGTAGCTGTCTAGTTTTCCTCACACCACTTAGTGAAGAAATTTCCTTTTCCCCACTGTATGTTTTTGTGTCTTTTTTCACGGATTCGTTGTTCATGTAAGTGTGGGTTATTTTCTGGGATATATGTTCTGCTCCATAGACCTGTGTCCATTTTTGTGCCAGTACAATTCTTTTTGATTACTGTAACTTTGTACTGCAGTTTGACATCAGGGAGTATGGTACTTTCAGTTCTGTTCTTTCTTTGGATATCTTTGTCTACTTGGGATCGTTTGCGTTTCCATACATATTTTAGAATTACCTGTTGTAGCACTTTGAAAATTACACTGGCATTTTGACAGGATTTGCTTTGAATCTGTTGATTTCCTTGGATAATATGTAATGTGTTCTTTATAACAATATTAACTTTCCTTGTCCATGAGCATGTTATGTCTTTACATCCATTTGTATTGTCTTTTTTTTTTTTTAATCAGCATCTTATAGTTTTCTGAGTACATGTCTTTTGCTTCCTTGGTTAATTAGATTTATTGCTTGGAATTTTATTCTCTTCTATGTGATGATAAATGGGATTGGTTTATTAATTTCTCTTTCTGATAGTTTGTTCTTAGTGTTTAGAAATGGAACAGATTTCTGTATGTTAATTTTTTATCCTAAAACTTTTCCAAATTCATTCATGAGCTCTAGAAGACTTTTGTTGGGATTTTTAGAATTTTGGACAGCAAGGAGTCCAACCAGTTCATCCTAAAGGAAATCAGTCCTGAATATTCATTGGAAGGACTGATGTTGAAGCTGAAACTCCTGTACTTTAGCCACCTGATGCTAAGAGCTGACTCATTGGAAAAGACCCTGATCCCTGGGAAAGATTGAGGGCAGGAGGAGAAGGGGACGACAGAGGACAAGATGGTTGGATGGCATCACCGACTCAATGGACATGAGTTTGAGTAAACCCCGGGAGTTGGTGATGGACAGGGAGGCCTGGAATGCTGCAGTCCATTGAGTTGCAAACAGTCGGACATGACTGAGTGACTGAACTGAACTTTGAATTTGGTATAGATAGTATTGTGTCGTCTACAAATAAGAACAGTTTTACTTCATTATTTTCAATTTCAATTCCTTTTATTTCTGTTTCTTTGATTGCTATGGCTTTGATTTCTAATATGATATTTTAAGTAAAATTGGCAAGAATGGGCATCCTTGTCTTGTTCTTGATTTTAGAGAAAATGCTTTTCACTGTGAAGTATGATGATGATAGCTGTGGACTTATCATATACACGATTTTTAAATTATGTTGAAGTATGTTGCCTCTATACCTACTTTGTGGAGAATTTTAAATCTTAAATGGATATTGGATTTTATAAAAAACGTTTCTACATCTATTGAACTAACATACAATTTTATTTTTCCATTTGTTAGTGTCGTGTATAGCATTGATTAATTTGAGAATATTGAACCATACTTGCATCCCTGGGATTAATCCCACTTGTCCATGATGCATGACACCCAGATATGATTTTAGATGGTATACAGTTAAAGGTTGCCAGAATGGAGTGAGATCAATGAGATCATTGTTGAAATTGTCCAAAGTAGGAATTCTCTGTCCATGTTGGGACCTATGTGTCCTTTATAGCATTTATTTTTGGTGAATTCTAATGGCAATGAAATTGCTTTAATTTTTAAAGAGTGCATAGTTACAGAGTAACAACCCCCAAATTTCTTGAAAGAATACATTGATTTGAAATCAAAGAAATAAACAAGTTTCAAGAGATCTCACAGTTTTTGTTGTATTTGGTCAATGAATGAATAACTGTTCTATAGCTCTTTAAATCTTGAAGGAATTACCTGAAATCTGACTTCTCTGGGAAAGGTAGTTATGAGAGTACCTCCCCTGGAAGCTTCTCCTTCTGTATATCAGACTCTGGTTTCGAAGAGATTGTGTCAGCACCCCAGCTCATACACTTGTTAACTCACAGCCTTGGTCAAATTTTAAAAATCTCTGAGCTTTAATTTCTATTTTTTTAAAACGTGAATAATAATTATCATGTACAAATATTAATACCTGAGCTTAACAAGGTACTGAATGCCCATTTTCAGTCCCAGGTGTGTCAGATGCTGCAAATTTTCAAAGTGAAAGAGTGAAAATTTAATTACTCAGTCTTGTCCTACTCTTTGCATCCCCACGGACTGTAGCCCACCAGCCAGTCTCCTCTGTCCATGGAATTCTCCAAGCAATAATACTAGAGTGGGTAGCTCTTCCCTTCTTCAGGGGATCTTCTCAACCTAAGGACTGAACCTATGTCTCCCACATGGCAGGCAGGTTCTTTAACTATCCAAGCAGTGAATTAAAACAAACAAAAAAGAGTGAGCAGTACGGAATTTACAGTCTAGATGGTAGGCATGTATTTATGAAACAATCATGCAAATAAGTGCATGATTACAAACCATGTAATAGGAACACGGTAGAAAAAGGTGATGTAGTTTAAAGGATTACAGGTAGGAGGCATAGTCAATAAGGGTTCTCTGTGGAAGTGAAATTGGAGCTGAGATCTGAAAAATAATTAGACATTAACTGGATAAAATACAGGTAAATGTTTGTTCCATCTTTTTTTCAGTCTGGAGCAGACTTAGTTATTGGAATGTCTGAAAGAGGACCAATTTGTCGCCCAGAGAGTAGGTTAGAGCATGGTGTGACATGAGATTAGGCAGGTAAGAAGGGACCAGAGTATGTAGATCTTACAGGGATTTTAAGAATATTGGTCTTTAGCGTAACAATATGGTGTTCTTTAACATATGCTTTGTGAAATGGGTTGCTGTAGGGAGAATGAATTATAAGGTAGCAAAAGAACTCAAATATTGGACAAGTTGAAAGAGTGAGTCTATACCATGTAGTACACTAAATAAGCTGCCATGACAGAAAGACCACAGTAATGCAGTGACTTAAGGAAAACAGTTTATTTCTGTCTTCCGCATAGAAGGCATAGAGTTAAGTGCTGCTGGGCTGCCTCTCCTCCACCAGGTCTTTCAGAGAACCGAATCTTCTCAGTCTTGTGGTTTACCATTCTGTGCTCTAAGGCTGTTGTTCTCATTTGCAGTCACAGAGGGGTCATCTCCACGCTG
Organism: Capra hircus; assembly: GCF_001704415.2. Lineage (NCBI taxonomy): Eukaryota > Metazoa > Chordata > Mammalia > Artiodactyla > Bovidae > Capra > Capra hircus. Next base: position 35,034,677 of record NC_030833.1, read on the forward strand.
TCATTTCAACCTATGGATATGAGGAGAAATGAAAGATGTGTTGTCACCCATTTATGCCAGTGTAGAATTTGTGCACATCCCTTCTGCTTATCTCAGTTCGTGGAAACTTATTTACATCATCACACTGGGAAGATGGAAAGTGTCTGTGGCTACATCCTTGTGTCTTTTGAAGGTTTAGAGTTCTCTGGTGCTAAAGATGTGGAGAATGGATGATGAGGGGATGGGTATTAGTCTGCATGTGCGAGAGATGGAGCACCTTCCTTTAAACAGAAGAAACATATCATTTATTGCCACTATAAGAAGGAAGGAGCAATTATAGGTTTAGCAGAAAAAAGCTTAATAGAATAATACTAATAAAATTCATATTATGGCCTTTGTCACAGAGTAGGAGCTGAATAAAGAATAACTGTTGATGGTGATGATAATAATTACAGTATTCCTAATAATATAATGATAATTACCATTGTAGTAAAGTGATGTTATATTAAATTACTTGTTCTGGATATTGAAAACTCTTATAATGGGTGAATCTTAAGAAGATTAAAAATATTTCCCACCTTATCTACATTTTCCTACATTATCCACATTTTCAGTTTTGAAATGCTCACTGTTCTTGCATCCTCTGTTCCTTTTCCAGCTAGCAGAAGATTATGGTCCTGTGTTCACTCTGTATTTTGGCATGAAGCCCACTGTGGTGTTGCATGGATATGAAGCAGTGAAGCAAGTCCTGATTGATCAGAGTGAGGAATTTTCTGGCAGAGGTAGTTTACCAGTGGCAGACAACATCAACCAGGGATTAGGTATGCTTCTATTTGAGGAGTGTGTGGGAATTGTAGGTTGAAAGATTCAAATAGGCTGAGGAATTGAGAAATTATAGGTAATAGAGAAGTTTATGAAGGCATCATCATTAAGCAGTTTTCTATGGATCATTAATCCATATTTAAAATTATGAAGATGACACAGTCTGAATGAAACATTAAGTGCAGTGAAACAAATCTTCCAACCACTAATGTTCTATTAATAAATTATGGCAATGTAAGAAAATAAGAAAGAGACAGAGAGAAAAAAAAAGGAGGAAAATGACAATAAATTATCCTATTTATTGAATATTTTGCTTTCTGGCCTGAGTCGTGGTTGCTAAGAGACTAGTTTTGGAAGCTTGCATAATATATACATGGAACCAACAAAAGTTTAAAGTATGTACATTGTATTCAATTTCCTATTCTTGTTAGAAAAAAAAAAGCACAATTTTTTTTATCCACTAGAATGTAATACAAAGCATAAAGCACAAATATGCTCTGAAAAGAGGGTTATGGGGAAAGACAATAAATATAAATTAGAATATTAAATAAAATCTTTTGAAATCAAATACTTGCTTTATTGGTCATCTGTGTTTTAATAGCTAGACCTTAAAATGTCCCATCCTCTGTGGGTCACTGGGTTCTTACAAAAATAATGTCTGAATAGGGTCACTTCATCCTTTACATTGTTCTTTAAGGTCTTATTTGACAAGATCCTTATGAGCATTTTCTTTTCCTCTGATCTTGTCCTTGGCTCTGGAAGTGTGACATTGAACTTTCTTGGTACAATGTCAAAGACAGATGACAGACAGTGCATGTATTTGATTTCAGAAGGTTTTCTTTAATATTCTAATTTATATTTATTGTGTTTCCACATGACCCTCTTTTTAGAGCATTTTTGTGCTTTATGCTTTGTATTATAGACCTAGCCTAGCTGTGGGGTTGTCAGAAGCGTGTGGCAGGGACCCACAGGGTAGAACATGGGAAGACATCCGTATTTTGGGGAAGAGATTAGCAAATAGAGGGAAAATGTCAAAATGGGAAGAGCTATGGCCATGTCCCTTACTCGAGGAATAGATTTTCATGAGCTTCCTTTCAATACGCAAGTGCTGTTTATCCCTGTCTTAAGAATTGACTCTTTTGTTGTTTCTCCTACAGTTCATTTTCAGTGCACAAATCAATGCTGAAAACTTAACCTATAACTTGGACTCTATGGATTGTTAGCTGAATCATCAAAGAGCAAGCATTTTGCCTCTATGATTTTCAGCATCCTCATAAGTAAACTGGAGAAAAAACACTTGGTTCTTAGGGTTGTTCTGAATTTTGCAGGAGCTAATGGATAAGGAAGAGTGCAGTAATATATAAAACCAAGAGTCTTGACAGTAAGCTACAAGCTGGGTTAAGAGAGGAGGAGGCAGGTGATGAAGGGCCTGATAGGAATTCCTGAGGCTGTCACCACTATGTTTAATCCTGGCTGAGGTGTCCTGTTATTTCCTGGTTTAAAGACTCTCAGCTAGAATTCATGGCAATGGATGATTCTCTATTTTTGGTTTTCATCCTGATAGGAATTATTTTCAGCAATGGAGAACAATGGAAGCAAACTCGACGTTTCTCCCTCATGGTTTTGAGGAATATGGGGATGGGGAAGAGGACTATTGAACACAGAATTCAAGAGGAAGCCTTGTGTTTGGTGGAAGCATTAAAAAAAACCAATGGTGGGTATTTCTTTATGTAATTAGCAGTAACTGCTTGGGCAGACCAAATGCTATTACAAGTAGACTACGGAGTGGTAAAGGCTCAAATACAACAGAAGTTGACTTTCTGCTCCCATGACAGTAGTAGGAGGTGAAGTTGCTGGCTTAATGGCCTTTTCAAGCACCTGGTTTCCAGGGCCTTTGTTGCCTTCAACATATGAATGCCTTCCTGTGGCTCCCAGAGTTCATCTCTTTGAATGGTAGAGCGGGGCCGGGGCGGGGGGGGCGCGTAGTAAAGAAGAAAGAAAAGAACAAATAATGTTTTTAATAGGTGAGATATGGCACTCACACACAACAGTTCTTTCCTATCGCATGGGCTGTAACTCAGTCACAAGGCCACACCTAAAGGTACAGGGAGCTGGGAAATGTGGTTAGCTGTGTGCACAGGAAGAAGAGGAGAACATGGATTCTGGTAATCTGCTAGTGAAAGTCTAAGTTCTCAGGTAACTTCTTGAGAAGCATTTCAAATATTTTGCAACATATGCATGTCATGTCATTATGCTATATAGCACCTTAAACTTGAACAGTCCTGTCTATCAGTGATATCTTAGTAAAACTGAAACAAAATTAGTGGTTCAGGTGTGGGCTTCCACTAAATCCCTCTCTGAGTAGCCTGTATTACATCTCCCCTGTGGGTGTGAGGGGAGGGAGCTTCAGTAGCACACATCCACATGTGTGGATGCCCACGCAGGACAGGAAGAGGGGATAGGAGAGAAAGGGGTGCGTCTCCTGACTTGACAGGGAAGGAGTAAGACGAGGATCTTAAGACTGCGCTTTTGTAAAACAAAATGTTTAAATTTGAAGAACATTATGAACTTAATAACACTATATTCTAAATGGTGCTAAACTTCAAGTTTTTTTTTTTTTTAAATCAGTGTTATATTATTGTCCAGATCGGTTTTGCCCCTCAGTTTTTGGTGTTACTCATATAAATAATGCAATTATTACAAATATTTGCATGATTTGGGTTTCTTCTTTTGAGTAAGTTTCTCAAGATGGCAATAAAGTGTCAATGAACTCATTTGAATTTGGTCCATATTATCTAGGAATGGGTGGGAAATCTGGCAGAAGAAGAACACAAGGCTCATCCTGCATAGATTGTTCTCTACTCTTTTGTTCAAATTTAACATATTAAGTAAATATTTTCACATGATTAATTTTTAAATGTTTATCATGAATATTGTTAACAAAATAGAATAGTAGTTCATTATTATGCATGTATCATAACTCATTTTAGGCCAAATAGATTGCTTTCAGTTTTTTGTTGCTAATAATATTAAACAATGCAATCTATATTAATTATTGAACATCCCTGATTATTTTCTAGAGTAAAATTTTGCAAATGCAGTTAACAAATCAATAAATACGAGGTTTTAGCATGTTGTTGTTGTTCAGTCACTAAGTGATACCTGACTGTCACCCCATGGACCACAGCACACCAGGCTTCAATGTTTTTCAATAAATATCCCCCAGTGTTTACTAAAATTCATGTACATTAAGCTGGTGATGCTCTCCACCCATCTCATCCTCTGTCACCCCCTTGTCCTCCTGCCCTCAACCTTTCCCAGCATCAGAGTTGGCTCTTACCATCAGGTGGCCAAAGAATTGGAGCGTCAGCTTCAGCGTCAGTCTTCCAATGAATATTCAGGGTTGATTTCCTTTACGATTGACTTGTTTGATCTCCTTGCTGTCCGAGGGACTCTCAAGAGTCTTTCCCAGGACCACAATGGGAAAACATCAATTCTTTGGCACTCAGCCTTCTTTATGATCCAACTCTTACATCCATGCATGACTACTGGAAAAACCATAGCTTTGACTAGAAGGATCTTTGTCAGCAAGCTGATGTCTCTGCTTTTTCATATGTTATCTAGGTTTGTCATAACTTTTATTTCAAGGAGCAAGTATCTTTTAAACAGCTTATTATTAACTGGTTAAGTTTTCCCATAGTGAATATGACCTTCTCTCAGCTTCCTTGCCTATGACCACCCAGACTGCTCGAATCCACCTAACTATGGAGACCTCATCCTCTTGGGGTAGCCCAGTTTGTCACTGGTTAACTAACTGTTGTAAGTTTATTTCACACGTTGGGCAGAACCTTTTTTCTTGTAATTTCTACTTTTGGGTCCCTACTAAATTTTTTCATTCTGTAGTAAAGTGTTGTGGTACTAGTCACCAGGCAGAAGCAGGATGGATTTCCCACTGAAAATTTAGTATAGCTGTTGAGGTTGGTATTGATACACACATCTCAACAGGATATGAAAAGTTCTATTACTCACATAATGAGGCTTTCGGGGTAAGGCACGGTAGCTAGAAAACTGACCGAAAAAAGCCTGGAGAAAGCCGGAAATGGATACTGGCTTGGAATATTAATGGTGGTTAGGGGCTGGAGTGGGGAGGAGGGTTCCATGTATAGACCAGGGTTTGTGTGGTTTAAACTTCCTGCTTGTGCCAAAGAAGCAATCACATCAGCTAGTCCATGTGTGAGTAGAAGAAGAAAAAGTAAGAGTTAAAAGTTGCCAGGACTCAAACAACAATAAATGGTGTCATATTCTCTATTTTATATTATAAAGCTGTTTGTAGTTCAGTTCAGATCAGTTGCTCAGCTGTGTCCGGCTCTTTGCAACCGAATGGACTGCAGCACGCCAGGCCCCCCGTCCATCACCAACTCCCAGAGTCCACTCAAACTCATGTCCATTGAGTTGATGATGCCATCCAACCATCTCATCTTCTGTTGTCCCCTTCTCCTCCTGCCTTCAATCTTTCCCAGCATCAGAGTCTTTTCGAATGAGTCAATTCTTCTCATCAGGTGGCCAAAGTATTGGAGTTTTAGTTTCAATATCAGTCCTTCCAATGAATATTCAGGACTGATTTCCTTTAGGATGGACTGATTGGATCTCCTTGCAGTCCAAGGGACTCTAAAGAGTCTCCTCCTACATCACAGTCAAAAGCATCAATTCTTCAGCTCTCAGCTTTCTTATAGTCCAACTCATATCCATACATGATTACTGGAAAAACTATAGCTTTGACTAGACAGATATTTGTTGGCAAAGTAATGTCTCTGTTTTTTAAAAATGTTGTCTAGGTTGGTCATAGCTTTTCATCCAAGGAGCAAGCGTCTTTTAATTTCATGGCTGCAGTCACCATCTGCATTGATTTTGGAGACCCCTAAAATAAAGTCTGTCACTGTTTCCATTGTTTCCCCATCTATTTGCCGTGAAGCGATTGGACCAGATGTCATCATCTAATTTTTCTGAATGTTGAGCTTTAAACCAGCGTTTTTACTCTCCTTTTTCACTTTCATCAAGAGGCTCTTTAGTTCTTCTTTGCTTTCTGCCATAAGTGTGGTATCATCTGCATATCTGAGGTTATTGATATTTCTCCCCGCAATCTTGATTCTAGCTTGAGCTTCACCCAGCTCAGCATTTCACATGATATACTATGCATATAAGTTAAATAAGCAGGGTGACTATATACTGCTTTGATGTACTCCTTTACCAATTTGGAACTAGGCTGTTGTTCCATGTCCAGTTCTAACTGTTGCTTCTTGACCTGCTTACAGGTTTCTCAGAAGGCAGGTAAGGTGGTCTGGTAGTCCCATCTCTTGAAGAATCTCCCACAGTTTGTTATGATCCACACAGTTAAAGGCTTTGGTCTAGTTAATAAAGCAGAGGTAGATATTTTTCTAGAACTCTCTTGCTTTTTCTATAATCCAACGGATGTTGCCAATTTGATCTCTGGTTCCTCTGCCTTTCCTAAATCCAGTCTGAACATGTGGAAGTTCACGGTTCACACACTGTTGAAGCCTCGCTTGGAGAATTTTGAACATCACTTTGCTGCGTATGAGATGAGTGCAACTGTGTGGTAGTTTGAACGTTCTTTGGCGTTGCCTTTTTTTGGGATCAGAATGAAAATTGAACTTTTCCAGTACTGTGGCCACTGCTGAATTTCCAAATTTGCTGGCATATTGAGTGTAGCACATTCACAGCATCATCTTTTAGAGTTTGAAATTGCTCAACTGGAATTCCATCACTTCCATTAGCTTTGCTTGTGGTGATGTTTCCTAAGGCTACTTGGCTTCACATTCCAGGATGTCTGGCTCTAGGTGGGTGACCACACGATACTGGTTATCTGGGTCATTAAGATGTTTTTTGTATAGTTCTTTGTATTCTTGCCACCTCTTCTAACTATCTTCTGCTTTTGTTAGGTCCATACCGTTTCTGTCCTTTATTGTGACCATCTTTGCATGAAATGTTCCCTTTGTATGTCTGATTTTCTTGATGCCATCTCTAGTCTTCAACCCCTCTCATTATTGTCTTCTGAGAGAAAAGCACATTCAACATTTTTCAATGAATTTTGTAAAATATGATTTCAATTCTCCGCAGTCTCCTTACCTTCTTATTATATCAGTCAGTTTCTTCTGGGTATTTTGAAGAATATCAACACCAAGAGCTAAATTTTATAACTTTAAAGACATTTCAAAATGATCTTCTTCTTGTGTATTACCTTGTGGCTTTAAGTGGACAATGATATAAATAGAATAATTGGGAGAAATTTAATAAATAAATTACACCAGATTATATAATTTTGCTTAGGGAAACACAATTTTATTTTGTTGTTTTTGTTGTTCAGTTGCTAAGTCATGCCCTACTCTTCACAACTCCATGGACTATTGCATGCCAGGCTTTTCTGTCCTTCACTACCTCCCAGAGTTTGCTCAAACTCATGTCAGCCCCTTCTTATCTTGCCCTCAGTCTTTCCCAGCATCACAGTCTTTTCCAATGAGTCAGCTCTTAGGATCAGATGGCCAAAATATTGGAGCTTCAGCTTTAGCAGTAATGAATATTTAGAGCTGATTTCTTTCAGAATTGACTGCCTTAATCTTGCTGTCCAAGAGACTCTCAGGAGTCTTCTCTAGCACCACAGTTAGAAAACATCAATTCTTTAGCACTCAGCCTTCTTTATTGCCGAACTCTCTAGGCATGTTGAATTTATAGTGATGATGGCAGGTCCAGGTTGTTCTAATAATAAAAAAAAATCTTAAGAATCAAACTTTCTCCATTATTTTATACAGTAAACTTAAGATTTATTTGAAAATTATATTCCAACTTTCATATATTATTTTTAGGATCTCCATGTGATCCTACTTTCCTTCTGACCTATGCTCCCTGCAACGTGATCTGCTCCATTATATTCCGGAATCGTTTTGAATACAGTGATGAAAACTTTCTAACCTTGGCCAAGTATATTCATGAAAATGCAACAATTTTTAGCACCCCCTGGATTGAGGTAAGGTCAAGGTTCTCTTTAAATAAGAAATAACTTTTAATCTAAAGTGATTACCACATTTCTTTGTGCTATTGTTTGGTACCACTTAGTGAGTTATCATGGAGAAGGAAATGGCAACCCACTTCAGTATTCTTACGTAGAGAATCCTGTGGCTGGAGGAGCCTGTTGGGCTGCTGTCCATAGGGTTGCACAGAGTCAGACATGACTGAAGTGACTTCGCATGCATTGGAGAAGGAAATGACAGCCCACTCCAGTATTCTTGCCTGGAGAATCCCAGGGACAGAGGAGCCTGGTGGTCTGCCATCCGTGGGGTTGCACAGAGTCAGACATGACTGCAGTAACTTAGCAGCAGGAGCAACAGTGAGTTATCAAAGCAATTGAATGTGTTGAAATGAATTTGTAAACAAAATATAAGAATAGTAATTAAAAAATAGTGCAACAATTATAGCAAGGTTTTTTCTTTTTTTGAGAAATCTTTTTTCCCCTGATTTTATGTGTATAAATAGGATGTATATATATTGTATTTTTACTATTAGTAAACTGTCAGAAAAATACAATAACTTATGTTGTACTACTAACAACTAAAATTCCATGGATCATAATGTTATGATGATTTTTACCTGGGAAGGACTCTAGAGAGCAAGTAGTCTATGGAACAGAAAACTCACCTGGAAATACTGAGCTTATTTTCAAAGTAACCTAACCAAAAGAAGAATGAGTTAGATATAAAAACTAGATTTCTTGATTCTCTAAGATAGCAGCTGAATAAATTTCTTCGGTACCTACTGAGGGTATTAAGTCATGAAGATACTATTTAAAAAGGATTCTGTAAACTCTAGGACTATGATGGTCAAATGAATGTGTACATTTCTGAAGATGTAAAATGACTAAATAAAAGTAAGTTAGGTAATAAAGGCATTTCCTTAGTCTTTCTGGTATAGTTTCTTCATTTAAAAAATGGTATGGTGTGAATAGACTTAAATGGAGTTATCGACAGTAGTACAATAATAGTAGGAGACATTAACACATCATTTACATCAATGGACAGAACAGTTCAGTTCAGTCACTTAGTCATCTCTGACTCTTTGCAGCTCCATGGACAGAGCAGCCAAACTAAATTAATAAGAAATCATTGGCCTTAATCAACACATTAGACACGATGGACTTGATAGATTTATATACAACATTCCATCCAAATGTAGCAGAATACACATTCTTTTCAAGTACACATATGAAACATTTTCCAAGATAGATCATATGCTGTTACAAAACAAATGTCAGTAAATTTAAGTTATATTGAGCATCTTTTTGACCACAATGGTATGAAACTAGAAATCAATTACAAGAAAAAAAAAACCTGGAAAAAACACAAACACATAGGAGCTTAATATGTTGTTGAATATATTGTTAGCTGCTACTAAAGAACAACGGGTCAAAGAGAAAGTCAAAATACCTTGAGAGAAATGAAAATGGAAACAACATTCCAAAATCTATGTGACTCACAAAAGCAGTTCTAAGAGGGAAGTTCATAGTGAAAGAGGTCTACCTCAGGAAACCAGAAAAATACCAAGTAAGCAATCTAGCCTTACACATAAAACTAGAAAAAGAGTGGGCACTCTCCATCCCCCTTCTGATGTCTATGTCAGAAGCTTTCTCTGTCCCTTTTCTTTCTTTAATAAAACTGCTACACAAAAGCTCTTGAGTGATCAAGAATGATCCCTGGTCCTGAAGCTAAATCTTCTTCTGAGATCATGAATCCGACACAGTTCACCACAAGCTATCATCTTGGGGGCTCATCTGTGATTTTCAGGACAAGGTAAGAACGCTCAAGAGCTCTAGCCTCTCTGCTTTCTCAGTATACGCATTTTTTTTGCTATACTTTACTAATGCTATGGTGTGCTTGTGTGAAAGAATGACATGCCCTGCACGAAGCATGTGATGAGCCCCGGTCTGTGGTTATGAGGTGCCTCATAATGATTGAAAGCAGCTCCCAAAAGGGGAGCCTGTTGGGGGTTTATGCTGACCTGCCAATGCCAAGAGGCACTCAACATCCCTTCGAGGGGAGTGGCCAGAAATGGGCAAAGCGTGTGGAGTGAACTTTCCTTTCTTGGTAATTTTTTTTCTCGTCTCTTTGACCATTCCATAACTGCCTGAGGAATTAGAACTACTAACCTACTTTGTCAAGAAAGCTGAGTGCCAAAGAATTGATGCTTTTGAACTGTGGTGTTGGAGAAGACTCTTGAGAGTCCCTTGGACTTCAAGGAGATCCAACCAGTCCATCCTAAAGATCAGTCCTGGGTGTTCATTGAAGGACTGATATTGAAGCTGAAACTCCAATACTTTGGGCACCAGATGTGAAGAGCTGACTCATTTGAAAAGACCCTGATGCTGGCAAAGGTCAGGAGAAGGGGATGACAGGACGAGATGGTTGGATGACATCACCGATTCGATGGACATGGGTTTGGGTGGACTAAGGGAGTTGGTGATGGACAGGGAGGCCTGGTGTTTTGTGGTTCATGGGGTTGCAAAGAGTCGGACACGACTGAGCTAATGAACTGATACTGAACCTAATCTGTCAGATCATAGACTATCAAGGGAATTGGGATGCATGCCAATACTACATATTTTTACTTTGACCCCAAGTATGGAAGCGCCTAGCCTTGCTAGGAGGCAAAATTTACAAGAGCATGTTTGGGAAAGAGCAGGAGCTCTAACTCCAGGAATGTCTCTCAGGCTAGAGGTCACTCTCTTGACTGCCTAACTCAGGGCTCACAGTCCTAAAAGTGAGTCTTTGTCATGGCTGTGCCTCCTACCTATGTGGATAAAAGCACTGCTGGTGACTATGAGGTTTTTGAGGACATCGATTGGGAATTGCAGGATCTGTTCAGATTGGAAGTGCAATGGGCTTCTTCCTTTGGTAGTGCTAGCTGTTAGCAGACCAGAGAAAGCTCTCCAATGGCTTCTGTCTCAACTCCCTAGATATTCCTTTTATGGAATCTGTGGAAAGGAACTGAAAGGAATGGACCTAGTAGCCTGAGGACAAAAATCATTTTCCTCACTGTCCAGCCCTCTACCACCTTTGCTATTACATATACTGGCATGGTGCTACTCAGAAGGGACATCTTGGTTGTTGTTCATCTCTTTATGTCTCACCACTTCTACTGCAGTCAGGACTGTATTTAGGAATGTACATGGGCACACATAAGATGGATGCTTCCTCTAGTAGTCCTAGCTTGGGAAACATTCTGGGAAACTACTCTGGCAAATCAAACAAAGGTCTTGGTGGTAAGGAACTAGAAATCAATCTGGGATGCCATCAGGTCTACCCCTGGTGCATCTCCACCCCACCTTGGTGGTAGAACTGGAAGGGATGAGAAAGATGTCTTCGTCAGTAAGGGACAGACTAAGTCTGACCAGGGAAGGAAAGCTTCAGTGGAAAGTCTGTCTGCACACCCATCTAGAGCAGGGAGGGACGCTTCTGGCAGAAAGAAGCTATAGCCGTGGATGCTGCTTTTTTCTCTCTTACAGATGGGAGCTAACAGTTCCAGAACCACTCCTTTAAAATGTTAAAAAACTTGGGACAAGTTTGATCCCCAGAGTTTAAAAAATACACACCTGGTTCTTCTTCTGTGATACCGAATGGCCACATTATCCTTTGGAAAATGGGGAACACTGGCCAGTTAAAGGGTCTCTCAATTATGATACCATTTTACAACTAGATCAGTTCTGTAGAAAACAAAGGAAATGGGTTGAAGTGGCATATGTGTTGCTCTTTATCTCTCTGTGAGACATGTCAGACTTATGTACAAAGTGTGCAGATTTGGGTGTGAAGCCTTCAGCTGCGTCCTGTTCTCTTACTTTGCCCTTGTATCTGGGGCTCCCAACTGAACAGGCTGAGAATCAGGGTACCCTTCCAGGAGGGGTGGCCTTAGTCTCAGTAGAAATTCCAACAGTCCTAACTGTGGTTGAGACTATTTAGAGTATCCAAAAAGTACATACAAGGTTTTAAGGGACTAACTTTACTTTATGACCTTACTTGGAGAGATGTAATGTATATCTTGGGACAGACAGTGACTCCTGATTAAAAAACTCGAGTTTTGGGGGAAGCTACTGCTTTTGTTTTTTCTTTTTTTTTGACTCAAGAAAAACATTTATTATTCCAACGTTTCCACTTGTTCTGTAGATTCTTTAGGATATTTTTTTCTTCTTTCCTTTTCTTTTCCCACTTTGTTGTAGTTGTCAATTTTAATGGCATTATAAAATCTAATTAAGGTTTTGAGATTTTTTTTTCCTCAGTCACATTTTTTTTAATCTTTTATTATTTTATTAAAATTTTTTAACTTTTTATTTTTACTTTATTTTACTTTATAATACTCTATTGGTTTTTCCATACATTGACATGAATCCACCATGGGTGTACATGCGATCCCAAACATGAACCCCCCTCCCACCTCCCTCCCCACAACATCCCTCTGGGTCATCCCCGTGCACCAGCCCCAAGCATCCTGTATCCTGCATCGGACATAGACTGGTGATTCGATTCTTACATGATAGTATGTATGTTTCAATGCCATTCTCCCAAATCATCCCACCCTCTCCCTCTCCCTCTGAGTCCAAAAATCCGCTATACACATCTGTGTTTTTTGCTGTCTTGCATACAGGGTCATCATTGCCATCTTTCTAAATTCCATATATATGTGTTAGTATACTGTATTGGTGTTTTTCTTTCTGGCTTACTTCACTCTGTATAATCGGCTCCAGTTTCATCCATCTCATCAGAACTGATTCAAATGTATTCTTTTTAATGGCTGAGTAATACTCCATTGTGTATATGTACCACAGCTTTCTTATCCATTCATCTGCTAATGGACATCTAGGTTGTTTCCATGTCCTGGCTATTATAAACAGTGCTGCGATGAACATTGGGGTACACGTGTCTCTTTCAATTCTGGTTTCCTTGGTGTGTATGCCTTGCAGTGGGATTGCTGGGTCATAAGGCAGTTCTATTTGCAATTTTTAAAGGAAACTCCACACTGTTCTCCATAGTGGTTGTACTAGTTTGTATTCCCACCAACAGTGTAGGAGGGTTCCCTTTTCTCCACACCCTCTCCAGCATTTATTGCTTGTGGATTTTTGGATTGCAGACATTCTGACTGGTGTGAAGTGGTACCTCATTGTGGTTTTGATTTGCATATTTTTGAGATTAGTTGTTTGTCAGTTGCTTCATTTGCTATTATTTTCTCCCATTCAGAAGGCTGTCTTTTCACCTTGCTTATAGTTTCCTTTGTTGTGCAGAAGCTTTTAATTTTGATTAGATCCCATTTGTTTATTTTTGCTTTTATTTCCAGAATTCTGGGAGGTGGATCATAGAGGACCCTGCTGTGATTTATGTCGGAGAGTGTTTTGCCTATGTTCTCCTCTAGGAGTTTTATAGTTTCTGGTCTTACATTTAGATCTTTAATCCATTTTGAGTTTATTTTTGTGTGTGGTGTTAGAAAGTGATCTAGTTTCATTCTTTTACAAGTGGTTGACCAGTTTTCCCAGCACCGCTTGTTAAACAGATTGTCTTTACTCCATTGTATATTCTTGCCTCCTTTGTCAAAGATAAGGTGTCCATAGGTGTGTGGATTTATCTCTGGGCTTTCTATTTTGTTCCATTGATCTATATTTCTGTCTTTGTGCCCGTACCATACTGTCTTGATGACTGTGGTTTTGTAGTAGAGCCTGAAGTCAGGCAAGTTGATTCCTTCATTTCCATTCTTCTTTCTCAAGATTGCTTTGGCTATTCGAGGTTTTTTGTATTTCCATAGAAATCTTGCAATTATTTGTTCTAGTTCTGTGAAAAATATGGCTGGTAGCTTGATAGGGATTGCATTGAATTTGTAAATTGCTTTGGGTAGTATACTCATTTTCACTATATTGATTCTTCTGATCCATGAACATGGTATATTTCTCCATCTATTAGTGTCCTCTTTAATTTCTTTCATCCATGTTTTATAGTTTTCTATATATAGGTCTTTAGTTTCTTTAGGTAGATATATTCCTAAGTATTTTATTCTTTTCGTTGCAATGGTGAATGGAATTGTTTCTTAAGTTCTTTTTCTACTTTCTCATTATTAGTGTATAGGAATGTAAGGGTTTTCTGTGTGTTGATTTTATATCCTACAACTTTACTATATTTATTGATTAGCTCTAGTAATTGTCTGGTGGAGTCTTTAGGGTTTTCCATGTAGAGGATCATGTCATCTGCAAACTGAGAGTTTTGCTTCTTCTTTTCCAATTTGGATTCCTTTGATTTCTTTTTCTGCTCTGATTGCTGTGGCCAAAACTTCCAGAACTATGTTGAATAGTAGCGGTGAAAGTGGGCACCCTTGTCTTGTTCCTGGCTTTAGGGGAAATGCTTTCAATTTTTCACCGTTGAGGATAATGTTTGCTGTGGGTTTGTCATATATAGCTTTTATTATGTTGAGGTATATTCCTTCTATTCCTGCTTTCTGGAGAGTTTTTATCATAAGTGGATGTTGAATTTTGTCAAAGGCCTTCTCTGCATCTATTGAGATAATCATATGGCTTTTATTTTTCAATTTGTTAATGTGGTGAATTACATTGATTGATTTGTGGATATTGAAGAATCCTTGCATCCCTGGGATAGAGCCCACTTGGTCATGGTGTATGATCTTTTTAATGTGTTGTTGGATTCTGATTGCTAGAATTTTATTGAGGATTTTTGCATCTATGTTCATCAGTGATATTGGCCTGTAGTTTTCTTTTTTGTGACATCTTTGTCAGGTTTTGGTATTAGGGTGATGGTGGCCTCATAGAATGAGTTTGGAAGTTTACCTTCCTCTGCAAGTTTCTGGAAGAGTTTGAGTAGGATAGGTGTTAGCTCTTCTCGAAAGTTTTGGTAGAATTCAGCTGTGAAGCCGTCTGGACCTGGGCTTTTGTTTGCTGGAAGATTTCTGATTACAGTTTCAATTTCCATGTTTGTGATGGGTCTGTTAAGATTTTCTATTTCCTCCTGGTTCAGTTTTGGAAAATTGTACTTTTCTAAGAATTTGTCCATTTCTTCCACGTTGTCCATTTTATTGGCATATAATTGCTGATAGTAGTCTCTTATGATCCTTTGTATTTCTGTGTTGTCTGTTGTGATCTCTCCATTTTTATTTCTAATTTTATTGATTTGATTTTTCTCTCTTTGCTTCTTGATGAGTCTGGCTAATGGTTTGTCAATTTTACTTATCCTTTTTAAATAATCAGCTTTTGGCTTTGTTGATTTTTGCTATGGTCTCTTTTGTTTCTTTTGCATTTATTTTTGCCCTAATTTTTAAGATTTCTTTCCTTCAGCTAACTCTGGGGTTCTCCAATTCTTCCTTTTCTAGTTGTTTAGGTGTAGAATTAGGTTATTTATTTGACTTTTTTCTTGTTTCTTGAGGTATGCCTGTAGTGCTATGAACCTTCCCCTTAGCACTGCTTTTATAGTGTCCCACAGGTTTTGGGTTGTTGTGTATTCATTTTCATTAGTTTCTATGCATATTTTGATTTCTTTTTTGATTTCTTCTGTGATTTGTTGGTTATTCAGAAGTGTGTTGTTCAACCTCCATATGTTGGAATTTTTAATAGTTTTTCTCCTGTAATTGAGATCTAATCTTAATGCATTATGGTCAGAAAAGATGGTTGGAACGATTTCAATTTTTTAAAATTTATCGAGTTTAGATTTATGGCCCAGGATGTGATCTATCCTGGAGAAGGTTCCATGAGCACTTGAGAAGAAGGTGAAATTCATTGTTTTGGGGTGAAATGTCCTATAGATATCAGTTAGGTATAACTGGTCTAATGTATCATTTAAAGTTTGCGTTTCTTTGTTTATTTTCTGTTTAGTTGATCTGTCCATAGGTGTGAGTGGGGTATTAAAGTCTCCCACTCTTATTGTGTTATTGTTAATTTCCCCTTTCATACTTGTCAGCATTTTTCTTACATATTGTGTTGCTCCTATATTGATGCATATATATTTATAATTGTTATATCTTCTTCTTGGATTGATCCTTTGATCATTATGTAGTGGCCTTCTTTATCTCTTTTCACAGCCTTTGTTTTAAAGTCTATTTTATTGGATATGAGTATTGCCACTCCTGCTTTCTTTTGGTCTCTATTTGCATGGAATGTCTTTTTCCAGCCCTTCACTTTCAGTCTGTATGCGTCCCTTGTTTTGAGGTGGGTCTCTTGTAAGCAGCATATAGAAGGGTCTTGTTTTTGTATCCATTCGGCCAGTCTTTGTCTTTTGGTTGGGGCATTCAACCCATTTACGTTTAAGGTAATTATTGATAAGTATGATCCCGTTACCATTTACTTTATTGTTTTGGGTTCAGGTTAATACACCCTATTTGTGTTTCCTGTCTAGAGAAGATCTTTTAGAGTTTGTTGGAGAGCTGGTTTGGTGGTGCTGAATTTTCTGAGCTTTTGCTTGTCTGTAAAGCTTTTGATCTCTCCTTCGTATTTGAATGAGATCCTTGCTGGGTACAGTAATCTGGGCTGTAGGTTATTGTCTTTCATCACTTTAAGTATGTCTTGCCATTCCCTCCTGGCCTGAAGAGTTTCTATTGAAAGATCAGCTGTTATCCTTATGGGAATCCCCTTGTGTGTTATTTGTTGTTTTTCCCTTGCTGCTTTTAATAATTGTTCTTTGTGTTTGATCTTTGTTAATTTGATTAATACGTATCTTGGAGTGTTTCACCTTGGGTTTATCCTATTTGGAACTCTCTGTGTTTCTTGGACTTGGGTAATTATTTCCTTCCCCATTTTTGGGAAGTTTTCAACTATTATCTCCTCAAGGATTTTCTCATGGTCTTTCTTTTTGTCTTCTTCTTCTGGGACTCCTATAATTCGAATGTTGGAGAGTTTCATATTGTCCTGGAGGTCTCTGAGATTGTCCTCATTTCTTTTAATTAGTTTTTCTTTTTTCCTGTCTGATTCATGTATTTCTACCATTCTATCTTCTATTTCACTAATCCTATCTTCTGCCTCCATTATTCTACTATTTGTTGCCTCCAGTGTTTCTGATCTCATTTATTGCATTGTTCATTATATATTGACTCTTTTTTATTTCTTCTAGGTCCTTGTTCAACCTTTCTTGCATCTTCTCACTCCTTGTCACTAGGCTATTTATCTGTGATTCCATTTTGATTTCAAGATTTTGGATCATTTTCACTATCAATATTCGGAATTCTTTCTCAGGTAGATTCCCTACCTCTTCCTCTTTTATTTGGTTTGGTGGGCATTTCTCCTGTTCATTAACCTGCTAAGTATTCCTCTGCCTCTTCATCTTGGTTATATTACTGCGTTTGGGGTGGCCTTTCTATATTCTGGGAATTTGTGGAGTTCTCTTTATTATGGAGCTTCCTCACTGTGGGTTGGGTTCTATCAGTGGCTTGTCAAGGTTTCCTGGTTAGGGAGGCTTGTGTTGGAGTTCTGGTGGATGGAGCTGGGTTTCTTCTCTCTGGAGTGCAGTGGAGTGACCAGTAATGGGTTATGAGATGTCAATGGTTTTGGAGTAACTTTGAGCTGCCTGTATATTGAAGCTCAGGGGTGTGTTCCTGTGTTGCTGGAGGATTTGCGTGGTATGTCTTGCTCTGGAACTTGTTGGCCCTTTGGGTGGAGCTTGGTTTCAGTGTAGGTATGGAGGCGTTTGATGAGCTCCTATTGCTTAATGTTCCCTGAATTCAGGAGTTCTCTAATGTTCTCAGGCTTTGGACTTAAGCCTCCTGCTTCTGGTTTTCAGTTTTATTTTTACAGTAGCCTCTAGATTTCTCCATCTATACAGCACTGATGATAAAACATCTAGGTTAAAGATGAAAAGTTTCTCCACATTGAGGGACACACGGAGAGGTTCACTGAGTTACATGGAGAAGAGAAGAGGGAGGAGGTAGTCAGAGGTGACTGGAATGAGATGCGGTAAGATGAAAAGAGGAGAGAGCAAGCTAGCCAAATTCACTTCCTTATGTGTGCTCCATAGTCTGGACCGCTCAGAGGTATTTATGGAGTTATACAGGGAAGAGGAGAGGGAGGAAGTAGACAGAGGTGGCCAGGAGGATAAGAGGGATAAATGAAAAGGAGAGAGACAAATCCTGCCAGTAACCAGTTCCTTAGGTCTTCTCCACCGTCTGGAACACACAGAGATTCACAGAGTTGGATAGTGAAGAGATGGGGGAGGAAAGAGACAGAGGCAACCTGGTGGAGAAAAAGGAGAGTCCAAAGGAGGAGAGAGTGGTCAAACCAGTAATCTCACTCTAAGGTAAAATTGGGTAGTGAAGTTTGGGTTTTTAAATGTACAAAATTGCCAACAAAAACCAAAAAGCAAAGATTAAAAATCTACAGTAGAGGTTGGATTTTCAAAAATACAGTATTAAAGACAAGAAGCAGAAGGAAAAAAGAAAAGAAAAAAAAGCCACAAGAATTATTAAAAAACTCCAACAACCACCACATAAAGACTATATATGGTGTTTGCCTTTAAAAAATAGAGTCTTTTTTTTTGAAAAGTAATAGTAGGTTATAGAAATAAAAATTAGAGGAGAAATAGAAGACAACAATTTAAAAATAAGTTAGAAAAAAAAAGGCAAGAAAAAAAAAAAGGAATGATTGTAAAAATAGTACAGATATATCTGGCCCTTCTCTGATGTTGCAGGCAGTGTGGGGTCACTTCCAAGGTGGTTCCCTCTGTTTAACTTCTTCTGTTTGCTGGTTTTTTAGGCTCAGTAGTTCAGTCGCGCTGTGGGGAGTGGGGGATGCTGCAAACAAATACGTCTGTCGTGTGCACACAGTGTCTCAGCCCCGCTGGACCTGTCCCTTCTCGTGGAGCACAAACCGCTCCAGTTCTACGATGCTCAGCTGGGAACCATCTGAGGCTGGCCCTAGGCTGCATGCACCTCCACGGTCTAAGCCGCTCAGGTTCGGTGCTCAGGTAGCCCTCAGAGGCTCAGATTCGGTTGGGACTGCGTTTTGCGCCCTTCCCAGGTCTGAGTAGCTCAGGAGTTTGGCGAGCGCGGTCGCTGTGAGTTATCGCCTTTTCTGTCTCTGCTGCTCAGCTTTCTGGGTGGACCGCTGGCGCCCCTTGTGAGGCAGATGGTGACTGTCCAGCACCCCTAGAAGTCTTAGCAAAGAAGCCTGCTTGCAGTTTGGTAGGTAGAGTCTCTCCGGGGCTGCAATTGCCCCTTTCCAGCCCTTACGGCTCTGGCTGCCTGTCCCCGGCGGGGGATGGTCTGCAGCTGGCTATTTCCATTCCGTCCTTTGTTCTGTGCGCAGTCCTGGTGGTGTCTTATGTTCAAGCTTTTCTCGTGGTAGCTATCCCACAGTCTGGTTTGCTAGCCCAAGTTAGATCGTTCTGGTTATGCGTGGGGCGTTCCTGCCTGATTCTTAGAAATCTCTGCAGCCCGCACCTCCTGCGCTTCCCTGCCCTGCCCCCACTTCCTAGTGGCGGATGCAGGCGTCTGTGCTGCGTTTCCGCTGGGGGAGTTACTGTTGGGCTTGTAATCTGTTAGTTTTAATTATTTATTTATTTTTCCTTCCTGTTATGTTGCCCTCTGTGTTTCCAAGGCTCGCCACAGACTCGGCAAGGAGAGTTTTTCCTGGTGTTTGGAAACCTCTCTTCTTAAAATTCCCTTCCCGGGACAGGCTTCCCTTCCCGGGAAGGAGCTCCCTCCCCACCTCCTTTGTCTCTCTTTTTGTCTTTTATATTTTTTCCTACCTTTTTTCGAAGACAATGGTCTGCTTTTCTGGTTGCCTGATGTCCTCTGCCAGCATTCAGAAGTTGTTTTGTGGAGCTTGCTCAGCATTGAAATGTTCTTTTGAGGAATTTGTGAGGGAGAAAGTGGTCTTCCCCTCCTATTCCTCCGCCATCTTAGGACAGCCCCCCTCGAAGCTACTGCTTTTGGAGATGAATGGCTTGAAGGCAAGGGGAAAGAAGGAACATGAAATAACCCTGCTTCCTACTGGGAGCCATGTGGTTCCAATAACAGAGCCAGATTGTCGGATGTGTTCTTGAAGGACTCAAGCGAGCACAAGGACTTTATACTATGCTAAGTTGACTGACATAGAACCAGGAGAGAAGAAAACTCCTGGTAAATTCCTAGATAGACTACAGGGGGCTCTTGGCAAGTTTACTGATGTTGATCTTGAAATTACAGAGGGAGAAATGATCTTAAAAGGCAGTTTTTTCACTCAGTCATCTCCAGATATCTGCTGTAAGTTTCAAAAACAGGCATTCAGACCAAAAAGTCTTTAGAAAAACTGTTGCAGCTGTCTAAGACAGTATATTTTGGTGGAGAATATGAGGAGGAAAATGAGACAAAAAAGAACCAGGCAAAAGACTAAAGCCCCAGCATGGCTGTTAGATCCACTCTGAAACAGCCTGAGGAAAAATTCCCAGAGGGACCCAGGTGAAAAGGGATGGACTTGTTATTACTGTGGAAAGGAGGGACATCTTAAGTGGGATTGGCCTGAGGCATATAAGCCGCCCCCAGCTCCATGTCCAATCTGCAAAGGACCATAACGGAGAAGACACTGCCTTCCGAGGTGTGAAAAAGTGAAGTCGTGTCTGACTCTTTGCGACCTGTGGACTGTAGCCCACCAAGCTCCTATGTCTATGGGATTCTCCAGGCCAGAATACTGGAGTGCGTTGCCATTTCCTTCTCCAGGGGATCTTCCTGACCCAGGGATCAAACCCAGGTCTCCCACATTGCAGGCAGATGCTTTAACCTCTGCACCACCAGGGAAGCCCTTAAAGACAAGAATAAAGTCTCTCAGAAAACCTCCTATAGAGACACAGAACTTCAGATCCAAGTACTGACATCAAAGTATTCAAGGGAGGAAAGGAAGCCAGGTTGAAAGAAGAAGGGGGAGGAGGCAGGAGGGGGGAGGAGGCGGGAGAGGGGAGGCGAAAGGGGTGGCCTTACGGACGTCTCCTGCCACCTACAGATACCCAGGCGTTATGGGACTTTTCCCTGGGCCTTCAGAGAAGGGAGGACTGGAACTCAGCCCTACCAGAAATCAGACCAGACCAGAACCAGAATTTGAGTTCTCTGCCAAGAGGAGGGGATCAGTCTCCAATCCTCAGCTCAGGCTGAGAGCCCTTCGACCAGATTCCTGCGTCCAGGCCTGGGGGACCAGAAAAACAGGGAAGGATAGGAAGGGTTAAGGAGAGGAAAGACAGAGGCAAGGGGAGGGAGGTCAATAAAGTCTCTTGTTCCGAGGTGTAGGCCCCAGGGGTTGGACTCTCAAGACAATTGGGACTGAGGGTGCCTGGGGGTCTCCACACAAGCTTCCATCCTAATTACACCTGAGGAACCCTGGGTATTAATAACTGTGGGGGGCCAATCAGTCAATTTCTTTTGGACACTGGGGCAACCTTCTCAGCGCTCACTGAAACCTCTGGTCCTCTTTCCTCCTGATCCACTACTGTAATGGGACTGTCTGGATAAGCCAAACCTTATTATCTCAGTTGTCCTTTAAACTACAACTAGAACTCTGTGCTATTTTGTCGGGTTTCTAATAGTGCCAGAATATCCTTTACCCCTTCTGGGGAGGGATATACTGAACAAGGTCCAAGCCTCTGTTTTCATGAATATGGAGCCTGCTCTTTCTCTCCTGTTAATTGAAAAAAATATAAACCCTGAAGTGTGGGCTGTTGAAAAAACTGAGGGTTGAACACAAAATGCTGTTCCTGTCATTATCAAGCTCAAAGACCCTCACCTATATTCACATCAAAAGCAGTACCCACTAAAGCCTGAGGTTAAGGAAGGGTTAAAACACATCATTGAAGATTTAAAGGAAAGGGGCTGTTAACTCCCTGTAATAGTCCATGTAATGCTCCTATTTTGGGTGTAAAAATGTCAAATGATAAATGGAGACTTATTCAAGATATACAAATAGTAAGTGCCTAATCCTTATACTTTATTGTCTGAAATTCCTAAATGAGCCAAATATGACTTTAAGATAATTGAGAAGATTTGGGTGCATTACAGGCTACTGCCACATTTGGATTCCGGGTTATGGAGAACTTGCCTGACCTTTATATGAACTTATAACTGAAACTCAGCAGGCCCAAATCGACAAGCTGGTTAGGCCCCCAGAGGCTCAAAAGGCTTTTAAGGCTTTTCAAACTGCTCTCTTGTAGGCTCCTGCTTTGAGCTTGCCCATAGGATCAGAGTTTAGTTTGTTTCTTAGTTAAAAAAAAGCTTATGGCCACATTCCTTAAGGGTAATTGCTACTATTGTTTTGCTAATGTCTATAGCTCATAAGTTGACTAATGGGCAAAATCTTACTGTACTGACTTCTCATTGTTACGCGAGTGTATGTTCCTAGGTTCTTTGTCTCCTCACAACAAAGATTTGGAGCGACGGATATTAAAGCCCTCGGTGCGTCACAGCTCTCAGGTCTTGGACAAACCATGTTATAGCTCTTAGGCAAATCAGTGTTACAGCTCTATTTTATTTAGAAGATAGCAGGAGAATCCATCCTTGAAGCGTGAGGGCATACCAACCCAAAGACTTGAAGAAAAGAGAGTGGAGGAGTGTGTGGGGGAGGGAGAGAGAGAGAGAGAGAAAAAGAGAGAGAGAGAGAAAGAGTGCACACACGCGGGAGAGAAAGAGAGAGAGAGAGTGCTTTGGCTCTTCCTTTTATATGTTTTTGCCTCCACCTGGGCCTACTCTATGCAAATTGGGCTTAGCCAGGAGTGCTGTTTGTTCTACCTGAAGTCTTCACTCTGGTCCTCGGACCTTCCTTTGACCTTCCTTGTTTTTTTAGCCACCACCATTTTGGATTCTGTTTCCCTGTTCTACCTACCTAACATCGTGATGTAAGTGAGATCTTAAACTCTAAAGTTCAGAGCAACAATGGCTCCGTCTTTAAAGCTGCTATAACTCAAGGGGCGTGGAAGACTCTATGAATAGACTATCACTTACACAGTTCCTGGAGACCCCAATCTTCAGTAAAAGTTGAAAAGGCTAATGACATAATTAAGAGGCATCCGTGTAAGTGAGCTCAGGAAACATAAGACAGTTGGTTTAAAGTTCTACCTGTAGCTTTAACGAGGGCTCAAACTGCCCCTAAAAAGGAAGGTCTGTCCCACTTTGAATGTATCTATGGAAGACCCTTCTTACACACAGACATTGTTATAGACTCTGAAGCCTTAAAATTAACCATGTGACTCAGCTTTCAGCTTTTCAATCTCCTTATCAATTGAAGGCTTTCCATGGTGGGTTTCTCCACTTCAAGGAAAGGACTTTCTTCAACTCTTCACCACAACAATCCTATGTGACACCTCTTCTTGATCTGATGACTGCTAGCAATCCTAAGATGGACTAATGTAACTATGGACATAATTTACTTTTAATTTTGATTATGTTTTAACTTGGTTTAAAGACTATTTTGCCTCACATCTGTAAAGGGGTTTGTTTTTAACTGTCTGAAAGCCTTTAGGTTACAAATGGTTGTCCAGGCTCCTACGAGTGCCACAGCCTCCTCCAACTATTACTTGGGGCCCTTGGGTCAGAGACCCTCAATATGAGGGTTAGGAGAACAATTTAGGGATGATGCCTCTCAACAGCAGGAAGTAGTTATGGAATGAAAACGATGTCCTTTTCTCTTGGCAACATAATTGTCCTAAAAGAAAAAGGGGGAATGAGAGAGTCAATTCCTAGGCAGGATGATAAGAAGTCTGAGATCCCTGAGGAGGAGAAAGGGATCTGGGGCTCATGAAGTGGAGACAAGGGTCTGGAATTCTCAAGAAGGAGGAAAAGACAAACATCTTTTTCCCCCTCTACATTCGTTAGTCTTAGTCACATAAAACGTTTCTGTAAGCCTGGTACTGATGATTACACAACAAACAACTCAGTTTAGACTCTGTACCAAGAATTATGTAGCAACAATACATCATGCTTGAGGACAGTTTCTCCTTCCTGAAAACTTTCTGGCTAATCCTGTTATCTTAAAATGTTAATTATGGGAGTGGATCTAGTAAGATCTTTACAACCTTGAGACATTCTTTTTATTTATCATAATAACTAATTTAAAAAGTATGTAACTCCCTTGCTTAGACTGAGGAGGGCATTCTCTGTCCCTCTTCTGATGTCTATGTCAGAAGCTTTCTCTGTCCCTTTTCTTACTTTAATAAAACTGCTGCACACACACACACAACACAAACTAGAAAAAAGAACAAAGCCCAAAGTTAGCAGAAGGAAGGAAATAATAAAGATCAGAGACTAAATAAACAATAGAGACTAAAACAGCAATAGAAAATATTCAATTCAGTTCACTTCAGTTCAGTCGCTCAGTCGTGTCCGACACTTTGCAACCCCATGGACTGCAGCATGCCCGGCATCCCTGTCTATCACCAACTCCCGGAGTTCATCCAAACCCATGTCCATTGAGTCGGTGATGCCATCCAACCATCTCATTCTCTGTCGTCCCCTTCTCTTCCTCCCCTCAATCTTTCCCAGCATCAGGGGCTTTTCAAATGAGTCAGCTATTCACATCTGGTGGCCAAAGTACTGGAGTTTCAGCTTCAACATTAGTCCTTCCAATGAACACTCAGGACTGATCTCCTTTAGGGTGGACTGGTTGGATCTCCTTGCAGTCCAAGGAACTCATAAGAGTCTTCTCCAACACCACAGTTCAAAAGCAATTTTTCAGTGCTCAGCTTTCCTTATAGTCCAACTCTCACATTCATACATGACCACTAGAAAAACCATAGCCATGACTAGACGGACCTTTGTCGTCAAAGTAATGCCTCTGCTTTTTAATATGCTGTCTAGGTTGGTCATAACTTTCCTTCCAAGGAGTAAGCGTCTTTTAATTTCATGGCTGAAGTCATCATCTGTAGTGATTTTGGAGCCCCTGAAATGAAGTCACCCACTTTAGAAAAGATTAGTGAACCTAAAAGCTTGTTCTTTGAAAGGATAATCACATTGGATAAACTCTAGCCAGGCTCATCAGAAACAAAGAACACACAAATAAATAAGATCAGAAATGAAAGAGGAACATATACCACAGAAATTCAAAGAATTATGAGAGACCACAATGAATAATTATATACCTACAAATTGAACACCTAGTGAAAATGGATAAATTCATATCAACACATATACCAAGATTGAATCAGGAAGAAACAGATAATCTGAAGACTGAACACTAGTAATGAAATAAAACCAGAAATCAAAACTCATCAAAACCAAAAATCTAGTACCAGATGGCCTCACGAGTGAATTATACCAGATATTTAAAAAAGAACTAATGCCTGACCTTTCCAAATATGTCCAAATGAACATTTTCAAAATTTTTCTATGATGCCAACATTACACTTAAACATAAATTAGAAAAGAAAAAAAAAACACTAAAAAGAGAATAATTAAGGTCAATACTTTTGATGAAGCTAGATGCAAAAATCCTCAACAAAATATTCAGTTCAGTTCAGTCGCTTAGTCATGTCCAACTGTTTGTGGACTGTAGCATGCCAGGATTTCCTGTCCATCACCAACTCCAGGATCTTGCTCAAACTCATGTCCATTGAGTTGTTGATGCCATCCAACCATCTCATCCTCTGTCAACCCCTTCTCCTCCTGCCTTCAATCTTTCTCAGCTTCAGGGTCTTTTCTAATGAGTCAAGTCTTCACATCAGGAGGCCAAAGTATTGGAGCCTCAGCTTCAGCATCATTCCTTCCAATAAATTTTCAGGACTGATTTCCTTTAGGATGGACTGGTTGGATCTCCTTGCAGTCCAAGGGACTCTCAAGAGTCTTCTCCAACAGCACAGTTGAAAAGCATCAGTTCTTTCATGCTCAGCTTTCTTTGCCAACTCTCACATCCATACACGACTAGTGGAAAAACCATAGCTTTGACTGGATAGGCGTTTGTCAGCAAATAACATCTCTGCTTTTTAATATGCTGTCTATGTTGGTCATCGTTTTTCTTCCAAGGAGTAAGTGTCTTTTAATTTCATGGCTGCAGTCACCATCTTCAGTGATTTTAGAGCCCAATAAAATAGTCTGTCATTGTTTCCATTGCTTCCCCATCTATTTGCCACGAAGTGATGGGACCGGATGCCATGATCTTTGTTTTTGAATATTGAGTTTTAAGTTGCATTTTCACTCTTCTCTTTCACTTTCATCAAGAGGCTCTTTAGTTCTTCTTTGCTTCCTGACATCAGGGTGGTGTCATCTGTATATCTGAGGTTATTGCTATTTCTCCAGGAAATCTTGATTCCAGCTTGTGCTTAATTCAGCCCAGAAAGTCCCATGATATACTCTGCATATAAGTTAAATTAGTAGGGTGACATACAGCCTTGAGGTACTCTTTTCCTGGTTTGAAACCAGTCCATTTTTCCATGTCCAGTTCTAACTGTTGATTCTTGACCTGCCTACAGGTTTCTCAGGAAGCAGGTCAGGTGGTCTGGTATTCCCTTTTCTTGAAGAATTTTCCAGTTTGTTGTGATCCACAGAGTAAAAGGCTTTGGTGTAGTCAGTAAAGAAGTATATGTTTTTCTGGAACTCTCTTGCTTTTTCAATGATCCAACAGATGTTGGCAATTTAATCTCTGGTTCCTATGCCTTTTCTAAATCCAGCTTGAGCATCTGAAGTTTTCCAGTTCACATACTGTTGAAGACTTACTTGGAGAATTTTGAGCATTATTTTGTAGTATGTGAGATGAGTGCAAATGTGTGGTAGTTTGAACATTCTTTGGTATTGCCTTTCTTTCGGATTGGAATGAAACGGACCTTTTCCAGTCCTGTGGCCACTGCTGAGTTTTCAAAATTTGCTAGTGTATTGAGTGCAGCACTTTCACAGCATCATATTTTAGGATTTGAAATTGCTCAACTGGAATTCCATCATTCCACTCATTTTGTTTGTAGTGATTCTTCCTAAGGCTCACTTAACTTCACATTCCAGGATGTCTGGCACTTGGTGAGTTATCACATGTCATCGTTATTTGGGTCATTAAGACTTTTTTTTTTTTTTTAAATAGTTCTTCTGTTTATTGTTGTCACCTCTTCTTAATATCTTCTGTTTCTGTTGCATCCTTCTTAATATCTTCTGTTTCTGTTGCATCCATACTATTTCTCTCCTTTATTGTGCCCATCTTTGCATGAAATTGAAATCAGCAATACATTAACATGTTATAATCTATAAATGAGCCAAATTTATTCTGGGGATACAAAGATGGTTCAGTGCTGGGGTCCAGCCCCAGCAGGATCCAAGGGTACCCTCCAAAGAGATGGCGTTGGCGACAGAGAGAGAGAGAGAGAATGTTGCAGTTAAGAAAGTAGAGGAGGAGCAGCTGCGAGGGCACTGGCGGAGTGATGCGCGGGTCGTGGCTGGTCACACACCCCAGCTTCTAGCGCACAGAATTTACTTTCTACTTGCATTGGGCTGGGGTACCCAGGACGGAGTTATCCAAGAGGGAGAGAGTCTGCTCTGGGTGAGCCCGAGCCGCCCCAGCAATGCGATGGCTGAGGAGTGGGCACTGAGGACCGGACCGAGATTAAGTTTCAAACCAAGGTGCTGGATTCTCCTAGATTAAAAAGTGTCAGTGAAAATGGCATAATCTGCATTAACATCCCACAACGTGAAGACATGACAATTAAGGAACACACACGGACTTGTGGCACAAGGAAATGTGTGCACAGAAAAAGGAAATCTGTAATTCTTTAAAAACTGGAAGACATTCTTCCTCACCAAAATGGGTACATTCTGCTCAGTTGTCAAGTTTGAAAATCTCCAAGAAATAAAGTGACTTTGTCACTGGGGTCCCATTATAGCTCTTGGTGTTATAGCAATATGTTCTACCATGGCCATGATTGACTCTGTGTTGTGGTATTGGCCCTTACATACCACTGGAGGAAGCGTGAATTTCATTATGTTGATAAACTGGACTGTCATGATTCTTTATAATTACTTCAGTGCCATGTTTGTTGGTCCTGGCTTCGTCCCTCTGGGGTGGAAACCGAAAAATTCTCAGGATAGCATGTACCTCCAGTATTGTAAAGTCTACCAAGCATACATGGCACCACGGTCACATCACTGCAGAAAGTGTAACAGATGTGTGATGAAGATGGACCATCACTGCCCTTGGATCAACAACTGCTGTGGCTATCAGAATCATGCTTCCTTCACTCTGTTCCTCCTTTTAGCACCACTGGGCTGTATTCACGCTGCCTTTATTTTTGTCATGACAATGTATACGCAGCTTTATAATCAGATGAAAATAATTCTCAGAAACAAAACTTCTATTGAATCATGGATTGAAGAGAAGGCTAAAGATCGAATTCAATATTATCAACTAGATGATGACTTTGTTTTTCCTTATGATATGGGAAGTAGATGGAAGAACTTCAAACAAGTATTCACATGGTCAGGGGTCCCTGAAGGAGATGGGCTGGATTGGCCAGTTAGAGAAGACTGTCACCAGTACAGCTTAACAATAGAACATTTGAAACAAAAAGCAGATAAAAGAGTCAGAAGTGTCCGGTATAAAGTGATAGAAGATTATAGTGGTACCTGCTGTCCTTTGAATAGAGGAATCAAAACATTCTTCACAAGCCCCTGTACTGAGGAACCTCGGATAAGACTACAGAAAGGGGAATTCATCTTAGCTACAAGAGGGTTACAGTACTGGTTGTATGGAGACAAAATTCTTGATGATTCTGTTTTAGAAGGTGTTTCAAGAATAAGAGGATGTTTCCCTAGAAACTGTGTAGAAAAGTGCCCCTGTGACGCCAAAACAGATCAAGCCCCAGAGGGCGAGAAGAAAAACAGATAGCTGCTTTTGAAGTAAAATTCCTCTCAGTCCGCTCCATTACTTGAAAACTGTACATATTACTAAAGAATTATGCAATGAGCCTACTCTGGTTAAGGTGTTCTTTTCCTCAAAGGTGCCCTAGTGCCATGATCTAGATATTTTTATTACCACTTTGAAATGGAGAAGCCATTCTGCACTTGCCTTTGAATTCCTGCACCTCTCTGCCACCTCTCCCCTCCCCCAAAGGAAAAACACTTCACCCAAGCGAGTCAATTGCATTTTCTCTAGAGTTTTGTGTGCGCTGCACACAGTGGACCTGACGTGCAGATAGAGGTCCCCCTCTACCAGGAGCATCTGCATGCGATGCTTTTATCCTCTGTCCCCCTCGGCCGAATTTCTGATATTCCAGATACTATAGAACTTAACTTGTCAGATTCAGTGTAAGCTCAGATTTTATTACCCGTCTTTTAATAATGATGATTTTGTCAAATCAAATAAAGATCAATGGCTGTTCTGTATAAATCATAGTTTTTACTCCAGTCATCTTTCTTTTTGCCGACTAAAAAGGAGTGTTATTTCCTATGGAAAAACTGCTGCTTTACTGCCTCTTGGAAAATTCAGATCTTTAATCATAAGTCTTAAGACATATATATTTGCCTCAAATAAATAATTAATGGCATATTAAAAAAAAAAAAGAAAGTAGAGGAGAGGAAGAGGTTGATATTCCTTGGTTTACAAAGAAAGCCAATAAAGCCCCTGCATGGGACTTGCTCTGTTCACGAAGGCTTCAGGCAGCCTCTCGATGTGGCGAAGGTGCAGAGCACCTTCTCGAGAGGGTCTTAGAAGCCCAGGCAGGAAAGTGAACTCAGAGAGCCTCTGCGCTCCAGGGGATCAACCTGAAAAGGAAAGAGAAAGAGAGAGAGAGAAGGAAAGAATGAAGCTTCTCTTTCCTGAAAAGGAAAGAGAAAGAGAGAGAGAGAAGGAAAGAATGACACGGGGAGACCAGGCCCGCAACTTTATTTTCAAAAGGAGCTTTTATACCTTAAGTTGTACATAGAGAATAATGGAAGATGCAAAGTCATGCAGGGTCAGCAGTCCTGACCCTTATCAAGACCAGGCTTTCTTTCTGCATACCTTTCCATTTACAAAGGTCTTAGGTGATTTACATCATCTTCTGCCAGGAGGCCTGATAACATATGACTTTCTTCTGATAAAGGTTAATCAACCAAAAAACTTATTTTCTCTAAAGATGATTTTTCTAAAGTCTAGCCCCATTGTCTGAAAGCACTAGATAAAGTTGCATTCCTATAGGGCAAAGGTGCAGTGGGGTATAACAAAGAAAGAATTTATTAACTCAAGGTTTGATGTTGTTAATACCTAGGCTACTACTTATATTTCTATACATCAACTATATTAATTAATGCACTCTCAGGCACACAATGAAAGATATGAAAACTTAAGAGCAAGCATTGGTTCAATAATGATACCCTCCACCAGTACTATCCTAATAATTTTTAACTCCTCAAAAGGCTCTATATTTTTAAAATGTTTTAAGCTTCCCATGCCTCTCGTGGTTGGGAGGCTGTGAACAATCACAGGCACGGTTGTAAAAGTCCGGATAACCTGTCAGGCAAGTTAGAAAGCCATCAGAGGGGTTTGAATTGAAACACTCCAATTATGCCCAGAAGACTTATTAACTAGAGCTCTAAGTTGATTTCCTTTAGAGAGAGGTGGTCGGGGATAGCCCCCCATTAATGTCAGAGGAGTTGGTGAAAGGCATAAAATGGTAAGACAGACAGATTCTGGTTTTGGGGGTAGGTGCTGAGCAGGTCCAGGGGGTCCTTCGAGTCCTGATCTGCCTTGCCCATCAGGTCTCTTCCACATGACCTTGTCATGGGTGGGATCTCCCGTGTTGGCTCCCAGCAGTTCAGTGTCTGCTAATCAACCTATGTGATACATCACATTAAAAATGAAGAATAAATCATATGATTTTTTAAGTTTTGCAAGAAAACTTTTGGACTGAATTCAACATCCCTTATGATAAAAACTCCAGAGTGAATAGAGAGAGAACATACCTGAATATAATAAAGCTCCCATCATTCTCAATGGTGAAAACTTGAAAGTATTTCCTCTCAAATCAGGAACAACACAAGGAGGCCCACTCTCCCCACTTTTATTCAGCATAGTACTGGAAGTTCCAGCCACAGCAAGCAAAGAAAAAGAAGCGTGGTACTGGGACAAAAGCAGACATAATCAATGGAACTGAAGAGACAGCTTAGATATAACCCACACTTAGTAGGTAATTAATATACAACAAAAGAAGCTAGAATACAGAATGTAGAAAAGACACCCTCTTCAATCAATGGTATTGGGAAAACTGGACAGTTACATACAAAAGAATTAAACTGGATGCCTTTATCACACCACATATAAAAATAAATTCAAAAGGGATTAAGGATTTAAATGTAAGAACCAGAACCATAAAAATTCTAGAAGTAATCATAGATGTGCACTCTTTGACATTAATCTTGTTGATCTTTTTTTGGTTATGCATTGTTATGCAAGGGAAACAAAAGCAAAAATAAAGGAATGTGACCTAATTCAATGTAAAAGCTTTTGCACAGTGAAGGTAACTATCAACAAAACAAAATGCCTGCCTGCTGAATAGAATATATTTGCAAATGATGTATCTGACAA
Organism: Capra hircus; assembly: GCF_001704415.2. NCBI lineage: Eukaryota > Metazoa > Chordata > Mammalia > Artiodactyla > Bovidae > Capra > Capra hircus. The sequence goes on from NC_030833.1 coordinate 35,065,995, forward strand.
GGAGTTAGTGTTCAAAATACACAAAGAACTCATACACTTCAACAACCAAAAGAAAACCCAATTAAAAAATGGACAGAAGGTTCAAATAGGTATTTTTCCAATGAAGACAAAACAGTTGGCCAAAGGTGCATGGAAAGATGGTCAGACACTAATTATCAGGAAATACAAATAAAAACACTGAAAGATTTTACTTCACACCAGTCAGAATGGCTATTATAAGAAAGAAAAGAAATAATAAGTGTTGGGAGGATGTAGAGATAAAGGAACACTCATGCACTGTTGGTAAGAAAGTAAATTGAAACAGTCACTATGGCACACAGTATAGAGGTTCCTCAAAATGTTAAAAATAGATCTCCTATAAGATCTGGGACTTAACTGGGTACTTCTCTCTAGAAAACTTCTGGGTATTTATCTGAAGAAAAAAAACTTACTCAAAAAGATATATGCACCCTTATATTCATTGTAGCACTGTTGACAGGTAAGATATTGAAATCACCTAAGTGTCCATTGATAGATGAAAGGATAAAGAAGAAGTGATATATACATATATACACACACACACAAACACACACTGAAATATTACTCAGCCATATAAAAGCATGAGATTGTGCCATTTATACAGCATGGATAGTCCTAGAAGATATTATACTAAGGGAAGAATGTTAGGCAGACAAAGACAAATATTATGTGATTTACTTCATATTTAGAATCTAAAAGTTAAAACAAACAAATAAAGCAGAAACAAATTCATAGATACAGAGAAGAAACTGTTGTCCTCAGAGAGGAAGAAGTAAAGGGATGAATGAAATAGGTAAAAGGGATTAAGAAGTATAAACTTCAGATATAAATGTAATAAGTCACGGGGATGTAACATACAGCATAAGGAAGAAGAGTCAATAACATTTCAATGACTGTATGATGACAGATGATTCCTAGGCTTATCATGGTGATCAATTTGTAATGCATGTAAATGGTCAATCACCATTTTGTACACCTGAAACTAATATAATATGTGTCAACTGTTAATATGTTTTCATAAAAATAAATGTAGAAAAAGTGTATGATCCCTGCACACTGTTTAGGTGACTCTCTGTAGACATGTGTGTAGTGTAAACTGGGATAAACACTGTCACTACCTCTGTCACTAGTTTTGTGACTTAGACTGGTTGACTAACCTTTCTGAACCTCAATACCCTCATTTGGAAAGATGTGGTATGATCCTGAATTTCTTCAGAGTTATGGTTAGGAAAATAATTCGAATGGTTTTGAAATTAGTTGTTAATTTGTGCATACTGTCACTCAGGCCATTTCACCAGTTCCCTCTCCTTCAAATCCCAAATGGGTTCCAGTGCAAGAAGCATATCTTACTCACCTTTATTTACTCATTAAATAGCAATATGTCTGCACCATAATATGGGCTTGTAAATGTTTGCTGAATGAATTGACTGTTTCTTTTCTTTTTCAGCTCTACAATGCTTTCCCCTCTTTACTACATTATCTCCCAGGGAGTCATAACACATTATTTAAAAACATGACTGAGCAAAGAAAGTTTATTTTGGAGAAAATAAAGGAACACCAAGCATCCTTGGACCTCAATAACCCTCAAGACTTTATTGATTACTTCCTGATTAAAATGGAAAAGGTAAAAGGGGACCCAGGGGATTTGCTGCTTCATCTTTGTATGTGGAGTGATGTGATGCATGGAATAGCTTTGTTCTTCTCAGTGGAATCAGTTTATTAAAACAAATGCTCCTTCTTAAAGATATATTCATTGCTTGTGCAAATTATTGTTGTGCAAACCATACTGGTTGTCTTGAATTATTTCTGCATTGTTACTGAAAATTGCTTGGAAGTTTGTATATTTACCATGTTAAAGCTGGTTCTTTACTTGAGAACAGATTGAAAAACACACACACACATTCAAGATAAGTGATAGATAGTATATTCTCTTTCATTAAATAAATTCCATGAATGGGTGATGTAAGAAATGAGAGAAGGCAGAAATGGATGGGCATCTAGAAAGGCTTACTCTTGGAAAGACAGTAGGAAACAGATGAAGTATGTTTTGAGGATTAGCAGAGGCAAAATTGGTTCAGGGAAAGATAAGTGCAGTGATGAAGTGTGTGGAATTTTTAGAGATTGTCTTGATAGTAACTGAGGAACTGTCATGGGTTTAATGACTGATGAATTTGGGAATAGTGTTTCAGTTTGAGGATAGGTGGCTCTGAAGGCCTGAGTGAGAAATTCAGATATGATGATATAGACAATAGATACTTGAATTGATGGTGAGTAGCAGTGATAATTTGATAAGGTTCAGATTAGAAAGAAATTATTGAAGAACTGATTTACTCCATTGGGTGAGAAAGTGAGGAATCAGAAAGGACTTGTTAGAAGTTTAACTCTGGTTATATTTTAATTGAAGAAATTCTAACAACTGATCTAGCTTTACCATCATCAATAGCATACTTTAATGTTTGGTTTAATTTGTCAAATTCGTAAACGTAAACAATTATGTTATGTTGTTATATGGAATTATTGTAAGCTGCTTTTACTTATTAAGTAATCCTAATACATCATTGCTAGGAGAAACACAATAAACAGTCTGAGTTTACCATGGACAACTTGATCACCACTGTATGGGATGTGTTTACTGCTGGAATAGAGACAACAAGCATCACTCTGAGATATGGACTACTGCTCCTGCTGAAGCACCCAGAGGTCACAGGTAGTATCACAGATGATGGGCAGGATGAAATTCTGGTTAGAAATTGGCAGGCAACATTGATAACTTTTCTACTCTTCAACTGCATGGAGTACTTCTACTCTCTTAGAACTTTTATAAAATAAAACTGACATAAATAAAATGGTTAAACTGCATGATGTGAGCCTTTGAGAATCCACATTCCTGAGTTTAATTTTAAAAATACACAAAGGAGAGAATCAGAATTAAGAAATGAATTTCATGATGTAACTCTGTTTTATATGTAGGTGTATTTAAGCCTCTAATGAAATTCCAATTTGCCCATGACACTGAAATTCTTTTTCGTCTTTTCCCCTGTAGGGAAACACATGTAATTTTTCCTTCTCTCCATATCCTACCACGATGTAATCATGATTAAGAAGATAAAAAGTATCTTTATCACTTGACATAAATTCTGATTTCTACCTTCCAGCTAAAGTCCAGGAAGAAATTAACCGCGTGGTTGGCAGAAACCGGAGTCCCTGCATGCAGGACCGGAGCCGCATGCCCTATACAGATGCTGTGATCCATGAGATCCAGAGATACATTGACCTTGTCCCCAACAACCTACCCCATGCAGCAGCTCAGGACATTGAATTCAGAGAATATCTTATTCCCAAGGTAAGAGGTATTTCATCTATACTCCTCATTAAGACTCTTAGGTTTCAGCTATCACAGCAGTAGATGCATAGATTGCCTAATTGTCTACATTATTGCACAGTCATGTCTCAGGTATTTCACCCTCTGACCACATGCTTCCTTCCTTTGAGTTTGTAGATACATTTTAATAAATATAACAGTGCTTAGACTCCCAAAGGATTCTCAAGACATTGTTAGTACATTGCCTGTTCATTAGGCTGCTCTTCCATCCAATCCTTATTTTCCAGTGTATGTTTTGTGACTTTTTCCACTCAATCAGTAAGCACCTCCCTATCTGTTTCATTTGTCAAAAGTCTAATGCAACAGTTTTCTTCCTCGCTACCTGCATTTGAGCTACTGATCCCTTCTGGAAGACCATGCAGCCCCTCAGGGTAATATTATTGTCACCAACTCAATCAGTTCAGTTTAGTTCAGTTGCTCATTCATGTTTGACTCTTTGTGACCCCATGGACTGCAGCACGCCAGGCCTCCCTGTCCATCACCAACTATCAGAGTCCACTCAAACTAATGTCCATTGAGTCAGTGAAGCCATCCAACTATTTCATCCTCTGTCATCCCCTTCTCCTTCTGCCTTCAATCTTTCCCAGCATCAGGGTCTTTTCAAATGAGTCAGTTCATTGGATCAAGTGGCCAAATTATTGGAGTTTCAGCTTCTACATCAGACCTTCCAATGAACACCCAGGACTGATCTCCTTTGGGATATACTGGTTTGATCTTCTTGCTGTCCAAGGGACTCTCAAGAGTCTTCTCCAACAACAGAATTCAAAAGCATCATTTCTTCAGTGCTCAGCTTTCTTTATAGTCCCACTCTCATTTCCATACATGACTACTGGAAAAACCATAGCTTTGACTAGACAGACCTTCGTTAGCAAAGTAATGTTTCTGCTTTTTACTATGCTGTCTAGGTTGGTCATAACTTTTCTTCCAAGGAGTAAGCGTCTTTTAATTTCATGGCTGCAATCACCATCTGCAGTGATTTTGGAGCCCCCCAAAATAAAGTCTGCCACTGTTTCCACTGTTTCCCCATCTATTTCCCATGAAGTGATGGGACTGGATGCCATGATCTTAGTGTTCTTCATGTTGAGCTTTAAGTCAACTTTTTCACTCTCCTCTTTCACTTTCATCAAGAGGTTCTTAGTTCTTATTCACTTTGTTGAGCTTTAAGCCAACTATTTCATTCTTCTTTCACCTTCATCAAGAGGCTCTTTCGTTCTTCTACTCTTTCTGCCATAAGGGTGGTGTCATCTGCAAAAATGAGGTTATGGATATTCCTCCTGGCAATCTTGATTCCAGCTTGTGCTTCCTCCAGCCCAGTGTTCCTCATTATGTACTCTGCATATAAGTTAAATAGGCAGGGTGACAATATACAGCCTTGATGTACTCCTATTCCTATTTGGAATCAGTCTATTGTTCCATGTCCAGTTCTAACTGTTGCTTCCTGACCTGCATACAGATTTCTCAAGAGGCAGGTCAGGTGGTCTGGTATTCCCATCTCTTTCAGAATTTTCCATGGTTTATTGTGATCTGCACAGTCAAAGGCTTTGGCATAGTCAGTAAAGCAGAAATAGATGTTTTCCTAGAACTCTTTTGCCTTTTCAATGATCCAGCAGATGTTGGCAATTTAATCTCTTGTTCCTCTGGCTTTTCTAAAACCAGCTTGAATATCTGGAAGTTCACAGTTTATGCATTGCTGAAGAGTGGTTGGAGAGTTTTGAACATTACTTTACTAGCATGTGAGATGAGTGCAATTGTGTGATAGTTTGAGCATTCTTCCTCAAATAATCATTCTCGTTTTTTCTTTATTCTCTCCTTCCTTGTTGGCTCCTTTCCATTAGCATTTAAACATACCCAATTCTCTTGCATCTTAAGAAAAATTTTTCCGAACTATGGGGGTCAGTCCTAAGATGGTGGAGGAATAGAACGGGGAGACCACTTTCTCCCCAACAAATTCAAAAGAACATTTGAACGCTGAGTAAATTCCACAAAACAACTTCTGAATGCCAGCAGAGGACATCAGGCACCCAGAAAAGCAGCCCATTGTCTTTGGAAGGAGATGTTTTATCAATGGTGCTGTATAGATGGAGAAGTCTTGAGACTACTGTAAAAATAAGACTGAAAACCAGAAGCAGGAGTCTTAAGTCCAAATCCTGAGAACAACAGAGAACTCGTGACTCCAGGGAACACTAATCGACAGGAGCTCATCAAACGCCTCCATATCTTCATTGAAACCAAGCACCACCCAAGGGCCAACAAATTCCAGAGCAAGACATATCACACAAATTCTCCAGCAACACAGGAACACAGCCCTGAGTTTCAATATACAGGCTGCCCAAAGTCACTCCAAACCCATTGACATCTCATAACTCATTACTGGACACTTCATTGCACTCCAGGGAGAAGAAATCCAGCTCCACCCACCAGAATACTGACACAAGGTTCCCTAACCAAGAAACTTTGACAAGCCACCCGTACAACCCCACCCACAGCCAGGAAACTTCACAATAAAGAGAACTACACAAACTGCCAGAATACAGAAAGGCCACCCCAAACGTAACAATATAAATAAGATGAAGAGACAGAGGAATAACCAGCAGATAAAGGAACAGGATAAATGCCCACCAAACCAAACAAAAGAGGAAGAGATAGGGAACCTACCTGATAAAGAATTCAGAATAATGATAGTGAAAATGATCCAAAATCTTGAAATCAATATGGAATCACAGATAAATAGCCTGGAGACAAGGATTGAGAAGATGCAAGAAATGTTTAACAAGGACCTAGAAGAAATAAAAAAGAGTCAATGTATAATGAATAATGCAATAAGTGAGATCAAAAATACTCTGGAGGGAACAAGGAGAATAACAGAGGCAGAAGATGGGATAAGTGAGGTAGAATATAGAATGGTAGAAATAAATGAATCAGAGAGGAAAAAAGAAAAATGAATTAAAAGAAATGAGGGCAATCTCAGAGACCTCTGGGATAATGTTAAACACCTCAACATTCGAATCATAGGAGTTCCAGAAGAAAGAGACAAAAAGAAAGACCATGAGAAAATGCTTGAGGAGATAATAGTTGAAAACTTCCCAAAATGGGGAAAGAAATAATCACCCAAGTCCAAGAAAACCAGAGAGTCCCAATAAGATAAACTCAACGCAAAACTCCCCAAGACACATATTAATCAAATTAACAAAGATCAAACACAAAGAACAAATATTAAATGCAGCAAGGGAAAAACAACAAGTAACACACAAGGCGATTCCCATAAGATAACAGCTGATCTTTCAATAGAAACTCTTCAGGCCAGGAGGGAATGGCAGGACATACTTAAAGTGATGAAAGAAAATAACTTACAGCCCTGATTACTGTACCCAGCAAGGATCTCATTCAAATATGAAGGAGAAATCAAAAGCTTTACAGATAAGCAAAAGCTGAAAGAATTCGGCATCATCAAACCAGCTCTCCAACAAATGCTAAAGATCTTCTCTAGACAGGAAACACAAAAAGGGTGTATAAACTCAAACCTAAAACAAAAAGTAAATGGTAATGGGATCATACTTATCAATAACTACCTTAAGCGTTAATTTGCTAAATGCCCCAACCAAAAAAGACTGGGTGAATGAATACAAAAACAAGACCCGTATACATGTTGTCTACAAGAGACCAACCTCAAAACAGGGGACACATACGGACTGAAAGTGAAGGGCTGGAAGAAGATATTCCACGCAAATAGAGACGCAAAGAAAGCAGGAGTAGCAATACTCATATCAGTTAAAATAGACTTTAAAACAAAGGCTGTGAAAATAGAAAAAGAAGGCCACTACATAATGATCAAAGGATCAGTCCAAGAAGAAGATGTAACAAGTATAAATATCTATGCACCCAAGATAGGAACACTGCAATATGTAAGACAAATGCTAACAAGTATGAAAGGGGAAATTAACAACAACACAATAATAGTTGGAGACTTTAATACCCCATTCACAACTATGGATAGATCAACTAAACAGAAAATTAGCAAGGAAACACAAACTTTAAATGATACAATAGACCAGTTAGACATAATTGATATCTATAGGATATTTCACCCCCAAACAGTGAATTTCACCTTTTTCTCAAGCACACACAGAACCTTCTCCAGGATAGATCACATCCTGGGCCATAAATCTAGCCTTGGTAAATTCAAAAAAATTGAAATCATTCCAAGCATTTTTTCTGACAACAATACAGTCAGATTAGAGTTCAATTACAGAAGAAAAACTATTAAAAATGGCAACATATGGAGGCTGAACAACATGCTGCTGAATAACCAACAAATTACAGAAGAAATAAAAAAATAAATCAAAATATGCACTGAAATGAATGAAAGTGAAAACACAACAACCCAAAAACTGTGGAACACTGTAAATGCAGTGCTAAGGGGAAGGTTCATAGCAATATAGGAATACCTCAAGAAACAGGAAAAGAATCAAATAAATAGCCTAATGTTACACCTAAAGCAACCTGAAAAGGAAGAAACAAAGAACCCCAAGTTTAGTAGAAGGAAAGAAATCTTAAAAATAAGGGCAGAAATAAATGCAAAAGAAACAAAACAAAAGAGGCCATAGCAAAAACCAACAAAGCCAAAATCTGGTTCTTTGAGAGGACACATAACATTGACAAACCGTTAGCCAGACTCATCAAGAAACAAAGAGAGAAAAATCAAATAAAGAAAATTAGAAATGAAAATGGACAAATCACAACAGACAACACAGAAACACAAAGGATCATAAGAGACTACTATCAGCAATTATATGCCAATAAAATGGACAACTTGGAAGAAATGGCAAATTCTTCAAAAAGTACAACTTTCCAAAACTGAACCAGGAAGAAATAGAAAATCTTAACAGACCCCATCACAAGCACGGACATTGAAACAGTAATCAGAAATCTTCCAGCAAACAAAAGCCCAGGTCCAGAAGGATTCACAGCTGAATTCTACCAAAAATTTAGAGAACTAACACATATCCTACTCAACCTTTTCCAGAAAGTTGCAGAGGAAGGTAAACTTCCAAACTCATTCTCTGAGGCCACCATCACCCTAATACCAAAACCTGACAAATGCCACAAAAAAAGAAAACTACAGACCAATATCACTGATGAACATAGATGCTAAAGTCCTTAACAAAATTCTGGCAAACAGAATCCAACAACATATTGAAAAGATCATACACCATGACCAAGTGGGCTTTATCCCAGGGATGCAAGGATTCTTCAATATCCACAAATCACTCAATGTAACACACCACATTAACAAATTGAAACATAAAGACCATATGATTATCTCAATAGATGCAGAGAAAGCCTTTGACAAAATTCAACACCCGTTTATGATAAAAACTCTCCAGAAAGCAGGAATAGAAGGAACATACCTCAACATAATAAAAGCTATACATGACAAAACCGCAACAAACATTATCCTCAATGGTGAAAAGTCGAAAGCATTTCCCCTAAAGTCAGGAACAAGACAAGGGTGCCCACTTTCACCACTAATTTTCAACATAGTTCTGGAAGTTTTGGCCACAGCAATCAGAGCAGAAAAAGAAATAAAAGGAATCCAAATTGGAAAAGAAGAAGTAAAACTCTCACTGTTTGCAGATGACATGATCATCTACATAGAAAACCCTAAAGACTCCACCGGAAATTTACTAGAGCTAATCAATGAATATAGTAAAGTTGCAGGATGTAAAATCAACACACAGAAATCCATTGCATTAACACTGTACACTAATAATGAGAAAATAGAGGGAGAAAGTAAGGGAACAGTTCCATTCACCATTGCAAAGAAAAGAATAAAATACTTAAAATATATCTACCTAAAGAAATTAAAGACTTAAATATAGAAAATTATAAAACACTGGTGAAAGAAATCAAATAGGACACTAATAGACAGAGAAATATACCATGTTCATGGATTGGAAGAATCAATATATGAAAATGAGTATACTACCCAAAACAATCTATAGATTCAGTGCAATTCTTTTCAAGCTACCAACGGTATTTTTCACAGAGCTAGAACAAATAATTTCACAATTTGTATGGAAATACAAAAAATCTCGAATAGCCAAAGCAATCTTGAGAAAGAAGAATGGAACTAGAGGAATCCACCTGCCTGACTTCAGGCTCTACTACAAGCATACAGTCATCAGGACAGTATGGTACTGGCACAAAGACAGAAATATAGACCAATGGAACAAAATAGAAAGCCCAGGGATCAATCCATGCACCTATGGATACCTTATATTTGACAATGGAGGCAAGAATATACAATGGAGAAAAGACAATCTCTTTAACAAGTGGTGCTGGGAAAACTGGTCAACCACTTGTAAAAGAATGAAACTAGAACACTTTCTAACACCATACACAAAAATAAACTAAAAATGGATTAAAGATCTAAACATAAGACCTGAAACTATAAAACTCCTAGAGAAAAACATAGGCAAAACACTCTCCAACATAAATCACAGTAGGATCTTCTAGGACCCACTTCCCAGAATACTGGAAATAAAAGCAAAAATAAACAAATGGGACCTAATTAAAATTAAAAGCTTCTGCACAGCAAAGGAAACTATAAGCAAGGTGAAAAGACAGCCTTCAGAATGGGAGAAAATAATAGCAAATGAAGCAACTGACAAACAACTAATCTCAAAAATATACAAGCAACTCCTGCAGCTCAACTCCAGAAAAATAAATGACCCAATAAAAAAATGGGCCAAAGACCTAAACAGACATTTCTCCAAAGAAGACATACAGATGGCTAACAACCACATGAAAAGATGCTCAACATCACTCATTATCAGAGAAATGCAAATCAAGACCACAATGAGATATCATTTCACGCCAGTCAGAAAGGCTGCGATCCAAAATTCTACAAGCAATAAATGGTGGAGAGGGTGTGGAGAAAAGGGAACCCTCTTACCCTGTTGGTGGGAAGGCAAGCTAGTACAGCCACTATGGAGAACAGTGTGGAGATTCCTTCAAAAACTGGAAATAGAACTGCCATATGACCCAGCAATCCCACTGCTGGGCATGCACACTGTGGAAACCAGAATTGAAAAAGACACGTGCACCCCAATGTTCATCACAGCACTGTTTATAATAGCCAGGACATGGAAGCAACCTAGATGTCCATCAGTAGATGAATGGATAAGAAAGCTGTGGTACATATACAGAATGGAGTGTTATTCAGCCATTAGAAAGAATACATTTGAATCTGTCCTAATGAGGTGGATGAAACTGGAGCCGATTATGCAGAGTGAAGTAAGCCAGAATGGAAAACACCAATACAGTATACTAACGCATATATATGGAATTTAGAAAGATAATAACGATAATACTCTATGTGAGATAGGAAAAGAGACACAGATATATAGAACAGTATTATGGACTGTGTGGGAGAGGGTAAAGGTGGGATGATTTGGGAGAATGGCATTGAAACATGTATAATATCATATGTGAAATGAATCACCAGTCCAGGTTTGATGCATGATACAGGATGCTCTAAGCTGGTGCACTGGGATGACCCAGAGGGATGGTATGGGGAAGGAGGTTGGAGGGCAGTTCAGAATGGGGAACACGTGTATACCCATGTTGGATTCATGTCGATGTATGGCAAAAGCAACACAATATTGTAAAGTAAAAAAAAAAAAAAAAAAAAAAAAAAGAAAAAATTTCCCAAACCCTGACCCCTCTGTTCAATATAAGTGGTGATTATGTCTTACTGATCTTAATGGAAAAGTTTTCACCTTTTCACTATTGAGTATCATATTGACTGTTGGGTTGTCATATATAGCTTGTATTAGGTTGAGGTACCTTCCCTCTATACCGCTTTGTTGAGAATTTTTATGATAAATGAATGTTAAATTTCATCAAATGCTTTTTTTTTTCTGAATCAACTGAGAGGATTCTATGATTTTTATTCCCCATTTTGTTAATGAGTTCTATCACACCAGTTGATTTACACATGTTGAACCATCCTTGCATCCCTGGAATAAATCCAGCTTGCTCATAAATCCACCTGTTACTGTATTCTTCAATTCAGTTTGCTAATATTTTGTTGAGGATTTTTGCATCTGTGTTTATCAAGGATTGTTGTTGTTTTTCAGTCCCTAAGTCGTGTCTGACTCTTTATCCCCATGGACTGCAGTACGTCACTCTTCCTTGACTTTCACCATCTCCCATAATTTGCTCAAATTCATGTCCATTAAGGTGGTGATACTATCTCATTCTTTGCTGCCCTCTTCTCCTTCCTTCAATTTTTCCAAGCATCAGTTTCTTTTCCAATGAGTTGGTTCTTCAAATCACGTGGCCAAAGTATTCGAGCTTCAGCTTCAACATCAGTCCTCCAAGGAATATTCAGGGCTGACTTCCTTTAGGACTGATTAGTTTGATCTTGCAGTCCAAGGGACTCTTCAAGAGTCTTCTCCAGCAGCACAATTCGGAAGCATCAATTTTTTTGGCACTCAGCCTTCTTTATGGTCCATCTCTCACATCCATACATAATTAACTGGAAAAACCATAGCTTTGACTGTATGGACCTTTGTTGGCCACGTGATGTCTCTGCTCTTTAATGTGCTGTCTAGGTTTATCGTAGCTTTTCTTCCAAGGAGCAAGTGAGTTTTAATTTCATGGCTGTGGTCAATGTCTGCAGTGAGTTACTCTGGAGCCCAAGAAAACAAAATCTGTCACTCTTTCCACTTTTCCCCCTTCTATTAGCCATGCAGTAGTAGATGTAATGGTTATCTGAGTTAAATTCACCCATTACAGTCCATTTTAGTTCGCTGATTCCTAGAATATCGACGTTCACCCTTGCCATCTCTTGTTTGACCACTTCCAATTTGCCTTGATTCATGGACCTGACATTCCAGGTTCTTATGCAATATCGCTCTTTATGGCATCGGATCTTGCTTCTATCACCAGTCACATCCATAACTGGGTATTGTTTTTGTTTTGGCTCCATCCCTTCATTCTTTCTGGAGTTATTTCTCCACTGATCTCCAGTAGCATATTGGGCACCTAATGACCTGGGGAGTTCCTCTTTTGGTATCCTATCACTTTGCCTTTTCATGCTGTTCATGGAGTATTCAACAAAGGAGTCCGAAATGCAGTACTTGGATGCAATCTCAAAAACGACAGAATGATCTCTGTTCATCTCCAAGGCAAACCATTCAGTATCACAGTTATCCAAGTCTATGCCCCAACCAGTAATGCTGAAGAAGCTGAAGTTGAACGGTTTTATGAAGACCTACAAGACCTTTTAGAACTAACACCCAAAAGAGATGTCCTTTTCATTATAGGGGACTGGAATGCAAAAGTAGGAAGTCAAGAAACACCTGGAGTAACAGGCAAATTTGGCCTTGGAATGCGGAATGAAGCAGGGCAAAGACTAATAGAGTTTTGCTAAGAGAATGCACTGGTCATAGCAAACACCCTCTTCCAACAACACAAGAGAAGACTCTACACATGGACATCACCTGATGGTCAACACTGAAATCAGATTGATTATATTCTTTGCAGCCAAAGATGGAGAAGCTCTATACAGTCAACAAAAACAAGACCAGGAACTGACTGTGGCTCAGATCATGAACTCCTTATTACCAAAATCAGACTCAAATTGAACACAGTACGGAAAACCGCTAGACCATTCAGGTATGACCTAAATCAAATCCCTTATGATTATACAGTGGAAGTGAGAAATAGATTTAAGGGCCTAGATCTGATAGATAGAGTGCCTGATGAACTATGCAATGAGGTTCGTGACATTGTACAGGAGACAGGGATCAATACCATCCCCATGGAAAAGAAATGCAAAGAAGCAAAATGGCTGACTGAGGAGGCCTTACAAATAGCTGTGAAAAGGAGAGAGGCAAAAAGCAAAAGAGAAAAGGAAAGATAGAAGCATCTGAATGCAGAGTTCCAAAGAATAGCAAGAAGAGATAAGAAAGCCTTCTTCAGTGATCAATACAAAGCAATCGAGGAAAACAACAGGATGGGAAAGACTAGCGATCTCTTCAAGAAAATTAGGGATACCAAGGGAACATTTCATATAAAGATGGGCTCGATAAAGGACAGAAATGATATGGACCTAACAGAAGCAGAAGATATTAAGAAGAGGTGGCAAGAATACACAGAAACTATACAAAAAAGATTTTCGTGACCCAGATAATCATGATGATGTGATCACGCATCTAGAGCCAGACATCCTGGAATGTGAAGTCAAATGGGCCTTAGAAAGCATCACTACGAACAAAGCTAGTGGAGGTGACAGAATTCCAGTTGAGCTATTTCAAATCCTGAAAAATGATGCCATGAAAGTGCTGCACTCAATGTGACAACAAAATTGGAAAACTCAGCAGTGGCCACAGAACTGGAAAATGTCAGTTTTCATTCCAATCCCAAAGAACTGCAATGCCAAAGAATGCTCAAACTACTGCACTATTGCACTCATCTCACATGCTAGTAAAGTAATGCTCAAAATTCTCCAAGCTAGGCTTCAGCAATACATGAACCGTGAACTCCCTGATGTTCAAGCTGGTTTTGGAAAAGGCAGAGGAACCAGAGATCACATTGCCAACATCTGCTGGATCATGGAAAAAGCAAGAGAGTTCCAGAAAAACATCTATTTCTGCTTTCTTGACTATGCCAAAGCCTTTGACTGTGTGGATCACAAGAAAGTGTGGAAAATTCTGAAAGAGATGGGAATACCAGACGACATAACCTGCCTCTTGAGAAATCTGTATGCAGGTCAGAAAGCAACAGTTAGAACTGGACATGGAACAACAGACTGGTTCCAAATAGGAAAAGGAGTATGTCAAGGCTGTATATTGTCACCCTGCTTATTTAACTTATATGCAGAGTACATCATGAGAAGCGCTGGACTGGAAGAAACACAAGCTGGAATCAAGATTGCCGGGAGAAATGTCAATAATCGCAGATATGCAGATGACACCACCCTTATGGCAGAAAGTGAAGAGGAGCTAAAAAGCCTCTTGATGAGAGTGAAAGAGGAGAGTGAAAAAGTTGGCTTAAAGCTCAACATTCAGAAAAGTAAGATCATGGCATCTGGTCCCATCACTTCATGGGAAATAGACAGGGAAACAGTGGAAACAGTGTCAGACTTTATTTTTTGGGACTCCAAAATCACCGCAGATGGTGACTGCAGCCATGAAATTAAAAGAAGCTTACTCCTTGGAAGAAAAGTTATGACCAACGTAGATAGCATATTCAAAAGCAGAGACATTACTTTGCCGACTAAGGTCCATCTAGTCAAGGCTATGGTTTTTCCTGTGGTCATGTATGGATGTGAGAGTTGGACTGTGAAGAAGGCTGAGCACCAAAGAATTGATGCTTTTGAACTGTGGTGTTGGAGAAGACTCTTGAGAGTCCCTTGGACTGCAAGGAGATCCAACCAGTCCATTCTGAAGGAGATCAATCCTGGGATTTCTTTGGAGGGAATGATGCTAAAGCTAAAACTCCAGTACTTTGGCCACCTCATGAGAAGAGTTGAGTCATTGGAAAAGACTCTGATGCTGGAGGGATTGGGGGCAGTAGGAGAAAAGGACGACCGAGGATGAGATGACTGGATGGCATCACAGACTCGATGGACATGAGTCTGAGTGAACTCTGGGAGATGGTGATGAACAGAGAGGCCATTCATGGCGATTCATGGGGTCGCAAAGAGTCGGACATGACTGAGCGACTGAACTGAACTGAACTGATTAGCCATGCAGTGAAGGGACCAAATATCAAGGATATCGGCCTATAATTTTCGTTTCACATAATATTCTTCTTGGTTTAGAAGGGTAATGTTGGCTTTTCAAAGTTAGTTTGGAAGTGGCCTTTCCTCTTGTATTTTTTGGAAGAGTTTGAGAATTGGTATTCATTTCTCTTTATATATTTGGTAGAATTAATCAGTGAAACTGTCTCGTCCTGCACTTTGTGTTTTGGGAGTGTATGATTGCCAGTTCAATCTCCTTACTCATGATTCATGTATTCAGATTTCTAATTCCTCATGATTCTTTCTTGATAGGTTGTAGGTTTCTAAGAATCTATTTTTTCTAAGTTTTCCAATTTGTTCCAGTATGGTTCATTATATTAATACTTTGGGTTGATTGTGTGTATTTGTCTGGTATCAGTTGTAGTGTTTCCTCTTATTTCTGCTTATTTTAGTCTTATTTCTTCTTTTCTTGGTAAGTCTAGCTAAAGGTTTGTTAGTTTTGTTTATGGCTTTAAAAAGCCAGCTCTTAGTCTCTCTCTCTCTCTCTCTCTCTCTTTTTTTCTTATTGGTCTCTGTTTCTGTTATTTACTTTATTATTTCTATTTCCTTCCTTCTGCTGACTTTGAGCTTTGTTTTTTCTTCTTTTTCTAATTCTTTGAGGTGTCAAGTTAGGTTGCTTGTTTGATATCATTCTCATTTCTTAATGTAGGCATTTATCACTGAACTTTTCTTTTAGAATTGCTTTTCCTGACCTCACAAGTTTTCATATGCCATGTTTACTTTTTTTTTTGTTTTTGTTTTGTTTTGTCTCAAGGTACTTTTTGATTCTCTTTTGATTTATTCTTTGATCCTGTGATTGTTCAATAGCATATTGTTTAATATCTACATTTCTGTGAATTTTCCAGTTTTCTTATAATTGATTTCTCAATTTTTAACATTTTGTTTGGAAATATACTTGATATGATTTCAGTCTTCTAAAACTTCTTAATACTTGTTTTGTGCCATAACAGATGATCTATTCTGGATAATTTTTCATGTGTGCTTGAGGGGAATGTGTTCTATTGCTTTTGGATTGATTGTCCTTATATGTCTATTAAGTGCATTCTACTTTTAAAATTGGAGTGTTTAGTTTATTGCAATTTAATATAGTTACTGATATGGTGGGTTTATATTTGCAGATTCATCATTTGTATCCTGCTTATCCACCAAGTTCATAATTCTACTCTTCCTTCGTTACTGTCTTCTCCTGGGAATAACTGTATTTTTAAATAATAGTTTTTTTGTTTGTTTGTCTCTCTTTTTTATATCTCTCTGCTTCTCATTTCCTGCCTTCCTCTGGATTAGTAGATTTATTTTTCAGGATTGTAAATACCTATTGCCATTGAACTATTATTTAAATGATTTGTCTTGAGATTACAATATATATTCTTAAATTTTTACAATCTTATTAAAATTAAACTTTAAAGAATGAAAGAACACTGCAATCGTATATGACTATTTAACCTGTTCCTCTTCCTTTATACCAAAGTTATCACATGTATAATATGTATGTATATGATAAAGCAACCATTAGTGTTATAATTAGTACTCTAAACAGGGTTGCAAATATCTCTTTAAGAGGCCAAGTAGTGATACAGATTTTGTGGACCATGTGGTCTCAACTTGCCATTGTAGAATAAAGGTAACCATAGATAATACTCTAAGAAATAGGTAGGGATGTATTCCAATAAAATTTTGTTTACAACAGGTGGATATCTGGATATAGATTACTGTGTTAATTGAATATAAATTTTTTCTCTTTAGCACTTTGAATATTTCATTTTATTATTTTCTTTTCATTTTTTTAAAATTTAAATCTATTTATTTTAATTGGAGGCTAATTACTTTACAATATTGTATTGGTTTTGCCATACATAAACATGAATCTGCCATGGATGTACACATGTTCCCAATCCTGAATCCCCCTCCCACCTCCCTCCCTATACCATCCCTCTGGGTTATCCGAGTGCACTAGCCCCAAGCATCCTGTATGCTGCATCAAGCCTAGACTGGTGATTCGTTTCTTATATGATATTATACATGTTTCAATGCCATTCTCCCAAATCAACCCACCCTCTCCCTCTCCCACAGAGTCCAAAAGACTGTTCTATACATCTGAGTCTATTTTGCTGTGTGGCATACAGGGTTATCATTACCATCTTTCTAAATTCCATATATATGCATTAGTATACTGTATTGGTGTTTTTCTTTCTGGCTTACTTCACTCTGTATAATTGGCTCCAGTTTCATCTACATCATAAGAACTGATTCAAATGTACTCTTTTTAATGGCTGAGTAAAGTCCGTCTAGTCAAGTCTATGGTTTTTCCTGTGGTCATGTATGGATGTGAGAGTTGGACTGTGAAGAAGGCTGAGCGCCGAAGAATTGATGCTTTTGAACTGTGTGTTGGAGAAGACTCTTGAGAGTCCCTAGGACTGCAAGGAGATCCAACCAGTCCATTCTGAAGGAGATCAGCCCTGGGATTTCTTTGGAAGGAATGATGCTGAAGCTGAAACTCCAGTACTTTGGCCACCTCATGAGAAGGGTTGGCTTATTGGAAAAGACTCTGATGCTGGGAGGGATTGGGGGCAGGAGGAGAAGGGGACTACAGAGGATGAGATGGCTTGATGGCATCACTGACTCGATGGACATGAATCTGAGTAACTCTGGGAGTTGGTGATGGACAGGGAGGCCTGGCGTGCTGTGATTCATGGGGTTGCAGAGTCGGACAAGACTGAGCAACTGAACTGAACTGAATACTCCATTGTGTATATGTACCACAGCTTTCTTATCCATTCATCTACTGATGGACATCTAGGTTGCTTCCATGTCCTGGCTATTATAAACAGTGCTGCAATGAACTTTGGGGTACACGTGTCTCTTTCAATTCTGGTTTCCTCGGTGTGTATGCCCAGCAGTGGGACTGCTGGTTCATAAGGCAGTTCTATTTCCAGTTTTTGAAGGAATCTCCACACTGTTCTCCATAGTGGCTGTACTAGCTTGCCTTCCCACCAACAGGGTAAGAGGGTTCCCTTTTCTCCACACCCTCTCCACCATTTATTGCTTGTAGAATTTTGGATCACAGCCATTCTGACCGGCATGAAATGATACCTCATTGTGGTTTTGATTTGCATTTCTCTGATAATGAGTGATGTTGAGCATCTTTTCATGTGGTTATTAGCCACCTGTATGTCTTCTTTGGAGAAATGTCTGTTTAGCTTTGGCCCATTTTTGATTGGGTCATTTATTTTTCTGGAGTTGAGCTGCAGGAGTTGCTTGTATATTTTTGAGATTAGTTGTTTGTCAGTTGCTTCACTTGCTATTATTTTCTCCCATTCTGAAGGCTGTCTTTTCACCTTGCCTATAGTTTCCTTTGCTGTGCAGAAGCTTTTAATTTTAATTAGGTCCCATTTGTTTATTTTTGCTTTTATTTCCAGTATTCTGGTAGGTGGGTCATAGAGGATTCTGCTGTGATTTATGTTGGGAAGTGTTTTGCCTATGTCCTCCTCTAGGAGTTTTATCATTTTACTATTTTCTGGAATGTAGTTTTATTGATAAGTAGTCAGTAGTCATTTGAATTCTTGTTCTTGTGTAGGTAATGGGCCACTTTTCTTTGACTGCCTTCAAGTTTTCTCTGTGTATTTGACTATATTTTAACTACAATATATTTATGTTTAAGTCTGGTTTTGTTTTTATTTATTCTATTTGTCTACATTGTAGATGTCTACATTTTCTTCATTATTTTCTCAATTTTTTTTTGCCCATCCTCTCTTACTTCTTTTCTTTTCTTTTCTTTTTTTTTTAGTACTCCAATCTCCTTATGGTGTTGTTGAAAAGGTTCCTTAGGTTCTGGTTGCTTATTTGTTTTCAATTTTTTCCTTTTCTCTAGACTGAAAAAAGTTTTATTTATTTATCTTCTATTTCACCACTTTTTCTTTCAAACTATTGTAAAGCCTATTTAATAATTATTATAATCAACCATAAATTTTAGTTTTGGAATTTCCATTTGGGTTCTCTTTACAATTTATATTTTGATCATTCATTCATTAACATTTTACTTAATGTTGAGACATATTTTCATTTCCTTGAAAATAATAGTTAAGATTATAAATTCAAATTTTGACTCTGATTCAAAATTCTTATCTGTTTATTCCATTATCACTATCGTTATCTTAGTGTTACTGTTGTTCTTTTTATCTTGTGTATGGGTCACATTTTCTTGGGGTGTGTGTGTTTGTATGTATGTGTTCCTAATTATTTTGGATTTTGTCCTACCTATTTTTAATGATATATCATAGGGACTCTTGATTCATTTATGTCCTTTGAGGAACATCAAGCTTTGTTCATTTCTTGTTTTAGCAGGTGGTTAACTATGTTGTTCTCAACTCAAAGTTCTGAGTTTTAAATTTAGTTTTTTTTTTTTTTTAACTTTAGGGTACTTATCTGGAATTTATTCCACATGTAATTCAAGGCTTATAGGATTGTCAGAGATTTGGGATATTTCATATAGGGAATTTAAGGTTCATCTTCTCTGGCTCTTTCTTTTATGGTATTACCTCCCCACCCCCCCACCCCCTTTTTTTCGTTTCTGTGCAGTAGGTACAGCTGAATGTTGTCATTGATTCTTTAAAGCAGTGAGACTTGGCTTATGGCCATGTTGTAGTCACTCAATATTTTGTTGTCTGAGACCTGTCCTCATGATAACATCTTTAAAATGGAAAACTCACCCAGTATCTTTTTCTCTCCTCATATGTTTTCTACACTTCAGTATCTTCATGCTTTTGGCCACCTTGCAGAATGTGTGTGTTTGTGTGTATTTCATAGTTTATAATTACTGTCTGTTGGAAAGTTCTTCCAGTAGGGGCTTCTCAGCTACTACTCTATTGATATGTCTCTAAATTCACTAACCTTTTCTTTTGCAGTCTCTAATGTTTTTAATTCAATCCAGTAAAAATTTCATTTCTAAAATTTCTATTTTTACAGTTTTAAATCTCTGTTGAGATTTCTCATTTGTTCTTCTTTTGTTATTAATTATTCCTTTAAGAACTTGGATATACTTATGATAGATGGTTTGTAGTTCTTGTGTAGTTCTTAGATAATTCTAATATCTAGGATAATATGGGTTCTACTTCTATTGGCTCTTTTTCCTTCAAATTTGGGTCACATTTCCTTCATTTCACATTTATTTTAAATTTTCTGTTGTATAGTGAACATTTTGAATGATGTCTTATGGGGAGTCTGGATTACCCTTTCTTTAAAGGGCACTGAAATGTATTTTGATAGGCAGCTAAATTACTGACAGATGTCCTTTAGTCTCTTAAGCTTACTATAATTGTTTGTCATTGTGATTTAATTTCAATTTTTGATTTAATCTTAGGGCATGACCCTTAGTCCAGGGTGGGTTCACTAATCCAACAACTTAGAATTTGGGGGATCAATCATGACAGAAAACCTGAGTTGCCAGGAAAGTTCTTTCCACTCTCACTGGGTTGGAACCTCAACTTCTCTATCACTGTACAGTATCTGGTATCCACCTTCAGTTCTCACCTCCCCAGGAGTCATACTCTAATTGGGGTCCTGAAGCTGCCCAACCCACAGACATGAAAGTACAGAGAATAGTCTTGTATACTTTTGAGATCTTCCCTGTTGATAGATTCTTCCTGACTTGTGTCCTTCCTCATAAGTTGTAGGCATCAGGTTTTGATCTCTGTCTGCTTAGCTCAGAAAGGGTCCTGCTTTGCTTGGCTGCCACCTCCCTGCACTCTAGGAGGAAAATGTTTTTTGAAGTATATTAGGAGTGAATATAGGGCCTGCCAATTCCTCTTTATTAAAGTTCACAATCCTGGATTGCTTCTTGTTCAATGCTGGAAAGCTGTTACTTTGTGTTTTTTCCCCCGTAGACTTCAGAAAGTATTATCTAATTTGGCTGCACTGGGTCTTCATTGCTGCATGTGGGTTTTTGCTAGTTGCAGTGAGTACAAGCTAGTCTCTAGTGCAATGCCTGGACTTCTCATTGCAATGGTTTGTCATGTTGCAGCATGCAGGCTGTAGAGCATGTGGGCTCAGTAGTTGTAGTGCACGGACTTTGTTGCCCCGAGCCATGTGGGATGTTCCCGGACCAGGGATCAAACCAATGTCCTGTGGCAGGCAGATTCTTCACTACTGGACCACCAGGGAAGTCCTCCTCTCTGTGTTTATGTATATTTCACGTTTGTGAGGGCAGCTCAAAAGCAGTTACTCTGTTATACCTTGAAGTAGATGGTCCCATCTTCCTCAGATGGGAAGATCCCCTGGAGAAGGACATGGCAAGCCACTCCAGTATTCTTGCCTGGGAAGTCTCATGGACAGAGTGGTCTGGCAGGCTATAGTCCTCCAGGTCACAAAGAGTCAGACACAACTTAGCAACTAAACAGCAACAGATGGTCCCATCATCCAGGATAAATTTTTTGTCACTAATTAACTTTATATGAAAACCTTTGTACTGTGGCCGTACTATCTTCCTGTACTTCATGCTCAGGGCATATCTCTAAGCCCACCCAGGTCAGAAAAACAGGAGGTGCTGTGTCGTAACAAAGAGGTTCCGGAAAGACTGAAACTTCAGTTTCTCCTTTATTTCAGTCAGTTCAGTTACTCATTCATGACCAACTCTTTGAGACCTCATGGACTGCAGCACACCAGCCCTGCCTGTCCATCACCATCTCCTGGAGCTTGCTCAAACTCATGTCCATTGAGTTGGTGATGCCATCCAATCATCTCACCCTTGGTCGTCCCCTTCTCCTCCTGCCTTCAGTCTTTCCCATCATCAGGGTCTTTTCGAATGAGTCAGTTCTTTGCATTAGGTGGCCAAAGTAGCTTTAACATCAGTCCTTCCAATGAACTTTCAGGACTGATTTCCTTCAGGATTGACTGGTTTGTCTCCTTGCAGTCTAAGGGACCCTCAAAATTCTTCTCCAACACCACAGTTCAAAGGCATCAATTCTTTGGTGCTCAACGTTCTTTATGGTCCAACTCTATATGTGACTATGGGAAAACCATAGGTTTAACTAGATGGAACTTTGTCAGCAAAGTAATGTCTCTGCTTTTTAATATGTTGTCTAGGTTTTCTTCCAAGGACTAAGCATCTTTTAATTTCATGGCTGCAGTCACCATCTGCAGTGATTTTGGAGCCCAAGAAAATAAAGTCTGTCATGTTTCCATTGTTTCCCCATCTATTTGCCATGAAGTGATGGAACTGGATGCCCTGACTTTAGTTTTTTGAATGTTGAATTTTAAGTCAATTTTTTCACCTTTCACTTTCATCAAGAGGCTCTTTAGTTCCTCTTCACTTTCTACCATAAGGGTGTTGTCATCTGCTTATCTGAGGTTATTTTTATTTCTCCCAGCAATCTTGATTCTTTTATTTATTTGCCCACATGGAAATGACAGTCCGCCTTTCAATTCCATGACGTTTTGGAGTGGGAAGTATATCATGTATTTGGAAAGGCCATACAGTATACCAGAAGGCATTCAGATGAATCTGAATTTGAATTTTGTCTCTGTAGTATTATGATCCCAAGATACTGTGAAAAAAATCATTGTTACCATAACAATAGCAAAATTTCGACTTATTGAGCATTTTAGCTTGTGATAATAACCTCTGTTTAAAAAGTATTTCTTATATTATCTCTTTATATAATAAAATAATGCAAATTTATCATTTATTTTGTTGTTGTTGTCACTTTAGCTTTTTTTGGCATGCTGAGCCACTTGTGAGATCTCAGCTCCCCAACCAGGGATTAAACCTAAGCTACAGATTGAACGGTAGCCACCAAGGAATTCCCTGTTTATATTTTACTTGTGATGAAAATGAGGCATGCAAATGTTAAAAAAAAAAGACAAACAAAAAACTTGCCTATAGTCACAGAGATTGATTTAGCAGAGAAAAATGTTCAACTGATTCCAAAAACTAAACTCTAAATCATCATGTTACATGGTATCTTTGAGTTTAGGAAAACCTTACAAGAAACCAGAAATGCCATCTAACTTCCAGAAGAATATTCAACAAATACATTGAAAAAACATAGCAGGAGGAGGGTATGCTTACCAGTTTCTCATCTTAGTAGGAGAAGAAAATAGTTTTCAGAAATATGGCTACTCATATAATTTTGAAGAAGATGTCATATTTGATTCCAAAGAGAAAGAG
This sequence comes from Capra hircus, assembly GCF_001704415.2. Taxonomy (NCBI): domain Eukaryota; kingdom Metazoa; phylum Chordata; class Mammalia; order Artiodactyla; family Bovidae; genus Capra; species Capra hircus. The sequence goes on from NC_030833.1 coordinate 35,089,368, forward strand.
CTAGAGTTTAAGTGACATCAGCAAGTTTAAACAATGACTTTTTTTTTTTTTTGATCAAGAAAAGTGCAGCTCCTTTAATTTACTGGAAAGCAAGCACAGTAGGTAGGCTACAAGCTGGAGACGATTATCTTGGAGTCAGGTTTTAACAGTGCCCTGAACTGGCATTATAGAATTTAAGATCTGTTAGTCTTGGTCATTGGGCTTCCCTGGTGGCTCAGACAGTAAAGAATCTGCCTGCAGTGAGGGAGACCTAGGTTTGATCCCTGGGTTGTCAAGATCCCCTGGAGGAGGGCATGGCACTCCAGTATTCTTGCCTGGAGAATCCCCATGGACAGAGGAGCCTGGTGGGCTACAGTCCATGGGGTTGTAAAGAGTCGGACATGACTTGAGGGTCTAAGCACAGCACAGGCTTGGTCATTAATTTGTTCTCTGACATGGAAAGAACAATTTTGTGTGTGTGTGTGTGCCTCAGTCATCTCATCTACAAGAGAAAAGGATTAGACAAGGTATTTTTTTTTTCGAGCTCCATGACCATTTTTAAAATCCAGTTAATCTGTTTCTTTTTATCTCAGGGCACAACCATATTACCATCTCTGACTTCTGTCCTGCACAGTGACAAGGAGTTTCCCAACCCAGAGCAGTTTGATCCTGGTCACTTCCTGGATAAAAGTGGTAACTTTAAGAAGAGTGACTACTTCATGGCTTTTTCAGCAGGCAAGCATGCTTCATTTTTGTCTGTACTTCAGTGTTGAAATGAGAGAAGGAAGGGCTTTGCATGGAGGCTAGTCTGGGCTGGACAAATTGTCATTTGCATGAGGCCAGAGGCACCATTCCCAAAGTGCAGATAATTTCTCATTGGTTGGAGGCTGTATTTCCTGACTTCTGCTCTCTTACTCACTGCTGAGTCTTCTAACAACTCCTCCTAGATGTCTAGTTCCACTGTGACTTTTCTCCCCTGCCCTGAGAAGTCAGTTCACTCAATGAAGTGAATTCACTGAATGTAGTCTACATGCCTTATATGTAGTAGACTCGTGCTCACTCATGTCCAGAGATACAAATGTGAGTAACAGATGCATCCTTCCTTTAAGAAAGAGGAATGCAGGTTAAAGGCAAGGATACTCCAGAGAGAAAATACTCTTCAAAGTGTTTCTGTGGGCTCCTAGAGAGAGAAGCTCCTGAATCTTGCATTTTGAGGGCCAGGGCAGAGTAGTTGGAAGATAAAGGAAGTTTTCTTGCAGGAAGAAATATTTTATATTTAGCATTTTCCTTTAATTTGTCAGGGTCCCTGAAAAAAAGAGGTAGGATACTTAAGACAGTTTAATGAAGAAACTGTTTTCAGAGGTGCGGACACAATTAAGGGAAGTGGCAAGGAGTTGTCAGGTACTCAGGGATGAGCATCAGTAGGACGATGTTACCATCCTATGTCGAAGGGGTCGGGAGAAGGAGGGTGTTGCTGAAACTCAAGCAGATTTTTAGCAAAGAGAGAATGGCTGTCTCAGCAGGAGATGGGTCTGTAGGTTGGAGAATACAGCCACTGCTGAACTGTGGCCTGACAGGCTGGGACTGAGGGAAGGCATACTCTAACCTTCTCAATGTCCAATCCTCTGAGTTTAGTTACAGTGAAGAAGATAACTACTGGGGTTATGCATCCCAAAGAAATCAACTTCCTAAACACAGCGTAGGTGCAAAAGAAAAACAAACAGAATGGATCTGGGAAGATGGAGAAACATCCCCAGACTGTGAACAATGCCCAGAGGTCATTGCATAGAGACCTGCTAATCTCCTTACCTTCTTCCTGAATTTTGGGTCCATTGTTACATAATGAGCCTGCTCAAGATTTCTGCTCAATTTACAGGGTTTGTGGGATTGCTTTTGTCCTGACACTGTGCTACCATTATAAGATCTAAGGCTTTACCTTATGAGCTTATATTCCAGTGTGTGGGGACAGAGGAATAATTACAATTTCACATGAAATATTCTGTACTAGAAGCATTAATAAGTCTTGTGGAATACCAGTGAGGGAGTAAATTGTATCCACTTGAATAGATAAAAGAAGTTTTGTAGAATAAATGACACCTGTGGTGGATCTAGAAGGGTGTAGAGAATCTCAGCTAGCAGAGCTCAGGGGACGAGTATTTCAGTTGCAGGAATGACTGGAAATTCCTAGCACTTGAAATAGCTTATGTGTCCGGGCTTGGTGAACATGCAGTAATACTTGTGTCTAGTTTGTGACTTTTTTTTTTATACCTGATAGTGGTAAACTCTTAAAATAGTGTTAAAGCAGGGACATGGCAAGGTAAAGATTATTTTTAGAAATCAGATGAAGTGAATCAAACCTGTTGTTGAGACTTGGGTTGGAGGTAGATGGAGAATGCATAGTGTGTCTCATGTCGATTGGGATGAGCGAGTGTGTGTATATATGTTTCTGTGTGTATATGTCTTTGTGTATATCTGTGTGTGTGTGTGAGTGTAGAAAAATGTCATTGGCCACCCTCAGGAAAGCAATTCCAACATGGGTGTACAGAAGAGATTTTGAAAACTATATTAAATAGAATGTACACAGAAATATGTTCTGAAGGAATGAAGCAGACCAGATTTTGGTGTAAATAGGAGAAGCCATTGATTATTTGATTTTCCTTAGTTTATCTATTTATTTACTCTAGTCTTTCATTTCATATTTATCTACACCTCCCTGTGCACTAGGTCAAACGAGAATTATATGGATATTTCATTTATGTCTCATTTTTAGGAAAAAGAGTTTGTGTTGGAGAAGGCCTGGCCCGTATGGAGCTGTTTTTACTCCTGGTCAGTATTTTACAGCAATTTACCTTGAAACCTCTGGTCGATCCGAAGAACATTGACACTACACCACTTCTGAAAGGGTCGGGCTCTATACCACACTTCTACGAGGTCTGTTTCATTCCAGTCTGAAGAAAAGGCCACTGCCAGATCGCAGATGAGCCTCTCCAGCTCTGTCTACACAAGCTGGTGCTCTTTGCCCTTGCTGTTAGCTATGGTCCACCTCTCCCTTAATGTCAGTAGTAACATTCCTGAGCCCTGTCTCTTCTGATTTTCTTTAAGATTCAGTTCAAGTTTTGCTTCATGAACTACAGCTCACTGTTTTGTCTTCAATAAAATGTTTTTTGTAATTCTATCCTGAGATCTTAAGCTGTAACTTATCTACAGAGAAAAGGTATCTTATAAATAAATGTCATATTTTGATTTTTAAAAAAATTAGAGTAGAAAATTATCACATGTGTTAAAAAATGTATATGTATAATGTACTCATCTCTTACTGCTATTATCCCTTCAGGGAGTAATCTCTTGACAGTTTGGCATGTATAATTTCTGTTTTTTTCAATGTTCATTAAAGTGTAATTATATTGTGATATATATGTTTTTACACATGTATACATATATATATATATATATATACACACACACACACACACATACATACATACATACAGGAAGAAAGCAGAGGAAGATTGCTCCAGCTAGGGGGAATAACATGAGATAAAAATTACATTTGCTGGTTATTTTCAAGGCTGTCCTTTTTCTTTTCCCCTACTTATTAAACACAGACCCACACATAGACCCAGTTACAGATATACAGACATATTAAGGCAAAAAAGAAGGAAAATAATATGTATTTATGGTTATATTTGAACACACACAGAAATATGGATGTGTGTTTCTGTGGGTATGTACGTATTATTTATATTATATCTCTGACTTCTTGATGACATTAGATTTTAGCAACAGATACCCTCACAATCTATCTAAATAAATGTATCTCATAATACTATATTTCATGCCTATAATAATCTTAAAAAATATCGTAGTGCTCAAGGATATTTAGATTAATTTTGAACCTTTGGTAATATAGAAATGTTCCTACTTGCATACATCTTTTATTATTCTTGTACTATTTCTTTGGGATAGTTTGGTAGCAGTGAAGTGTCTGCACATATATGTACATTTTTTTCATCAATAGTGAAGAATGATACCCTAAAAAGTATGTATCTCTTTACTTTTCTGCCATGACTCTAATAGAAAGACTATTTGTCTGAACCCTTTTATCTGCTAAGAACTGAATTCTTTGGTAGATTTAGTAACTTTAGCTTCCTTTCATGGATTTTTCAAGTGGGAAATTTTATCATCTACAAATAATATATAATTGCTATGACCAGAAACTTCTTGATATAACATCTATATTTATGTCTGTATTTTCTTCCTCTGTCTGGCTCATCCCAGACACACACACACACACACACAAACACATGCCTATGTACATATATATTTGTCAGCAGGGAGGAGAGTTCAAAGTTGTGAGGATTTCTGGGGACAAGAAAGCAGAGGGTTTGAGAAATCCATATTAGGAATCCTTCTTTTGATGTGATTTTACCTCTGAAGTGATTGTTGATTTGAAATCAGGAGCTGAGAGTCTGAAGGGCTGACTATAAAATGTTATGTAGGAGATTTAGAAACCAAAAAAAGAAAAAAATTTTGAAATGTTCTGAGTGCTTAGAGGGAAAACAACAACAACAACAACAACAACAACAACAAAAAAACAAACAAAAAAAACTGGAGTCTAGAGATTGCCAAGTAAGAAGGATGAAGTAAATGTTCGAACTTCAACTGATCGGAAGATTATGAAGATCTGTAAACAAGCCTTAAGAATAAAACTGAAGTTGAAGACTAGTTATAAGACTAGAGTTCATCTTTAAGTAATTTTAAACATTGCTTAAATTACATTGATTCACCCCTAAACATTTTCCTCCTGCTGGAATATACTTTCTGTTGGAGAAAACTAATGTCACCCTGAGTCCCGTGTTATCATTGCATTATTTGATTTACAATCTGTAGCATAGACACAAACCTAGCTGATGGAACAAGTGACCTTCTCAGTTCAGTTCAGTTCAGTTCAGTCGCTCAGTCTTGACTCTGCGACCTCATGAATCACAGGACTCCAGGCCTCCCTGTCCATCACCAACTCCAGGAGTTCACTCAGACTCACGTCCATTGAGTCCGTGATGCCATCCAGCCATCTCATCCTCTGTCGCCACCTTCTCCTCCTGTCCCCAATCCCTTCCAGCATCAGTCTTTTCCAATAAGTCAACTCTTCGCATGAGGTGGCCAAAGTACTAGAGTTTCAGCTTTAGCATCAGTCCTTCCAAAGAACACCCAGGGCTGATCTCCATCAGAATGGACTGGTTGGATCTCCTTGCAGTCCAAGGGACTCTCAAGAGTCTTCCCCAACACCACAGTTCAAAAGCATCAATTCTTTGGTGCTCACTGTTCTTCACAGTCCAACTCTCACATCCATACATGACCACAGGAAAAACCATAGTCTTGACTAGACGGACCTTAGTCGGCAAAGTAATGTCTCTGCTTTTGAATATGCTATCTAGGTTGGTCATAATTTTTCTTCCAAAGAGTAAGCATCTTTTAATTTCATGGCTGCAGTCACCATCTGCAGTGATTTTGGAGCCCCCCAAAATAAAGTTTGATACTGTTTCCACTGTTTCCCCATCTATTTCCCATGAAGTGATGGGACCGGATGCCATGATCTTCGTTTCCTGAATGTTGAGCTTTAAGCCAACTTTTTCACTCTCCTCTTGCATTTTCATCAAGAGGCTTTTTAGTTCCTCTTCACTTTCTGCCATAGGGTGGTGTCATCTGCATATCTAAGGTTATTGATATTTCTCCCGGCAATCTTGATTCCAGCTTGTGTTTCTTCCAGTCCAACGTTTCTCATGATGTACTCTGCATAGAAGTTAAATAAGCAGGATGACAATATACAGCCTTGATGTACTCCTTTTCCTATTTGGAACCAGTCTGTTGTTCCATGTCCAGTTCTAACTGTTGCTTCCTGACCTGCATACAGATTTCTCAAGAGGCAGGTCAGGTGGTCTGGTATTCCCAACTCTTTCAGAATTTTCCACAGTTTCTTGTGATCCACACAGTCAAAGGCTTTGGCATAGTCAAGAAAGCAGAAACAGATGCTATTCTGGAACTCTTGCTTTTTCAATGATCCAGCAGATGTTGGCAATTTGATCTCTGGTTCCTTTGCCTTTTCTAAAAGCAGCTTGATCATCAGGAAGTTCATGGTTCGCATATTGCTGAAGCCTGGCTTGGAGAATTTTGAGCATTACTTTACTAGCATGTGATATGAGTGCAATTGTGCAGTACTTTGAGCATTCTTTGGCATTGCCTTCCTTTGGGATTGGAAAGAAAGCTGACCTTTTCCAGTCCTGTGGCCACTGCTGAGTTTTCCAAATTAGCTGGCATATTGAATGCAGCACTTTCACAGCATCATCTTTCAGGATTTGAAATAGCTCTACCGGAATTCCATCACCTCCACTATCTTTGTTCCTTTAATGCTTTCTAAAGCCCACTTGACTTCACATTCCAGGATGTCTGGCTCTAGATGAATGATCACACCATCGTGATATCCGGGTTGTGAGATCTTTTTTGTACAGTTCTTCTGTGTATTCTTGCCACCTCTTCTTAATATATTCTGCTTCTGTTAGGCCCATACCATTTCTGTCCTTTATTGAAGTAAATGTACAACGTTTGATAATGGTTAACATTTTTTTAATGATAAACATTCTGTGTAAATTGAGAAAAATTCTGAAAAACAGATGTCTCTAAAATCCTAGAAACTATTTTCATTATTGGTGAAATACTGATCCCATTCCCTGTAAATGTGAAAAAAGTAACGGTAACCACTTTTCATTACTTCCTTTCAAAATTAGACCGAAAGATGTCAGCAAATGTGGTATGGAGTAATGACTTCTAATAATTCTCTCTGATATATAACAATGAAAGCACAAGTAAAAATTATCAGGTCTGCTTTTTCAGATCTTTGGCCATTAGCCAAGACATGCATCAATCTGCAGAGTGTTTCTTCACGAAAATGGAAAAACCTCAGTAATAACAGTGAGGTTTGTCATGTTTTGCCTTATTCCCTTCTATCTTCCAAGCTTTGAGGTAGCCTTGAAAAGCTACAGACTATAATCATGGTGAAAATCATCAATAATATATCAGCCACAAGCAGAAGGCAGTGAGTGGAGATGGAACTCCTTCAAAACCCTGTTCCCAAAGAATCATTATTATTTGACATGCTTATGGTCACTGTGGAAGACTACATTCAGGATTGATCTCAGAACTTTCCCAGTGTGAACAGCCTTTCCGCAGACACATTTGTTGAGAACGGTCAGGGGAAGTTTTTGACTATTGTAGATGCCTGAAGCTATAGAAATCAATACACTAACCAAAAAGCTTAAAAGGAAAAGTTGATGAATGAGATATTCATGGAAAGCTTTGAAAATCTGATGAATTCCTGAGACACTGCGTGTGTGCGTGCGTGCTAAGTCACTTCAGTTGTGTCTGACTCTGTGCAACCCTAAGGACTATAACCAGCCAGGCTCCTCTGTCTATGGATTCTCCAGGCAAGAATGCTGGACTGGACTGCCATGCCCTCCTCCAGGGGATCTTCCTGATCGAGGGATTGAACCCTCATCTCTTATGTCTCCTGCCTTATCAGGCAGGTCCTTTACCACTAGCAACACCTGGGGTGCCCTCCTGAGACATTAGAAATCTACAACTGTTCTGAAAAGACTGGAGAAGACCCTAAATTTTCACCTCTGGCAAACCTGGATGTTCTGTGCAAGAAGCAAGTGAAGGATACAGCAGAACTATAAAGTGTCTGGATGCATGTTGAAAGCATGCTCCAACATATATATAAAGTGTCTTGCAAATAGTAGGAGCTATTTTTGTTCCTAAAACTAGTAAGTAAATATCTGTCCAATTATTAGATGAGCACTAAGCTAATTGAGCAGTCTTTAGTGGACATATATGACAAAGAATAGAAACTTTATGTGAGTTCCAAGGAGCTGCCAAACAAAAATAAAGGAAGGGAACTGTTAAGCATGTCTTCCTTAGGTCTTGAGAGTGTTACACCTGAGAATGCAATAGAAGTACACTGCTCATGGCAAAGTAGAGTGGCCTGAGAACTGGCTATGAGGTTAATTAAAAAAATGAATTGAAAAGAATTAATTGTACTGCTTTGTGCTAAGATCAAATAATTAAATAATGATACAGATAAAAGAAATATTTTAAATAAGCTAACCATTCCCCACTAATATCTAGGGCTGAATCGAATGAATAATGTGAAACACTTCAATACTTCAAATTTCACAAAGTTGCTGGGAGAAATTATACCCAAATATAGTTATACCATGTCCATAAATTTAGAAAAATCAATATTGTTTAAGTATCAATTCTGTCAATGTAGAGATTCAATGAATTCTTAGTAAATATCAGAGGTTCTGAATTGATCAATTGATCTAAAATTTGTGTGGAAATACAAAGAAGCTAATATAATCAAGAAGAAGGAAGAATAAAAGTAGAAGACTTACACCAGATATGAGGACTTAGTTTAAAGCTATAATAATTAGGACAATATGGTATTGGCACAAGAATAACAGCTTGAAATACACTAGAATAGGAAAAACTTCAGAAACAGACTCACACCTATATGGCCATGTGATAGTGTTATTTAATTAGCATGGAAAGAATAATCTTCATGCTAGATGAAATTAATATTGGGAAAAAAATCAACTTGTTCCTTACAAGTTGCTTGCAAACACTTATTTGAGATGGATCATGGACATAAGTATGAAAAACAGAAGTATAAACCTCTGCTGTGAAACATAAGAGAAAGTCATTATGACTTTGAACTTGACAAAGTTTTAAGAAAATAGAATAAAAAAAGCACTAATTACAAGAGATCAACAAATTGGTCTTTATTTAAATTAATTTTAAAATTTATCTTCTTCAAAAGATATCATTTAATATCATCAAAAAGCTAGCCAGAGTCTGGGAGAAATATTTACACTGAATAAATCTGATGAAGGACTTACATCCAGATTACATCAGTAAAATGAAAGACTTCCATTCAGATATTTTTTTAGATGGGCAAAATGTTTGAACAAATTCTTCACAGAAAAGAATATCCATATGGTCAATAAATATGAAAAAAAGGTACTCAATATTTTTAGTTATGTGGGAAATAAAAATTAAAATCACAATGGACTACTACTAGTATGTACCTACCAGAATTTTTTAAAAGTCCTGAAAATTCCAAGTATTCATGAGGAAGTGGCTCTACTAGACCTACCATACATTTTGGTGGGAGGACAAACTGTTTCAAAACCTTGAAATGTTTAACCATATGTTCTAAAGCTAGACATCAGCCTTCTCCTGGAGCCCGAGGACTTTAAGCTGTATATTCTTGAAAAATGTCAGCCTGTATCTAAGATCACACATGGGAAAAAGTGTTCACAATAGCTTTATATTGGCTTCAAACTGGAATCAACTCAATATCTATTAGCATAATAGTGGGTAAATATAACATCACATTCATGGAATAGGGTACTGCCATCAATAAAAAAAGACAATCCTCGGCAACTTGTGGAAACGTGGAAGAATCTCCAAGATGAAGTTAAATGAAAGTGCCCAGACACCAAAAAGTATATTCTGTAAGATTCTGTTTCTGTCTAGCATAGGCAGAACGAACCTTCATTGAGAAGAGTCAGAAAAATGATTTATTGTCTGGGACAGAGAGACTGGAAAAGGAAGTGAGAGAGCCTCCTGTGGTATAGGACCATGTTCTAGATTTTGATGTAGATGGTGCTTAGGAAGGTGTACACATATGTAAAAATTTACCAAAGTGTACACTTAAGGTTAATACACTTTATTGCATATATTTTATATTAATATTTTATCAAGGGGGAAAATTTAAAAAATAGACAAAAAACAAGATGCACACAAAGTGTGAGGATAAAAAGTAGACAATAGAAGGAAAAAACTGTTAAATCTATGCATTGGATTATCTGAAAATAGCAAGTATGATGAAAAATTATGGAAATGAAAAGAGAGAGAATGCTAGAATAAAAAGCAGAAAAGAACATATTTAAGGTGCAATGTAATGGTTTTATATAAATACATTGTGAATTATTACCACAATTATTCCATAATTATCATTGACATTAAAGCAGGTATGAGGAGATGCCTATCTATGTTTTTTTATTGTATTTCCCTGGTAACTATAGATGTTGAGCATCTTTTAACAAACCTGTTAGCCATTTGGAAACTTTCTTTGGAAAAATGTCTGTTCAGATCATCTGCCCATTTTTTAAAAACTTCTTTATTTTGAATTGGGTTATAACTGATTAACGATGTTGTGATAGTTTCAGGTGAAGAGTGAAGAGACTCAGCCATACATATATGTGTACCCATTCTCCCCTAAATACCCCTCCCATCCAGGCTGCCACAAAACATTGATCAGAGTTCCACATGTTATACAGGAGGCCGTTGCTGGTTATCTATCTTAAATATAGCAGTGTGTACATGTCCAACCCAAACTCTCTAACTATCCCTTTCCCCCAGCAACCATAAGTACCTACTCTGTGAGTCTCTGTTTTGCAAGTAATTTCATTCATATCATTTCTTTTTAGATTCCACATATAAGAACATCTGCCCATTTGAAAAACTGAGTATTTTTAAAAATTGTGTTATATGAGTTTTCTTTTTTCTTTCTCTATTCTTTATGGATATATGAAAAAGTTTTTTATTTATTTAAACATTTAAGCATCAGTTCAGTTCAGTTCGTAGCTCAGTCGTGTCCGATTCTTTGCGACCCCATGAATCGCAGCACGCCATGCCTCCCTGTCCATCACCATCTCCCGGAGTTCACTCAGATTCACGTCCATCGACTCAGTGATGCCATCCAGCCATCTCATCCTTGGTCGTCCCCTTCTCCTCCTGCCCCCAATCCCTCCCAGCATCAAAGTCTTTTCCAATGAGTCAACTCTTCAAATTAGGTGGCCAAAGTACTGGAGTTTCAGCTTCAGCATCATTCCTTCCCAAGAAATCCCAGGGTTGATCTCCTTCAGAATGGACTGGTTGGATCTCCTTGCAGTCCAAGGGACTCTGAAGAGTCTTCTCCAACACCACAGTTCAAAAGCATCAAATCTTCGGCGCTCAGCCTTCTTCACAGTCCAACTCTCACATTCATACATGACTACTGGAAAAACCATAGCCTTGACTAGGCGGACCTTAGTAGGCAAAGTAATTTCTCTGCTTTTGAATATACTATCTAGGTTGGTCATAACTTTTCTTCCTAGAAGTAAGCGTCTTCTAATTTCATGGCTGCAGTCACCATCTGCAGCAATTTTGGAGCACCCCCCCCCCCAAATAAAGTCTGACATTGTTTCCACTGTTTCCCGGTCTATTTCCCATGAAGTGATGGGACCAGATGCCATGATCTTCGTTTTCTGAATGTTGAGCTTTAAGCCAACTTTTTCACTCTCGTCTTTCACTTTCATCAAGAGGCTTTTTAGTTCCTCTTCACTTTCTGTCATAAGGGTGGTGTCATCTGCATATCTGAGGTTATTGATATTTCTCCCGGCAATCTTGATTCCAGCTTGTGTTTCTTCCAGTCCAGCGTTTCTCATGATGTACTCTGCATAGAAGTTAAATAAGCAGCGTGACAATACTCTTGACGTACTCCTTTTCCTATTTGGAACCAGTCTATTGTTCCATCTTCAGTTCTAACTGTTGTTTCCTGACCTGCATACAGATTTCTAAAGACATTTAAGCATAGTTGATTTATAATATATGTTTCACATGTGCAGTATAATGATTTAGTATTTTGTAGAGTATACTCCCTTAAAAGTTGTAACAGAGTAGTGGCTATAATTCCCTGTGCTATACAATATATTTTTGTTGCTTATCTATTTTATAGATAGTAGTTTGTAACTTTTAACCTCACCTTGAGTGAGTGAGTGAGTGAAGCTGCTCAGTTGTGTCGACTCTTTCTGACCCCATGGACTGTAGCCTACCAGGCTCCTCCCTCCACGGGATTCTCCAGGCAAGAGTACTGGAGTGGGTTGCCATTTCCTTCTCCAGGGGATCTTCCTGACCCAGGGACTGAACCCAGGTCTCCCACATTTCAGGCAGATGCTCACCTTAATTGACCTTTAATTCTGGGTGTGAGGTTAAGAGTTACAAACTACTATCTACAAAATAGATAAGCAACAAAAATATATTGTATAGCACAGGGAATTATAGCCACTACTTAACTTTTAAGGGAGTATACTCTACAAAATACTAAACCGTCATACTGCACATGTGAAACATATATTATAAACCAACTATGCTTAAATGTGTAAATAAATAAAAAACTTTTTCATATATCCATAAAGAATAGAGAAAGAAAGAAAGAAAAAGAACTCAAACAACTCAATTTTTAAAAATACTCAGTTTTTTAAATAGGCAGATGTTCTTATATATGGAATCTAAAAAGAAATGATATGAATGAAATCACTTACAAAACAGAGACTCTTTTGGCAACCACTAGTTTGGTATAAGGAGAAGGCAATGGCACCCCACTTCAGTATTCTTGCCTGGAAAATCCCATGGACAGAGGAGCCTGGTAGGCTGCAGGCCATGGGGTTGCTGAGAGTCAGGCACGACTGAACGACTTCACTTTCAGTTTTCACTTTCATGCATTGAAGAAGGAAATGGCAAACCACTCCAGTGTTCTTGGCTGGAGAATCCCAGGGACAGGAGCCTAGTGGGCTGCCATTTATGGGGTTGCACAGAGTCAAACACGACTGAAGCTACTTAGCAGGAGCAGCTTGGTATATCTTGACAGGGCCGCCCCTCCTGACATTGAACGTGTAGTAGCTCCTCTCAGCCATCCTGCCCCTGTGCAGCCACCGCTCCTTGGACGTGGGGTTGCTCCTCTCGACTGCCGCCCCTGACTTTGGGTGTGGGGTAGCTCCTCTAGGCTGCTCCTGTGCCATTGCAGCCTGGCACTCTTGGTCGCCACGCCTGACCTTGGGCGAGGGGTAGCTCCTTTTGGCCATGCTTCTGCGGGGTCTGTTGGAGCCAGCAGGAGCAGCGGCTGTGCTTTGCTGGAGCAGCCATGAAGAGATACCCCATGTCCAAGGTAAGAGAAACCCAAGTAGATGGTAGGTGTTGTGAGAGGGCAGACACACTGAAACCATAATCACAGAAAACTAGCTAATCTGATCACATGGACCACAGTCTTGTCTAACTCAATGAAACAGCCATGCCATGTGGGGCCACCCAGGATGGGTGGGTCATGGTGGAGAGGTCTGACAGAATGTGGTCCACTGGACAAGGAAATGGCAAACCATTTCAGTATTCTTGCCTGGGTCAGTAGGTGCCCAATATGCTACTGGAGATCAGTAGAGAAATAACTCCAGAAAGAATGAAGGGATGAAGCCAAAGCAAAAACAATACCCAGTTGTGGATGTGACTGGTGATAGAAGCAAGGTCCGATGCTGTAAAGAGCAATATTGCATGGGAACCTGGAATGTCAGGTCCATGAATCAAGGCAAATTGGAAGTAGCTAAACAGGAGATGGCAAGAGTGAACATCGACATTCTAGGCATCAGCGAACTAAAATGGACTGGAATGGGTGAATTTAACTCGGATGACCACTATATCTACTATTGTGGGCAGGAATTCATTAGAAGAAATGGAGTAGCCATCATGGTCAACAAAAGAGTCCAAAATGCAATACTTGGATGCAATCTCAAAAATGACAGAATGATCTCTGTTTGTTTCCAAGGCAAATCATTCAATATCATGGTAATCCAAGCCAATGCCCCAAGCAGTAACAGTGAAGAAGCTGAAGTTGAATGGTTCTATGAAGACCTACAAGATCTTTTACAAGTAACACCCCAAAAAGATGTCCTTTTCATTATAGGGGACTGGAATGCAAAAGTAGGAAGTCAAGAAACACCTGGAGTAACAGGCAAATTTGGCCTTGGAATGCGGAATGAAGCAGGGCAAAGGTTAATAGAGTACTTCCAAGAGAATGCACTGGTCATAGCAAACACCCTCTTCCAACAACACAAGAGAAGACTCTACACATGGATATCACCTGATAGTCAACACCAAAATCAGATTGATTATATTCTTTGCAGCCAAAGATGGAGAAGCTCTATACAGTCAACAAAAACAAGACCAGGAGCTGACTGTGGCTCAGATCATGAACTCCTTATTGCCAAATTCAGACTTAAATTGAAGAAAGTAGGGAAAACTGCTAGACAATTCAACTATGATGTAAATCAAATCCCTTATGATTACACAGTGGAAATGAGAAATAGATTTAAGAGACTAGATCTGATAGACAGAGTGCCTGATGAACTATGGACGGAGGTTCGTGACACTGTACAGGAGACAGGGATCAATACCATCCCCATGATAAAGAAACGCAAAAAAACAAAATGGCTGTCTGAGAAGGCCTTACAAATAGCTGTGAAAAGAAGAGAATTGAAAAGCACAGGAGGAAAGGAACGATATAAGCATCTGAATGCAGAATTCCTAGCAAGGAGAGAAAAGAAAGGCTTCCTCAGTGATCAATGCAAAGAAATAGAGGGAAACAACAGAATGGGAAAGACTAGAGATCTCTTCAAGAAAATTAGAGATACAAAGGGAACATTTCATGTAAAAATGGGCTCGATAAAGGACAGAAATGGTACAGATCTAACAGAAGCAGAAGATATTAAGAAGAGGTGGCAAGAATACACAGAAGAACTGTACAAAAAAGAGCTTCACGACCCAGATAATCACGATGGTGTGGTCACTCACCCAGAGTCAGATATCCTGGAATGTGAAGTCAAGTTGGCCTTAGAAAGCATCACTACAAACAAAGCTAGTGGAGGTGATGGAATTCCAGTTGAGCTACTTCAAATCCTGAAAGATGATGCTGTAACAGTGCTGCACTCAATATGCCAGCAAATTTGGAAAACTCAGCAGTGGCCACAGGACTGGAAAAGGGATTGGATTGGATTGGATTTCTTTCCAATCCCAAGGAAAGGCAACAGCAAAGAATGCTCAGACTACCACACAATTGTACTCATCTCACACGCTAGTAAGTCAGTCAGTTGAGTTGCTCACTCGTGTCTGACTCTTTGAGACCCAGTGAATCGCAGCACGCCAGGCCTCCCTGTCCATCACCAACTGCCGGAGTTCACTCAAACTCACGTCCATCAAGTTGGTGATGCCATCCAGCATCTCAGCCTCTGTCATCCCCTTCTCCTTCTGCCACCAATCCCTCCCAGCATCAGGGTCTTTTCTAATGAGTCAACTCTTCATGAGGTGGCCAAAGTACTGGAGTTTCAGCTTTAGTATCATTCCTTCAAAAGAACACCTAGGACTGATCTCCTTCAGAATGGACTGGTTGGATCTTCTTGCAGTCCAAGGGACTCTCAAGAGTCTTCTCCAATGGCACAGTTCAAAAGCATCCATTCTTTGGCGCTCAGCCTTCTTCACAGTCCAACTCTCACATCCATACATGACCACAGGAAAAACCATAGCCTTGACTAGACAGACGTTTGTTTTCAAAATAATGTCTCTGCTTTTGAATACGCTATCTAGCTTGGTCATAACTTTCCTTCGAAGGAGTAAGCATCTTTTAACTTCATAGCTGCAATCACCATTTGCAGTGATTTTGGAGCCCTAAACAATAAAGTCTCACACTGTTTCCACTGTTTCCCCATCTATTTGCCATGAAGGGATGGGACCAGATGCCATGAAGTGATGGGACCAGATGCCATGATCTTCGTTTTCCAAATGTAGAGCTTTAAGCCAACTTTTTCACGCTCCTCTTTCATTTTCATCAAGAGGCTTTTTAGTTCCTCTTCACTTTCTGCCGTAAGGGTGGTGTCATCTGCATATCTGAGGTTATTGATATTTCTCACAGCAATCTTGATTCCAGCTTGTGTTTCTTCCAGCCCAGCATTTCTCATGATGTATTCTGCATAGAAGTTAAATAAGTAGGGTGACAATACACAGCCTTGATGTACTCCTTTCCCTATTTGACACCAGTCTGTTGTTCCATGTCCAGTTCTATTTACTGCTTCCTGACCTGCATACAGGTTTCTCAAGAGTCAGGTCAGGTGGTCAGGTATTCCCATCTCTTTCAGAATTTTCCACAGTTTGTTGTGATCCACACAGTGAAAGGCTTTGGCCTAGTCAATAAAGCAGAAATAGATGTTTTTCTGGAACTCTCTTGCTTTTTCCATGATCCAGTGGATGTTGGCAATTTGATCTCTGGTTCCTCTGCCTTTTCTAAAACCGACTTGAACATCTGGAAGGTCACAGTTCACAAATTGCTGAAGCCTGGCTTGGAGAATTTTGAGCATTACTTTACTAGCATGTGAGATGAGTGCAATTGCGGTAGTTTGAGCATTCTTTGGCATTGCCTTTCTTTGGTATTGGCATGAAAACTGACCTTTTCCAGTCCTGTGGCCATTGTTGAGTTTTCCAATTTTGCTGGCATATTGAGTGCAGCACTTTCACAGCAGCATCTTTCAGGATTTGAAATAGCTCAACTGGAATTCCATCACCTCCACTATCTTTGTTTGTAGTGATGCTTTCTAAGGCCCGCTTGACTTCACATTCCAGGATGTCTGGCTCTAGATGAGTGATCACACCATCGTGATTATCTGGGTCATGAAGATCTTTTTTGTACAGTTCTTCCATGTATTCTTGCTGCTTCTTCTTAATATCTTCTGCTTCTGTTACATCCATACCATTTCTGTCCTTTATCGAGCCCATCTTTTCATGAAATGTTCCCTTGGTATCTCTAATTTTTTTTGAAGAGATCTCTAGTCTTTCCCATTCTGTTCTTTTCCTCTATTTCTTTGCATTGATCGCTGAAGAAGGCTTTCTTATCTCTTCTTAATATTCTTCGGAACTCTGCATTCAGATGCTTATATCTTTCCTTTTCTCCTTTGTTTTTTGCCTCTCTTCTTTTCAGTTATATGTAAGGCCTTCCCAGACAGCCGTTTTGCTTTTTTGCATTTCTTTTCCATGGGGATGGTCTTGATCCCTGTCTCCTGTACAATGTCACAAACCTTATTCCATAGTTCATCAGGGACTCTATCTATCTGATCTAGGCCCTTAAGTCTATTTCTCACTTCTACTGTATAATCATAAGGGATTTGATTTAGGTCATACCTGAATGGTCTAGCGGTTTTCCCTAATTTCTTCAATTTCAGTCTGAATTTGGTAATAAGGAGTTCATGATCTGAGCCACAGTCAGCTCCTGGTCTTGTTTTTGTTGTCAAGTGCTGCAAGATATGAGTTATGGGAGCATGTGGAAGCGCTGAGTCTGAGAAAAGGGGCATGATGTCTCTTCAGGTCAGGCCATTGGTACCAAAACACTGACAAACTATACGGACCTTCATGAACACTGCTGGGGTTTCCCAGTGACTGCAAGGATAATAGGCATCTTCAGTTTTGTCTAAAAGTGCAGTGGCTAGGGAACAGGACAGGCATTGGTGGTAGCCAGAGAATGTGGTGGACACAAACTCAGCAGCATGTGTCAGCTACAGGTCTTATGCTGGAGCAGAAGCCAGGTGCGGATATATATATATATATATATATATATATATATATATATATATATATATATATAAAGAATCAGGCCAATTAAGGGCTTACTGGCAGTTGCAGGGCTCCTGGCTGTTGGCAAATTCTCCCACAGCTGCAAACTCTCCCTCTAGACGTGCACCACAGTTGAGGCCACACACAGCGCTCAGGCTGGAGTCTCAGCCAGAGGAGTCTAGGCTTGCATCTTACACTCACACGGCCTCAGAAAAAAAAGCTGACTTTAGGTGTGGCTCCTGGACTCTGGCAGGGGTCTGGGGACAGACTGGGAAGGGGCTCCAGTAGCCACATCAGCAAATGTGAATACTTGTAGTGCAAAAACTGGTGTCATCTGCAGGAAATGCCAGGTGGCTTGCAAGATCTGTTTAATCAGTGGTGGAATCTGCTGAGTTTGTCTCTTAAGTAGGTCCCTGTGAACTGCAACAACTTCTGCTGTGTGGCTGCTATTAGTAGTCCCTGCTTTTCTTCTTGTTCCTCACATCTCTATACATCTGAGCTTTGTGAGTCTGAGTAGGGTGAAATCAAAGCAGGACATTTGTACAATGACCCCAAAGGCTGGAGAAGCCTGTTGCTCAGACTTCTCTCCCGCTCCTAGTGAGGGGAACTCTTTCTACCTGGGAGGTTCCCTTACCACACTGAACGTTGCTTACTTGGGGGATGGTGTGACTTTTTTAGCCTTAACTAATGCCTATTCTCTACCTACTCATAAATTAGAGTTCTGGTCAGGGACCTAGAAAGTAGATCCTGTACTCAAATATCCTGACATATTCTTTATTTAGAATTTTGTGGATCACTGAGAGCAAAGGGCAAGAGAGTATGTCTTGTTATTAACATCCCAGTTTCTTTTTGAGCTCTGACTGAGAACTTTTTGTGGAAGACTGTCGTTCCCTAAACTTTGATGTCCCTACTATCTGGGGTAACACAGGTTATCACAAACTTTCATAACCTTTCAGCTTTCTCATGTTAATCTACTAGAGAGTTAAAATTTAATAGTATGTGTTTACTATGTTCAATATATACAATTTCTTCAGATTCATATGATTAAAAAACTCATTTGAGAAAGCAAAGACTTTTCAACTGGAAGTTCTGATATTAACCCACTGTGTGATTATGTGTGAAAGTCTTTGCCTCTCTGAGCCATTATCACATTGCTCTTAAAACACAGATATAAGGCATTTTATTAGAGTATTCCTAAGATCTGTCCCAGCTCAACAATTTCTGTGTTTTCTTCCTTCTGTGAAGAGTAAAATGGTTAGGCATATGAGACCCTAGGATTTTTGCATAGGAAAAGGGAAGTCACAAGTTTTTCACATAAACAGATTGCTCTGGAGAAATAGAGAGAATAGTTATCATTCAAAAATCTTCTCTTCTATGTAGCTTCCATTGATTTTCTACATAAATGATCATATACTCTGCAAATAAAGACAATTGTTTTTTGTTTCCCTAAATTATTCCTGTTATTCAGTCGTGTCGACTCTTTGCAACCCCATGGACTGTAGCATGCCAGGCTTCCCTGTCTTTCACTGTCTCCCGGAGTTTACTCAAATTCAGGTGCATTGAGTGATGCTATCGAACAATCTCATCCTCTGCTGCCCTCTTCTCCTTTGGCCTTCCACCTTTCCCAGCGTCAGGGTCTTTTTCAAGAAGTCCACTGTTTACTCAGGTGGCCAAATTTTTGGAGCTTTGGCTTCAGCATTAGTTCTTCCAATGAATATTTAGCATTGATTTCCTTCAGGATTGACTGGCTTGATTTCCTTGCTGTCCAAGAAACTCTGAAGAGTCTTCTCCAGCATCACAGTTTGGAAGCATTAATTCTTTGGTGCTCAGCCTTCTTTATTGTCTAACTCTCACATCTATGCACGACTACTGGAAGAACTACAGCTTGGACTACAGGATCTTTGTCAGCAAAGTTATGTCTCTACTTTTTAATAAACTGTTTAAGTTTGTCATAGCTTTTCTTCCAAGGTGCAAGCATTTTTTTTTTTTTTGGTAGTTTCATGGCTGCAGTTACCATGTACAGTGATTTTGGAACCCAAGAAAATAAAATCTGTCACTGTTTCCACTTTTTCCTCTTCTCTGCCATGAAGCAATGGGACAATATGCTATGATCTCAAATTTTGGAAAGTTGAGTTTTAAGCCAAGTTTTCCCACTCTCTTCTTTCACTGTCATCAAGAGGCTTTTATATTCCTTCTCACTTTCTGCCGTAAGTATGGTGTCATCGGCATATCTGAGGTTGTTGCTATTTCTCCTGGAAATCTTGATTCTAATTTGGGGTTAATCTGGCCTGGTATTTTGCATGATGTACCCAGCATAGAAGTTAAATAAACAGGGTGACAATACACAGCCTTTTTGCACTCCTTTCCCAAGTTTGAACCAGTAAGTTGTTCCATGTAATGTTTTAACTGTTGCTTCTTGACCTGTATATAACTTTCTCAGGACATAGGTAATGTGGTCTGGTATTCCTATCTCCTTAAGAATTTTCCACAGTCTGTTGTGATCCACACAGTCAAAGGCTTTAGGGTAGTCAATGAAGCAGAAGTAGATATTTTTCTGGAATTTCCTTGCTTTCACAATGATCCAAAAAATGTAGACAATTTGACCTCTGGTTCCTCTGCCTTTTCTAAACCCAGCTTGTACATCTGAAAATTCTCAGTTCACACACTGCTTAAGCCAGATTTGAAGGATTTTGAGCATAATCTTACTAGCATGAGAAATGAGTGCAATTGTTTAGTAGTTTGAACATTCTTTGACACTCTTCTTCTTTGAGATTGGAATAAAAACTGACCTTTTCCAGCCCTGTGGCCACTGCTAAGTTTTCCAAATTTGCTGACATATTGAGCACTACACTCTAACAGCATCATCTTTTAGGATTTGAAATAGTTCAGCAGGAATTCCATCACCTCCACTAACTGTTTGTATTAATATTTCCTAAGGCCCACTTGACTTCACATTCCAGGATGTTTGCCTCTTGGAATGCAGTTCTGGGTATTCTTGCCACCTCTTCTCAATTTCTTCTTCCTCTGTTAGGTCTTTACAGTTTCTGTTCTTTTTTGTGCCTATCTTTGCATTAAATGTTCCTTTGATATTATCAATTTTCTTGAAGAGATCTCAAGTCTTTCCCATTCTATTGTTTTCATTTACTTTTCTTCATTATTCATTGAAGAAAGCTTTCTTATCTCTCCTTGCTATTCTCTGAAACACTGCCTTCATTTGGGTATATATTTCCCTTTCTCCCTTGCTTTTTCACTTCTCTTCTTTCCTCAGCTATTTGTAAATCCTCCTCAGATAACCACTTTGCTTTCTTGTTTTCTATTTCCTTGGGATGGTTTTGGTCTCTGCCCCCTGTACAATGTCATAAACCTCTGTCCATTCTTCAGGCACTCTGTCTACCAGATCTAACCCCTTGAATCTACTTGTCTCCTCCTTTGTATAGTTATAAGGGATTTGATTTAGGTCATACCTGAATGTCTTACTGGTTTTCCCTACTTTCTCCAATTTAAGCATGAATTTTTGCAATAAGGAGCAATTTTGCAATTAGGATGATCTGAGCCACAATTAGCTCCAGGTCTTTTTTTTATTGACTGCATAGAGCTTCTCCATCTTGAGCTGCAAAGAATATAATCAATTTATTTCAGTATTGACCATTCGGTATTGTCCATATGTAGAGCCATCCCTTGTGTTGATGGAAAAGGGTGTTTGCTATGACCAGTCTGTTCTCTTGTCAAAACTCTGTTAGCCTTTGCCCTGTTTCATTTTGTATTCTAAGGCCAAACTTGCCTGATACTCCAGGTATCTCTTGACTTCCTACTTTTCCATTCCAATCCCCTATCATGAAAAGGACATTTTCTTTTGGTGTTCATTCTATCTTGTAAGTTTTCATAGAACTGGTCAACTTCAGCCTCATTGGCATCAGTGGTTTGGGCATAGATTTGGATTACTGTGAGGTCAAATGGTTTGCCTTGGAAATGAATGTAGATCATTTTATCATTTAAGATTGCACCCAAGTACTACATTTCAGACTGTTTTATTGATTGTGAGGGCTACTCCATTTCTTCTAAGGGATTCTTAGAACAATTGCCCACAGTAGTGGATATAGTGGTCATCTGAATCCCAAAAGAATAACAACAACAAAATCAACTCTTCTTCCAGTCAAGAATGTCCTCAGGCAGCACACAATAGGTATGGGGTTGTCACCTAATAGGTGCTTTTCTTTGAAGTCATATTCTTTGAATCTGTGAATCTGGCTTCCTGAGGTTCTAAAGATTTCAAAGGGACAAACTTTTCTGAACTCTTATTTTTATTTACTCATGATGAAATTACTGACTCAGTAACTTTTAAATCCTAAACGGATTTTCATGCCAAAATGAGGCTGCAAGATATATAACATTTACTCAGCAAATGTACAATGTATTTGACTTGAAGCACTTTCCAATGCAGAGTTCACAAGTTACAAAACCAGAGTCGAAGTCTGGTACTATGCCTTAAAAATAGTAATTTGAATGCATCCCTTCAGTTCTGGTTCCCATTCTCCTCATCTGTAAAAGAGATTGAAAGATATCTGTTTTATGAGTTGATGATGAGAGTCAAATAATAAGGCAGCCACAAAAGTGCTTTGTAAACTTTCTACAAATAAAAAGACTTATTTTTTAGTTAAGGGAAGCCATTTATTTTCTTTAAAAAAACCACTTTAGAATTCTAGACACATTATTTAAAAATCTAATAGTGGCTTTAAAGAAGACTGTTTTTAAATTTGGTTCTTTTGATTTTATTGCATTTAGATGCTAGTTTAAATATGTTGTGTTCTTATCTGTGGAATATGGACATGGTGGTCTTTCCAGACTGGGTTGTTATTGGATGTGGTTAGTTCCCCAGTATTCACCCTGAGCCATGGTCCTCTGATGCCTCAGAAGCTTTGGAGGGAAGCTCTTGTCTCTGAGAACCTTCTTGCTGACTTCCATGTTGAAAACTAAGTAACACTGGCTGTCTTGATTGAGTTTTATATGTGCACAACTCTTAAGAGGGGGACTTCTCTCCAGGCAGCTGTTGTTGTAGAACACCAGTTTCTTTTTTAAAGGTATACTTGGCATATGTGGTGTGGCAGATGTCTTAGGTTCCATTCCATCTCTCTCCTTTATTAACTGGGCAGGGAGGTATCAGGTAATTCAGCTAAAACATTTCTGTTCAAAGCATCTTATGAAGATCAAGTGAGCTAACTGGGTGGGAAATATCTGGCACAGACGAGCCAGTAAAATATTTCCTCAATCAATCTTATCTTGTTGGTTATATGCTAGTTGTATTTTATTATTAAATTCAGCTTCTGAAATATTAGGAAGTATTTATTAACTACATTGAGCTTCCCAGGTAGTGCTAATGGTAAAGAACCTGCCTGCCAATGCAGGAGAGATAAGAGAGGTGGTTTCAATCCCTGGGTTGGGCAGATTTCCTGGAGGAGGGCATGGCAACCCACTCCAGTATTCTTGCTTGGAGAATCCCATGGACAGAGGAACCTGGCCGGCTATAGTCCATGGGATCGCAAAGAGTCAGACTAGACTGAAGTGACTTAGCATGCATGTATTACCTAAATTAATTAATTAAATGTTAAACTAAGTATCTAGATATACCTGAAATAAATGTTATTGATGTACTTGCTAGCAATAAAGGACATTCTAGAACTATTTTCCATACAACTTTTGGGGTAATTTTCATCATTGCTATTGTTCGCACTTGATTCTTGTACACAGAATTCACTTTTAGTCTTCATATTTATTCGATCCATGCTGGTCTTGGGCAGTATATTCAGGAGGTGCTTCTGATAAAAACCCATGCAGTCTTTGTAGGAAATGAGAAGTCATAGTGCCTCACTAGATGATTTTTACCTCATGCTTAATAGACTTCATTCTTTTATATTGTCCTTAGCTGGACTGATCAAGCTTTCTTCATTTCATCTTGCTTTTCTTCTATTAAAAGGAAAGATATTTCATTTTAGGTTTATTTTAAACTTTCAGGCAAAATTTTGGTATTGTAATTGTTTGTACCTGTCCATATAATTAAAAATTAGAATTACTATTGATAGCCTTACTAGAATAAGACGGACCACTCTCTAAATGCTGACAACTTCCTACCCTCTATATCAGCTTGCATATTTTGTTAGAAATATCTTGGATTTTAGTCCTCTTTTCCTTATGAAAAATAGCTTGATAATTTCTTTAAGCTTTGCTACCACATTCTCAGTCATTCTTTAGACTCAAAAGTTTTGCTTGCCTTTTGTACATCATTAATTTTGTGTCTCACTTTCTCCCCTTTGGGGGATATGTTTTTATTTTTATTTTTTGAGTTTTTCCTCAGGTAATTATTTCAGAAATGATTTCAAGATTATAAAACTCTGAATGTTCACATGTCCAAAAGTGTCTATATGTTTCTTACTTATTTTATTTTGGGCTCTGCCACACAGCACAGAACCTTAGTGCCCTGACCAGGGTTTGAACCCGTGCTCCCTGCAGTGGAAGCATGGAGTGTTAACCACTAGACCACCAGGGAAGGCCCCCAAATGTCTGTAGTTTGTCCTTATGGTTGAATTGAGTTTTCCAATATAGAATAACAAATTTGAAAATCATTTCCTATTGAGTTTTGAAGATTTTACTTGACTGTTTTTAATCATTTATAAGCATTGTGTAAGGAAAAATTTATTCTAAATTGAGTCTCATTCTTTGTAACTTCCTTTTTCTCTTTAAAAGTTTTCAGAGTTTTATTTTCCCTTGTTATTCTGATGTTTCACAAGATTTTGGGGGTGTGGATCTTTTCTCTGTAATCCTGTTTAGAATTTGGTGGATTCTTTGGATTTTTCATCATTGTAGGAAAAATGTATTCAATTTCCTTTTCTTATTACTGTTTGCTTGTTTTTCTCTGTCTTCAAAACTCCTGTGATAAAGTCACTAGGATTTCTATTAATCGATTATTTCCCATACTACTAAATTTGTTTAATGTTTTCATCATTACTATTTTGTACTCTATCCTCGTGGAAACCCATGTTACTGCTAAATCTTACTGCTGTTTAAAATAAGTGAAAATGGAACTAAATCTATTTTATTACTCAGCGTATCCATTTATTGAAAAATATTTTTTGCCACCACATACTTAATTACCAAGAACTTCTCAGTTTTCTAATAACTTTTTCTTTTTCATGGCTAAATTTATCTGATGATACAGTTATTTTAACTTTTCTGTTTTCACTAAGTTAAGTCCTTCAAGAAATAGTTTTCTGACTTTTAAGTTTGATGCTTATTATGCAATTGGAGGTCCTCAAACATCTTTTGAGTCTTGAAATTTTGTTCATATCTGTGAGTTTCTAAACACTTGCAAATATTTATATTATTGAAGGCTGGAGTGTATTTTTTCACCTAGGTGTGAACATAGAATGTTTGCTCTGGCTATGTGATGCTTATTGGAAATGGGTATGCACAGCAGCGGGGAGGGTGATATGCAGCCACGGGACCTTCCACTGATGTCTTTGAGTGACTTCTTTCCTTGACCTGTTATTCCTGTTCCTGTCTACCGTCTGCTGACCAGCATCTCCTCTGGAAGCAAGTGGTGTCAGAACTCCCGGCACCAAAAAAGGGCTCTGTGAGGACTAGCGGGATAGCTCTACTCTTCTAAGATAAGACCAGCTCCCTATTCCTTTCTTTATTTGTCCTGCCCCTTCTTCTGTTTTCACCTGGCCTTTCCATGGATTTTATGAGAAAAAGCTCTAAGAGAGTGCTTCTTTTTCTGCTTATATGATGAGCAGAGACGCTCTCATCATTTGTTGTGATTGTGAATTCCAGTCCTTTGAAACTCTGATAGCTTCAATTTTACTACTAAAATATGGCCATCTCTGAGAAAGTGAATTATTTTTTCAGTTGAGATTTCCATTGAAACTTACATGTTTATCAATACTAATGTAACCTTTTGTTTAAATATCTATTGATAAGCCAAAGTGCACTGATGATAAAGCAATATTTATTTAAAAGTTCAAAGACTTATTGCATGTTTGATGATAAGCTTGCACTTTGTTTGTTTTTTTCTTTGCACTTAGTTTTTATAAAGTGTTTGAATTCTAAGCTTTCAGTTGCCCTTACACAAAGTGCACCAATGGATCTCTTTGCAGTTCTGGTGATCTGTCTTTCTATTTTGATTTTCCTTTTTCTATGGAATCAGAGGCATGGCAAAGGGAAGCTGCCACCTGGGCCCACTCCTCTCCCAATTATTGGAAATATTCTCCAGATAAATATTAAGAATGTCGGCAAATCCATAAGCAAGGCAAGTATGATTACTTTTCTTCCAGTTGTTTGTAATGAGTAAATAAGACTGCCCTATGTCTTGTCCCAGACTCCATAGTCCCAGACACCTTGTTTGTTAAAAGTGGTTTTAAAGGGGAGTTCCCACTGGACACCTGGATATGGTTTTATTTATATATTTATTCATTGTTACTTATTTTTATTCATTTATTTTTAATATAAATTTATTTATTTTAATTGCCAAAAAAATTTTTAAATAAATGAATATTGTAAAGTATTCATTTATTTAAAAATATTTATTTTTGGCTGTGCTCAGTCTTTATTACTATGCACAGGTTTTCTTTAGCTGCAGTGAGCAGAAACTTCACTATAGTTGTAGTGTGTGGAATTTTCCTATAGTGACTTCTCTTGTTGCAACAAGAGAAGGCTCTGTGGCTCTTGGGTTCAGTAGTTGCCCCTCACAGTCTCCAGAGTGTAGGCTCAGTAGCTGTGGCACTCAGACTTTTTTCCTGCAGCATGTGGGGTCTTCCCAGAAGAGGGATCAAACCAGTGTCCCTTGCATTGTGAGGTGGATTACTGGTGGATTACCAGCGGAGCCCTATTAATTTATTTTCAATTGAGCTAAAGTTGATTTACAATATTATGTTAGTTTCAAGTGAGAATATAGAAAATTTTAGAGATTATGCTCCTTTGAAATTTATTGTAAATTATAGTCTGTATTCCCTGTGCAGTTTATTTGTTTTATACATAGTAGTCTATAGTTTTTAATCCCCTACACCTCTTTTCCCCCTCCATTCTTCTTGTTTCCCCCTGGTAACCACTAGTTTTTTCTCTATGTATATGAGCCTGCTTATATTCTGTTCAATTCATTAATTTTATTTTTGAGTATTCCACATATAAATGATAACATAGAGTATTTGTCTTTCTCTGCCTGACTTACTTCACCAAGTGCAATGCCCTCCATATTAGTCTATGTTATTGCAAATGGCAAAATTTCATTCTTTTTTATGGTAAAGATGGTAAAAAATCTGCCCAAAATGTTGGAGACCTGGGTTTGATTCCTGGGTTGAGAAAGACCCCCTGGAGAATGGAATGGCTACCCACTTCAGTATTTTTGCCTGGAGAATTCCATGGACAGAGGAGCCTGGTCGGCTACAGTCTAGGGGGTCGCAAAGGGTCGGATACAGCTTAGTGACTAACACTTTCACTTCACTAGGAGGCAGCTGCTGCTGCTGCTAAGTCGCTTCAGTCGTGTCCGACTCAGTCGTGACTCTCCTCTCCAGAGGAGAAGGCAATGGCACCCCACTCCAGTGTTCTTGCCTCTCGCTGAGAGTCGGACATGACTGAGTGACTTCACTTTCACTTTTCACTTTCATGGACTGGAGAAGGAAACGGCAACCCACTCCAGTCTTCTTGCCTGGAGAATCCCAGGGACCGGGGAGCCTGGTGGGCTGCTGTCTATGGGGTCGCACAGAGTTGGACACGACTGAAGCGACTTAGCAGCAGCAGCAGCAGCAGCAGCAGGAGGCAGATCCAAAAATATATGCTATGATACATGTGAAAGAGTATATTGCTTATGTTTTCTTCTAGAGTTTTATGGCTTCTGGTCTTACATTTAAGTCCTCAACCCCTTTTTGAGTTAAGTTTTGTATACAGTATGCGAAAATGTTTGTTTCTGTGTTGTTCATCACTGAGTCGTGTCTGACTCTTTGCGACCCATGGACTGCAGCATGCCTGGCTACTCTGTCCTCCGCTATCTCTTGAAGTTTGCTCAAACTCATGTCTGTTGAGTCAGTGATTATCTAACCATTTCACCCTCTGCCACCCTCTTCTCCTTTGTCTTCAGTCTTTCCCAGCATGAGGGTCTTTTCCAGTGAGTTGGCTCTTCCAATCAGATTGCCAAAGTATTGGAGCTTTAGCTTGATCAACAGTCCTTCCAATGAATATTCAGGACTGATTTCCTTTAGGTTGGACTGGTTGGATCTCCTTGCAGTCCCAGGGACTCTCAAGAGTCTTCCTCAATACCACAATTCAAAAGCATCAGTTCTTCAGTGCTCAGCCCTCTTTATGGTTCACCTCTCACATCCATATATGACTACTAGAAACCATAGCTTTGACTATATGGATCTTTGTCAGCAAAGTGATGTCTCTGCTTTTTGATATGCTGTCTAGATTTGTCATAGCTTTTCTTCCAAGGAGGAAACATTTTTTAATTTCATGGCTGCAGTCTCCACTTTTTCCCTTCTATCTGCCATGAAATAATGGGACAGGATGCCATGATCTTAGTTTTTTGAATGCTGATTAAAGTCAGCTTTTTCACTCTCCTCTCTCACCCTCCTCAAGGGGTTCTTTAGTTCCTCTTTGCCTTCTGCCATTAGAATGGTATCATCTGCATATCTGAGGTTATTGATATTTCTGCTGGTAATCATCCAGCCCAGCATTTCATATGATGTACTCTTCATATAAGTTAAGATATACTGTGCATATAAGTAGGGTGACAATATACAGCCTTATTGTACTCCTTTCCCAATTTTGAACCAGTCAGTTGTTGCATGTCCAGTTCTAACTGTTGCTTCTTTACCTGCATACAGGTTTCACAGGAGACAGATAAGGTGGTCTGGTATTCCCATCTCTTTAATAATTTTTCACAGATTTTGTGATCCATACCGTAAAAGGGTTTAGTGTAGTCAGTGAAGCAGACGTTTGATCTCTGGTTCCTCTGCCTTTTCAAAACCCAGCTTTTGCATCTGGAAGGTCTCGATTCATGTACTGCTGAAGCCTATCTTAAACGATTTTGTGCATAATATTACTAGATTGTGAAATATTTTAATTTAATTCTTTTACATGTAGCTGTCTAGTTTTCCTCACATCACTTATTGAAGAAATTGCCTTTTCCCCACTGTATATTTTTGTGTCCTCTTTCACGGATTCCTTGTTCATGTAAGTGTGGGTTATTTTCTGGGCTATATGTTCTGCTCCATAGACCTGTTTCTGTTTTTATGCCAGTACAATTCTGTTTTGGTTACTGTAACTTTGTACTGTAGTCTGACATCAGGGAGTATGATACTTTCAGTTCTGTTCTTTCTTTGGATATCTTTGTCTACTTGAGATCTTTTGTGTTTCCATACAAATTTTAGAATTACTTGTACCACTTTGAAAATTACACTGGCATTTTGATAGGATTTGCTTTGTTGATTTCCTTGGGTAATATGTAATATGTTCATTTTAACAATATTAACTTTCCATGAGCATATTATGTCTTTCCATATATTTGTATTGTCTTTTTTTTTTTTTAATCAGCACTTTAGTTTTCTGAGTACATGTCTTTTACTTCCTTGGTTAATTATATTTATTGCTTGGAATTTTATTCTCTTCTATGTGATGATAAGTGGGATTTTAAAAATAATTTCTCTTTCTGATACATTGTTACTGTTTAAAAATGGAACATATTTCTGTATGTTAACTTTTTTATCCTACAACTTTTCCAAATTCACTGATGAGCTCTAGAAGATTTTTGTTGGGATCTTTAGAATTTTGGACAGCAAGGAGATCCAGTCAGTCCATCCTAAAGGAAATTAGCCCTGAGTATTCATTGGAAGGACTGATGCTGAAGCTGAAACTCCAATATGTTGGCCACCTGATGCAAAGAACTGACTCATTGGAAAAGACCCTGATCCTGGGAAAAATTGAAGGCGGGAGGAGAAGGGGACAACAGAGGATGAGATGGTCAGATGACATCATCGACTCAATGGATATGAGTTTAAGTAAACTCCAGGAGATGGTGATGGACAGAGAGGCCTGGCATGCTGCAGTCCATGGGATCACAAAGAGTTGGACACGACTGAACAACTGAACTAAACTTAGAATTTTGTAAGCATAGTATTTATCATTTACAAATAAGGACAGTTTTTATTCATTCTTTCAGTTCCTTTTATTTCACTTTCTTTGATTGCTATGGCTTTGATTTCCAATATGATATTTTGAGTAAAAGTGGCAAGAGTAGGCATCCTTATCTTGTTCTTGATTTTAGAGAAAATACTGTCAGTTTTTCACTGACAAATATGATGATGTTAGCTGTGGACTTATTATATATGTGATTTTTAAATTATGTTGAAGTATGTTGCCTCTATACCTACTTTGTGGAGAATTTTTAATCTTAAATGGATATTGAATTTTATAAAAAACTTTTCTACATCTATTGAGTTATCCTATGAATTTTATTTTTCCATTTGTTAATGTGATGTATCACATTGATTAATTTGAGAATATTGAACCATACTTGCATCCCTGGGATAAATCCCACTTGTCCATGATGTATGACACTCAGACATGATTTTAGATGGTATGAAGCTAAAGGTTGCCAGAAAGGATTGAGATCAATGAGATCATTGTTGAAATTATCAAAAGTAGGAATTCTCTGTCCATGTTGTGACCTATGTGTTCTTCATAGCATTTATTTTTGGTGAATTCTAATGGCAATGAAATTGCTTTAATTTTTAAAAACTGCATAGTTACAGAGTGACTACCCCAAAATTTTCCTGAAAGAATAATACAGTGATTTGAAATCAAGGAAATAACCAAGTTTGAAAAGATTTCAGTTTCTATTGTATTTTCAATGAATGAATAACTGTTCTATAGTTCTTTAAATCTTGAAGGAATTATCTGAAATCTGACTTCTCTGGGGAAGGTTGTTATGAGAGTACTGCTCTTGGAAGCTCCTCCTTCTGTGTATCAGACTCTGGTTTTGAAGAGATTGTGTCAGCACCCCAGCTCATACACTTGTTAACTTACAGCCTTGGTCAAATTTTAAAAATCTCTCTGAGATTTAATATTTATTTCTTTAAAATGTGAATAATAATTATTATACACAAATATTAATACCTGAGCTTAACAAGTTATTGAATGCCTATTTTCAGTACCAGGTGTGTCAGATGATGGAAATTTTCAAAGTGAAAGAAAGTGAAAATTTTAGTCACTCAGTCATGTCCGACTCTTTGCGACCCCATGGACTGTAGCCCACCAGCCAGGCTCCTCTGTCCATGGAATTCTCCAAGCAAGAATACTGGAGTGGGTAGCTCTTCCTTTCTCCCAGGGATCTTCCCAACCCAGGAACGGAACCCAGGTCTCCCACCTTGCATGCAGGTTCTTTAACTATCTGACCAGTGAATTAAAAAAAAAAAAAAGATCAGCAGTAAGGAATTTACAGTCTAGACGGTAGGCATATATTTATGAAACAGTTATGCAAATAAGTGTATGATTATAAACCACGTAATAGGAACACAATAAAGGTGATGTAGTTTAAAGGATTACAGGTAGGAGGCATAGTCAGTAAAGGTTCTCTGTGGAACTGAAATTGGAGCTAAGATCTGAAAAATGATTAGACATTAACTGGATAAAATACAGGTAAATGTTCCATCTTTTTTTTCAGTCTGGAGCAGACTTAGCTATTGGAATGTCTAAAAGAGGACCAATTTTTTTGTTGCCCAGAGAGTAGGTAAAAGCACAGTGTGAGATGAGATTAGGCAGGAGAGCAAGGACCAGAGTATGTAGATCTTACAGGGATTTTAAGAATATTGGTCTTTAGCATAAGAGCAATATGATGTTCTTTAACATTTGCTTTGTAAAATGAGTTGCTGTGCGGAGAATGAATTATAAGGTGGCAAAAGGACTCAAACATTGGACAAGTTGAAAGAGTGAAAGTCTATAACATGCAGCACACTAAATAAGCTGCCATGACAGAAAGACCACAATAATGCAGTGACTTAAGGAAGACAGTTTATTTCTGCCTTCCACATAGAAGGCATAGAGTTAAGTGCTGCTGGGCTGCCTCTCCTCCACCAGGTCTTTCAGAGAACCAGATCTTCTCAGTCTTGTAGTTTACCATTGTGCGCTCTAAGGCTGTTGTTCTCATTTGCAGTCACAGAGGGGTCATCTCCACGCTGTCATTTCAACCTATGGATATGAGGAGAAATGAAAGATGTGTTGTCACCCATTTATGCCAGTGTAGAATTTGTGCACATCCCTTCTGCTTATCTCAGTTCATGGAAACTTATTTACATCATCACACTGGGAAGATGGAAAATGTCTGTGGCTACATCCTTGCGTATTTTGAAGGTTTAGAGGTCTCTGATGCTAAAGATGTGGAGAATGGATGATGAGGGGATGATTATTAGTCTGCATGTGTGAGAGATGGAGCACCTTCCTTTAAACAGAAGAAACATATCATTTATTGCCACTATAAGAAGGAAGGAGCAATTATAGGTTTAGCAGAAAAAAGCTTAATAGAATAATACTAATAAAATTCATACTATGGCCTTTGTCACAGAGTAGGAGCTGAATAAAGAATAACTGTTGATGGTGATGATAGTAATTACAGTATTCCTAATAATATAATGATAATTACTATTGTAATAAAGTGATGTCATATTGTTACTTGTTCTGGATATTGAAAACTTTTATAATGGGTGAATCTTAAGAAGGTTAAAAATATTTCCCACCTTATCTACATTTTCCTACATTATCTACATTTTCAGTTTTGAAATGCTCACTGTCCTTACATCTCCTCTTCCTTTTCCAGCTAGCAGAAGATTATGGTCCTGTATTCACTCTGTATTTTGGCATGAAGCCCACTGTGGTGTTGCATGGATATGAAGCAGTGAAGCAAGTCCTGATTGATCAGAGTGAGGAATTTTCTGGCAGAGGTAGTTTACCAGTGGTAGACAACATCAACAAGGGATTAGGTATGCTTCTATTTGAGGAGTGTGTGGGAATTGTAGGTTGGAAATATTCAAATAGGCTAAGGAATTGAGAAATTATAGGTAATAGAGAAGTTTATGAAAGCATCATCATTAAGCAGTTTTCTATTGATCATTAATCCATATTTAAAATTATGAAGATGACACAGTCTGAATGAAACATTCAGTGCAGTGAAAACAAATCTTCTAATATTCTATTAATAAATTATGGCCAGGTCAGATAATGAAAAAGAGACAGAGAGAAAAAGAAAGGAGGAAAATGACAATAAATTATCCTATTTACTGAACATTTTGCTTTCTGGCCTGAGTCATGGTTGCTAAGAGACTAGTTTTGGAAGCTTGCATAATATATACATGGAACCAACAAAGGTTTAAAGTATGTACATTGCATTCAATTTTCTATTCTTGTTAGAAAAAAAGAAGCAAAACAAATTTTTTTATCCAATAGAATGTAATACA
This sequence comes from Capra hircus, assembly GCF_001704415.2. Taxonomy (NCBI): domain Eukaryota; kingdom Metazoa; phylum Chordata; class Mammalia; order Artiodactyla; family Bovidae; genus Capra; species Capra hircus. Next base: position 35,122,358 of record NC_030833.1, read on the forward strand.
AAGCATAAAGCACAAATATGCTCTGAAAAGAGGGTCATGGGGAAAGACAATAAATGTAAATTAGAATATTAAAGAAAACTTTTGAAATCAAATGCTTGCTCTGTCTGTCATCTTTGTTTTAATAGCAAGACCTTGGACTGTCCCATTCTCTGTGGGTCACTGGGTTCTTACAAAAATAATGCCTGAATCGGGTCAGGCATTGTTCTTTAAGGTCCTATTTGACAAGGTCCCTATGATCATTGTCTTTTACTCTGATCTTGTCCTTGGCTCTGGAAGTCTGACATTGAACTTTTTTGGGTGCAATGTAAAAGACAGATGACAGTGCAAGAATTTGATTTCAAAGGATTTTCTTTAATATTCTAATTTATAATTATTGTGTTTCCCCATGACCCTCTTTTCAGAGCGTATTTGTACTTTATGCTTTGTATCATAGACCCAGCCTAGCCGTGGGGCTGTGAGAAGGGGTGGCATGCACCTGCAGGCTAGAACACGGGGAAGACATCCGTATTTCAAGGAAGAGATTAGAAAATAGAAGGAAAATGTCAAAATGATGGCCATGTCCCTTACTTGAGGAATAGATTTTCATGAGCTTCCTTTCAATACACAAGTGCTGTTTATCCCTGTCTTAAGAATTGACTCTTTTGTTGTTTCTCCTACAGTTCATTTTCAGTGCCCAAATCAATCCTGAAAACTTAACCTATAACTTGGACTCTATAGATTGTTAGCTGTGTTATCAAAGAGTGAATATTTGCTTCGTGATTTTCAGCATCTTCACAAGTAAAATGGAGACAAAACACTTGGTTCTTAGGGTTGTTCTGAATTTTGCAAAAGCTAATATTAAGAAGAGTGTAATATGTAAAACCAAGAGCCTTGACAGTAAGCTACAAGCTGGGTTAAGAGAGGAGGAGGCAGGTGATGAAGGGCCAGGTAGGAATTCCTGAGGCTGTCACTACTATATTTAATCCCGGCTTAGGTGTCCTTGTCATTTCCTGGTTTAAAGACTCTCAGCTAGAATTCATGACAATGGATTATTCTTCTCTGTCTTTGGTTTTTGTCCTGATAGGAATTGTTTTCAGCAATGGAGAAATGGAAGCAAACTCGACGTTTCTCCCTCATGGTTTTGAGGAATATGGGGATGGGGAAGAGGACTATTGAACACAGAATTCAAGAGGAAGCCTTGTGTTTGGTGGAAGCATTAAGAAAAACCAATGGTGGGTATTTCTTTATGTAATTAGCAGTAACTGCTGGGATAGACCAAATGCTATTACAAGTAGACTACAGAGTGGTAATGGCTCAAATACAACAGAAGTTGACTTTCTGCTCCCATGACAGTAGTAGGAGATGAAGTTGCCGGCATAATGGCCTTTTCAAGCACCTGGTTTCCAGGGCCTTTGATGCCTTCAACACATGGTTGCCTTCCAGTGGCTCCCAGAGTTCATCTCTTTGAATGGTAGTGGGGGTGAAGGAAAGAATAAAGAAAAGTTCAATACTGTTTTTAATAGGTGAGGTATAGCAGGCACACAAAAGTTCTTTCATATCCCATGGGCTGTAACTCAGTCACAAGTGTTGGGAAATGTGCTTATCTGTAAGAGGAGCTGGGAAATGTGCTTATATGTGTGCACAGGAAGAAGAAGCCAGTGTGAATTTTGACAATCTGCTAGTAACTTGGTGAAAATAATTTGAAAAACTAAGTTCTCAGGTAGCTTCTTGAGAAGTATTGCAAATTTTTTGCAACACATGTATGTCATGTCATTGTGCACTACACCTTCAACTTGTACATTCTTGTCTATCTGTGATATCTCAATAAAACAGAAATGAAATTAGTGGTTCAGGTATAGATTTTGCACCAAGTCCTTCTCTGTGCATAAGACTGTATCATAGCTCCCCTTGTGTGTGAAGGGAGGGAGCTGCAGCAGCACACATCTGCTCAGTGTACACGTGTGTGGATGCCCACGCAGGACCGAAGAGGGAATAGGAGAGAAAAGGGTGAGTAGGAACTTGACAGGGAAGGAGCAAGATCAGAATCATAAGACATATGTGGTTTTTAACCTCAATATTCAGATTTAAAGAACAGTATTAACTTGCTAATGCTACATTCTAGTTGTGACTTGGTATTGTGTTTTTATTACCCCTGATATATAGTCATCCAGATAGGTTTCTCCCCCTCTTTTTTTGCTGCTACTGATATAAATAATGCAAAATTACATATATCTGCATGATTCTGGTCTCTTCTTTGGAGTAAGTTTCTCAAGTAGAGTATCAATGAACATCATGTGGACATATGGTGCATATTACCTAGGAATGCGTGGGAGATTTGGCAGAAGCAGTGATAAGAACACAAGGTTCATCTGAATAGATTGTTCTCTATCCTTATGTTAAAATTTAACATATTAAATAGATATGTTTGCATGTTCTGTTATCAAGAACATTATTAATAGTATAGTAGTCTATTATTTTGAAGTTACCATAGTTTATTTAACCAAGCTTTATTTATTTCTCCAGATAGACTGTTTTCAACATTTTGTTGCTAATAATATAAAAAACATATTAATCATTGAATATTTCTGATTACTTTATACTTTATTTTCTTTTTTTTAAATTTAAAGTTTTTTTTTTTTTTTACTTTAAAATATTGTATTGGTTCTGCCATACATTAACATGAATCTACCACGGGTGTATATGCGTTTCCCATCCGAAACACCCCTCCCACTTCCTTCCTCATCCAATCCCTCTGGATCATCCCAGTTCACCAGATGCGAGGACCCTGTATCATGCATCAAACTTGGACTGCCAATGCATATCACGTACGATGATATACATGTTTCAATGCCATTCTCCCAAATCATCCCACCCTTGCCCTCTCTCACAGAGTCCAAAAGACTGTTCTATATATCTGTGTCTATTTTGCTTTCTCGCATGCAGGGTTATCATTACCATCTTTCTAAGTTCCATATATATATATTATTATGCCGTATTGGTGATTTTCTTTCTGGCTTACTTCACTCTGTATAATAGGCTCCAGTTTCATCTACCTCATTAGAACAGATTCAAATGTATTCTTTTTAAATTTTTTAAAAATTTTTATTTTACTTTCCAATACTGTATTGGTTTTGCCATACATTGACTGAATCCGCCACAGGTGTACATGAGTTCCCAATCCTGAACCCCCCTCCCACCTCTCTCCCCATATCATCTCTCTGGGTCATCGCAGTGCACCAGCCCCAAGCATCCTGTATCCTGTATCGAATCTAGACTGGCGATTCATTTCTTACATGATAGTATACATGTTTCAATGCCATTCTCCCAAATCATCCCACCCTCTCCCTCTCCCACACAGTCCATAATACTGTTCTATATATTTGTGTCTCTTTTAACTGTCTCACATACAGGGTTATCATTACCATCTTTCTAAATACCATATATATGTGTTAGTATACTGTATTGGTGTTTTTCTTTCTGGCTTACTTCACTCTGTATAATTGGCTCCAGTTTCATCCACCTTATTAGAATGGATTCAAATGTATTCTTTCTAATGGCTGAGTAATAGTCCATTGTGTATATGTACCACAGCTTTCTTATCCATTCGTCTGCTAATGGACATCTAGGTTGCTTCCATGTCCTGGCTATTATAAACAGTGCTGTGATGAATATTGGGGTACACATGTCTCTTTCAATTCTGGTTTCTGTGGTGTGTATGCCCAGCAGTGGGATTCCTAGGTCATAAGGCAGTTCAATTTCCAGTTTTTTAAGGAATCTCCACACTATTCTCCATAGTGGCTGCACTAGTTTGCATTCCCACCAACAATGTAAGAGGGTTCCCTTTTCTCCACACCCTCTCCAACATTTATTGCTTGTAGACTTTTGGATAGCAGCCATTCTGACTGGCATGAAATGATACCTCATTGTGGTTTTGATTTGCATTTCTCTGATAATGAGTGATGTTGAGCATCTTTTCATGTGTTTGTTAGCCATCTGTATGTCTTCTCTGGAGAAATGTCTGTTTAGTTCTTTGGCCCATTTTTTGATTGGGTCCTTTATTTTTCTGGAGTTGAGCTGCAGGAGTTGCTTGTATATTTTTGAGATTAGTTGTTTGTCAGTTGCTTCATTTGCTATTATTTTCTCCCATTCTGAAGGCTGTCTTTGAAGGCTGACTTTTCATCTTGCTTATAGTTTCCTTTGTTGTGCAGAAGCTTTTAATTTTAATTAGGTCCCATTTGTTAATTTTTGCATTTATTTCCAATATTCAGGAAGGTGGGTCATAGAGGATCCTGCTGTGATTTCTGTCAGAGAGTGTTTTGCCTATGTTCTCCTTTATAGATTCTGATCTTACATTTAATCCATTTTGAGATAATTTTTATGTATGGCATTAGAAAGTGTCGTAGTTTCTTTTCTTTTCTTTTTTTTTTATAAATGGTAACCAGTTTTCCCAGTGCCACTTGTTAAAGAGATTATCTTTTCTCCACTGTATATTCTTGCCTCCTCTGTCAAAGATAAGGTGTCCATAGGTGTGTGGATTTATCTCTGGGCTTTCTATTTTGTTCCAGTGATCTATATTTCTGTCTTTGTGCCAGTACCATATTGTCTTGATGACTGTGGCTTTGTATTAGAGCCTGAAGTCAGGCAGGTTGATTCCTCCAGTTCCATTCTTCTTTCTCAAGATTGCTTTGGCTATTTGAGTTTTTTTGTATTTCCATACAAATTATGAAATTCTTCTTTCTAGCTCTGCAAAAAAAACCATCAGTAGTTTGATAGGGATTGCATTGAATCTATAGATTGCTTTGGGTAGTATACTCATTTTCATATATTGATTCTTCTGATCCATGAACATGGTATATTTCTCCATCTATTAGAGTCCTCTTTGATTTCTTTCACCAATGTTTTATAGTTTTCTATATATATATATAAGTCTTTAATTTCTTTAGGTACATATTCCTAAGTATTTTATTCTTTTCATTGCAATGGTGAATGGAATTGTTTCCTTAATTTCTTTTTCTGTTTTCTCATTATTAGTGTATAGGCATGCAGGGGATTTCTGTGCATTGATTTATATCCTGCAACTTTACTATATTCATTGATTAGCTCTAGTAATTTTCTGGTGGAGTCTTTGGGATTTTCTATTTGGAGGATCATGTCATCTATAAACAGTGAGAGTTTTACTTCTTCTTTTCCAATCTGGATTCATTTTATTTCTTTTTCTGCTCTGATTGCTGTGGCCAAAACTTCCAAAACTATGTTGAATAGTAGTTGTGAGAGTGGGCACCTTTGTTTTGTTCCTGACTTTAGGGGAAATGCTTTCAATTTTTCACCACTGAGGATAATGTTTGCTGTGGGTTTGTCATATATAGCTTTTATTATGTTGAGGTATGTTCCTTCTATTCCTGCTTTCTGGAGAGTTTTTATCATAAATGGATGTTGAATTTTGTCAAAGGCTTTCTCTGCATCTATTGAGATAATCATATGGTTTTTATGTTTCAATTTGTTAATGTGGTGTGTTACATTGATTAATTTGTGGATATTACAGAATCCTTGCATTCCTGGGATAAAGCCAACTTGGTCATGATGTATGATCTTTTTAATATGTTGTTGGATTCTGATTGCTAGAATTCTGTTGAGGATTTTTGCATCTATGTTCATCAGTGATATTGGCCTGTAGTTTTCTTTTTTTTTGTGGCATGTTTGTCTGGTTTAGTATTAGGGTGATGGTGGCCTCATAGAATGAGTTTGGAAGTTTACCTTCCTCTGCAATTTTCTGGAAGAGTTTGAGTAGGATAGGTGTTAGCTCTTCTCTAAATTTTTGGTAAAATTCAGCTGTGAAGCTGTCTGGACCTGGGCTTTTGTTTGCTGAAAGATTTCTGATTGCAGTTTCAATGTCCGTGCTTGTGATGGGTCAGTTAAGATTTTCTATTACTTCCTGGTTTAGTTTTGGAAAGTTATACTTTTCTAAGAATTTGTCCATTTCTTCCAAGTTGTCCGTTTTATTGGCGTATAATTGCTGATAGTAGTCTCTTATGATCCTTTGTATTTCTGCATTGTCTATTGTGATCTCTCCATTTTCATTTCTAATTTTATTGATTTGATATTTTTCTCCCTTTGTTTCTTGATGAGTCTGGCTCATGGTTTTTCAATTTTCTATATCCTCTCAAAGAACCAGCTTTTGGCTTTGTTGATTTTTGCTATGGTCTCTTTTGTTTCTTTTGCATTTATTTCTACCCTAATTTTTAAGATTTCTTTCCTTATATTCAGCCTGGGGTTCTTCATTTCTTTCTTTTCTAGTTGCTTTAGGTGTAGAGTTAGGTTATTTATTTGACTTTTTCTTATTTCTTGAGGTATGTCTGTATTGCTATGAACCTTCCCCTTAGCACTGCTTTTACAGTGTCCCACAGGTTTTGGGTTGTTGTGTTATCATTTTCATTAGTTTCTATGCATATTTTGATTTCTTTTTTGATTTCTGCTGTGATTTGTTGGATATTCAGCAGCGAGTTGTTCAGCCTCCATATTTTGAAATTTTTGATATTTTTCAACTGTAATTGAGATTGAATCTGACTTTATTGTGGTCAGAAAAGATGCTTGGAATGATTTGAAGTTTTTTGAATTTACCAAGGCTAAATTTATGGCCCAGGTTGTGATCTAGCCTAAAGAAGGTTCTGTGTGCGCTTGAGAAAAAGGTGAAATTCATTATTTTGGGGTAAAATGTCCTATAGATATGAATCAGGTCTAACTGGTCTATTGTATCATTTAAAATTTCTGTTTGCTTGCTAATTTTCTGTTTAGTTGATCTATCCATAGTTGTGAGTGGGGTATTAAAGTCTCCCACTATTATTCTGTTATTGTTAATTTCCCCTTTCACACTTCTTAGCATTTGCCTTACATATTGCATTGCTCCTATTTTGGGTGCATATATATTTATAATTGTTATATCTTCTTCTTGGATCGAATCTTGCATCATTATGTAGTGTCCTTCTTTGTCTCTTTTCACAGGCTTTGATTTAAAGTCTATTTTTTCTGATATGAGTATTGCTACTCCTGCTTTCGTTTGGTCTCTATTTGCGAGGATTATCTTTTTCCAGCCCTTCACTTTCAGTCTGTATGTGTCCCTTGTTTTGAGGCGGGTCTCTTGTAGACAACATATATAGGGGTCTTGTTTTTGTACCCATTCAGCCAGTCGTTGTCTTCTTTTTTTTTTGGTTGGGGCATTCAACCCATTTACATTTAAGGTAATTATTGATAAGTATGATCCCGTTGCCATTTACTTTATTGTTTTGGGTTTGAGTTTATATACCCTTTTTGTGTTTCCTGTCTAAAGAAGATCTTTTAGCATTTGTTGGAGAGCTGGTTTGATGATGCTGAATTCTCTCAGCTTTTGCTTGTCTGTAAAGCTTTTGATTTCTCCTTCATATTTGAATGAGATTCTTGCTGGGTACAGTAATCTGGGCTGTAGGTTATTTCCTTTCATCACTTTAAGTTTGTCCTGCCATTCCCTCCTGGCCTAAAGTGTTTCTATTGAAAGATCAGCTGTTAACTCTATGGGAATCCCCTTGTGTGTTATTTGTTGTTTTTCCCTTGCTGCTTTTAATATTTGTTCTTTATGTTTTATCTTTGTTAATTTGATTAATATATGTCTTGGGGTGTTTCTCCTTGGGTTTATCCTGTTTGGGACTCTTTGAGTTTCTTGGACTTTGGGTGATTATTTCCTTCCCCATTTTAGGGAAGTTTTCAACTATTATTTCATCAAGTATTCTCTTATGGTCTGTCTTTTTGTCTTCTTCTCTGGGACTCCTATGATTTGAATGTTTGGGTGTTTAACATTGTCCCAGAGGTCTCTGAGGCTGTCCTCATTTCTTTTAATTCTTTTTTCTTTTCTCCCTCTGTTTCATTTATTTCTACCATTCTATCTTCTACCTCACTTACCCTATCTTCTGCCTCCGTTATTCTACTGTGGGTTCCCTCCAGAGTGCTTTTGATATCATTTATTGCATTATTCTTTATTGATTGACTCTTTTTTATTTCTTCTAGGTCCTTGTTAAACCTTTCTTGCATCTTCTCAATTCTTGTCTCCAGGCTATTTATCTCTAACTCCATTTTGTTTTCAAGATTTTGGATTATTTTCACTATCACTATTTGGAATTCTTTATCAGTTATATTCCCTATCTCTTCCTCTTTTGTATGTTTTTTTGGGCATTTATCCTGTTCCTTTACCTGTTGGGTATTTCTCTGCCACTTCATCTTGCTTCTATTGCTGTGTTTGGGGTGGCCTTTCTGTATTCTGGCAGTTTGTGGAGTTCTCTTTATTGTGGAGTTTCCTCGCTGTGGGTGGGTTTGGATGGGTGGCTTGTCAAGGTTTCTTGGTTAGCAAAGCTTGTGTCAGTATTCTGGTGGGTGGAGCTGGATTTCTTCTCTCTGGAGTGCAATCAAGTGTCCAGTAATGAGTTATGAGATGTCAGTGGGTTTGGAGTGACTTTGGGCAGCCTGTATATTGAAGCTCAGGGCTATGTTCCTGTGTTGCTGGAAAATTTGCATGGTATGTCTTGCTCTGGAACTTGTTGTCCCTTTGGTGGTGCTTGGTTTCAGTGTAGGTATGGAGGCCTTTGTTGAGCTCCTATCAATTAATGTTCCCTGGAGCCAGGAGTTCTCTGGTGTTCTCTGGATTTCGACTTGGGCCTACTGCCTCTAGTTTTCAGTCTTATTCTTACAGTAGCCTCAAGACTTTTCCATCTATACTGCACCAATGATATAACATCTAGGTTAAAGTTGAAAAGTTTCTCCACAGTGAGGGACACCCAGAGAGGTTCACAGAGTTACACGGAGAAAAGAAGAGGGAGGAGAGAGATAGAGGTGACCAGGAGAAGGAGAGGGGGAATCAAAAGATGAGAGAGAAAGCTAGCCAGTAATCACTTCCTTATGTGCTCCCCACAGTGTGGACCACTCAGAGATGTTCACAGAGTTATACAGAAAAGAGAAGAGGGAGGAAGCAGACAGAGGTGACCAGGAGAATAAAGGGGGAAATCAAACACAGAGACAGATCCAGCCAGTATACAGTTCCCTAAGTGTTCTCCACCATCCGGAACACACAAAGGGATTCACAGAGTTGGCTAGAGAAGCAAAGGTGGAGGGAGGAGATAGAGGCAATCTAGTAGAGAAAAAGTAGTTTAAAGAGGGAGAGGGCAGTCAAGCCAGTAATCTTGCCCCCAAGTAAAAATGGGTGCTGAAGATTGGGTTTTTAAAGGTACAAAATTGATAACAAATACTAAAAATAAAAGATTAAAAATCTAGAGTAGAGTTTGGATTCTCAAAAATATAATGTTAAAGAAAAAAGAACAAAGTCACAAAAATTATAAAATGTATATATATGAAGTTTGCTTTAAAAATTAGGGTCTTTTTTTTTGCAAAGTAATAGTAGGTTATAAAAATAGAAATTAAATAATAGAGGACTCAACAATAAATTTTTTTAATTTAAAGAATGATAATAGGAAATATATATAGAAGACTTTCTTCGGTGTTGTTGTGGACAGAGTGGGGTTAGTTCATTTTCAGATAGTTCCTTTATCCAGCTTATACTTCTCAAGCTCTATAGGTCCCTTCCTATGTAGTCGGTGCTAACTACAGCGTTTTGATCTATTGCACCAGTCACTTCCAAGGCGGTTCCCTCTGTTTTAGCTTCTTCTGTTTGCTGGTCTCTTCAGTGTCTGATTTCCGCCCTGACACAAGGGGCGGTGGTGGACACTTTTTGAGGCTCACTTGTTCAGTCATGCTGTGGGGAAAGAGGAACACTGCAAGCAAACAACATTGGTTTGTCCTTGCAGTGTCTCGGCCCCACTGTGTTTGCCCCTGCTCACAGCGTATGTGCTTTCTCTGTCTACACTGCTTAGGCTCTAGGTTGCTCTGCCAGGAACTGTCTGATGCCTGCCCTGGGTTGTATGCATTTCCCAGGTCTAAGCTGCTCAGGTTCAGGTACTCAGGTACTCTTCAAAGGCACAGACTCGTTTGGGCCTGTGTTTTGAGCCCTTCCCAGGTCTGAGCAGCTCAGGTGACCAGGTGTTTGGCTAGCGTGGTTGCTGCAACTCATCGCCTCCCCTGTCCCTGCCACTCGGTTTTCTGGGTGTACAACTGGCACAGCTTCTCAAGCGAATGACGAATGTCCAGAATCCCACGAAGTCTTGGTTAGCACCGAAACCTGCTTGCAGTTTGATAGATAATGCCTCTCTGGGGCTGCAATTGCTCTCTTCCACCTCTGGCTGCCCTTGCCTGCTTGTCTCTGGTGGGGGATGGGCCAGTCCACAGCCGGCTAGCTCTGCTCAGTCCTTTATTCTGTGATCTGGCCTGGTGGTGTCTTAGGTTAGGGCTTTTCATGGGGTATCTATCCTACAGTCTGGGTTGCTATTTCAAGTTACCTCCCTGAGATTGCCCTTGGGACATTCAGGCCCGGTCCTTACTCCACGCAATTCAGGCCCAGTCCTTACTCTAAGCAATACAGCCCAGGCCTAGCTGCCCAGCCCCCGCTTGCTAGTGGCGGATGTTGGTGTCTGCATTACTTCTCCACTGGGAAATAATGTTGCAGACATAATCTGTGGGTTTTAATTATTTATTTATTTTTCCTCTTGGTTATGTTGACCTCTGAGGTTCCAAGACTCACCCCAGACTCACCAGTGAGGGTTTTCCTGGTGTCTGGAAACCTCTTTTTTAAGACTCGCTTCCCAGGACAAAGCTCTGTCCCTACCTCTTTTGTCTTGCTTTTTATCTTTTATATTTTTTCCTACCTCCTTTCAGAGACAGTGGGCTGCTTTTCTGGGTGCCTGATATCTTCTGCCAGCATTCAGAAGTGGTTTTGTTGAATTTACTCAACGTTCAAGTGTTCTTTTGATGAATTTGTGCGGAAGAAAGTGGTCTCCCCATCCTATTCTCTGCCATCTTAGGACTGCTGTCCTGATTACTTTCTAGAATAAAATTTCTGAAATGGAATTAGTAAATCAATGAATACTGAAATTTGATACACATTACTTGTAAGTGGTTTTGTCCACCTCATTTGTATTTCACACAGAAATTATTGTTAGCTGATTCATTTTCCCCATGATTAATATGGCCTTCCCTCAGCTTCCTTGCTGATGACCACCCAGACTCTGCTCAATTTCACCTAACTATGAGACCTCATACCTATGGGGTTGCCTAGTTTGACTGCAGAGTTCCAAAGAATAGCAAGGAGAGATAAGAAAGTGTTCCTTAGTGAATAATGCAAAGAAATAGAGGGGAAAAATAGAGTGGGAAAGACTAGAGATCTCTTCAAGAAAATGAGAGATAGCAATGGAATATTTCACGCAAAGATGTGCACATTAAAACAGAAATGGTATAGACCTAACAGAAGCAGAAGATATTAAGAAGAGGTGGCAAGAATACACAGAACTACACGCACAAAAAATCTTCATGACCGAGATAATCACAATGGTGTGATCACTCACCTAGAGCCAGACATCCTGGAAGGTGAAGTCAAGTGGGCCTTAGATAGCATCAGTACAAACAAAGCTAGTGGAGGTGATGGAGTTCCAGATGATCTATTTTAAATCCTGAAAGATGTGAAAGTGCTGCACTCAATATGCCAGTAAACTTGGAAAACTCAGCAGTGACTTCAGGACTAGAAAAGTTCATTTTTCATTCCCATCCCAAAGAAAGGCAATGCCAAAGAATGCTCAAACTACCACACAATTGCACTCATCTCACCACATTCCAGGATGTCTGGCTCTAGGTAAGTGTGTATGAGCAAAGCTAATGGAGGTGATGGAATTCTAGTTGAGCTATTTCAAATCCTGAAAGATGATGCTGGGAAAGTGCTGCATGCAATATGTCAGCAAATTGGGAAAACTCAGCAGTGGCCACAGGACTGGGAAATTTTCATTCCAATTCCAAAGAAGGGCAATACCAAAGAATGTTCAAATTACCACACAATTGCAATCATCTCGCACACTAGTAAAGTAATGCTCAAAATTCTACAAGCCAGGCTTCAGCAACATGTGAACCACGAACTTCCAGATGTTCAAGCTGGTCTGAGAAATGGCAGAAAAACCAGAGATCAAATTGCCAACATCCATTGGATGATCAAAAAAGCAAGAGAGTTTCAGAAAAACATCTATTTCTGCTTTATTGACTATGCCAAAGCCTTTGACTGTGTGGATCACAACAAACTGTGGAAAATTCTGAAAGAGATGGGAATACCTGACCACCTGACCTGACTCTTGAGAAACCTGTATGCAGGTCAGGAAGCAGTAGATAGAACTGGACATGGAACAACAGACTGGTGTCAAATGGGGAAAGGAGTACGTCAAGGCTGTACATTGTCACCCTGCTTATTTAACTTACATGCAGAGCTATAAGAGAAACACTGGGCTGGCAGAGGCACAAGCTGGAATCAAGATTGCCGGGAGAAATATCAATAACCTCAGATATGCAGATGACACCACCCTTATGGCAGAAAGTGAAGAAGAACTAAACAGCATCTTAATGAAGGTGAGAAAGGAGAGTGAAAATGTTGGCTTAAAGCTCAACATTCAGTAAACGAAGATCATGGCATCTGGTCCCATCACTTCACGGCAAATGGATGGGGAAACAGTGGAAACAGTGGCAGGCTTTATTTTTTGAGGCTCCAAAGTCACTGCGGGTGGTTATTGCTGCCATGCAATTAAAAGAAACTTACTCCTTGGAGAGAAAATTATGACCAAACTAGACAGCATATTAAAAAGCAGAGACATTACTTTGCCAACAAAGGTCCATCTAGTCAAGGCTATAGTTTTTCCAACAGTCATGTATGGATGTGAGAGTTGAGCTATAAAGTGAGCTGAGTGCTGAAGAATTGATGTTTTTGAGTTGTGGTGTTGAAGAAGACTCTTGAGAGTCCCTTGGACTGCAAGGAGATCCAACCAGTCCATCCTAAAGGAGATCAGTTCTGGGTGCTCATTGGAAGGACTGATGTTGAAGCTGAAAGGAGCTGATTCATTTGAAAAGACCCTGATGCTGGGAAAGATTGAGGGCAGGAGGAGAAGGGGACGACAGAGGATGAGATGGCTGGATGGCTCACTGACTCGATGGACGTGAGTCTGAGTGAACTCCAGGAGTTGGTGATGGACAGGGAGGCCTGGCGTGCTGAGGTTCATGGGATCGCAAAGAGTTGGACACGACTATGTGACTGAACTGAACTGAACACATGCTAGCAAAGTAATGCTCAAAATTCTCAAATCCAGTCTTCAACAGCATGTGAACTGTGAATTTCCAGATGTTCAATATGGATTTAGAAAAGGCAAAGTAAACTGCCAGAGATCAAATTACCAAAATCTGGTGGATCATCAAAAAACCAAGAGAGTTCCAGAAAAATATCTACTTCTGCTTTATTGACTATGCCAAAGCCTTTGACTGTGTGCATTACAACAAACCGTGGAAATTCTGAAAGAGATGGGAATACCAGACCACCTGACCTGCCTCCTGAGAAATCTGTAGGCAGGTCTGAAGCAACAGTTAGAACCGGACATGGAACAACAGACTGGTTCCAAATTAGGAAAGGAGTACATTGAGGCTGTGTATTGTCACCCTGCTTATTTAACTTACATGCAGAGTACATCATATGAATTGCTGGGCTGGATGAAGCTCAAGCAGAATCAAGATTGCTGGGAAACTATCAATAAACTCAAATACACGTATGCTGCTACTGCTGCTGCTGCTAAGTAACTTCAGTCGTGCCCGACTCTGGGTGACCCCAGAGACCCTGGGGTCCCAGCCCACTAGGCTCCCCCATCCCTGGGATTCTCCAGGCAAGAACCCTGGAGTGGGCTGCCATTTCCTTCTCCACAAATACACAGGTGACACCATCTTTACAGCAGAAAGTGAATACAAACTAAAGAGCCTCTTGAAAGTGAAAGAGGAGAGTGAAAAAGTTATGAAAATATTGGTCTAAAACTGAACATTCAGAAAACTAAGATCATAGCATCCAGTCCCATCACCTCATGGCAAGCAGACTGGGAAACAATAGAAACAGTGAGAGACTTTACTTTTTTGGGCTCCAAAATCACTACAGATGGTGACCGCAGCTATGAAATTAAGAGGTGCTCGCTCCTTGGAAGAAAAGCTATGACCAACCTAGACAGCATATTAAAAAGTAGAGACATGACTTTGCCAACAAAGATCCATCTAGTCAAACTTGTGGATTTTCCAGCAGTCACGTATGGATGTGAGAGTTGGATTATAAAGAAAGCTGAGTGCTGAAGAATATATGCTTTTGAACTGTGGTATTGGAGAACACTCTTGAGATTCCCTTGTACTGCAAGGAGATCCACCCAGTCAATCCCAAGGAAATCAGTCCTGAATATTCATTGAAGAGACTGATGCTGAAGCTGAAACTCCATTACTTTGACTACCTGATGGGAAGAACTGACTCATTGGAAAATACTCTGATGCTGGGAAGGATTGAAGGCAGGAATAGAAGGGGATGACAGAAGATGAGATGATTGGATGGCATCACCAACTCGATGGACATGAGTTTGAGCAAGCTCCAGAAGCTGGTGATGGACAGCAAAGCCCAGTGTGCTGCTGTCCGTGGGGTTGCAAAGAGTCAGACATGAATGATCGACTGAACTGAACTGAACTGAACTGAGTCTGTCACTGGTTAACTGAGTGTTGGAAGTTTATTTTACATGTTGGGCATAACCTTTTTCCTTGTAACTTCTACTTTTTAATCCCTGGTAGACTTTTTGCTTTTGGAGTATAGTGTGGTAGTAACCAGGCAGAGGCAGGGTGGACCTCCCATCGAAAATTTAGTTTAGATGTTGAGAATGGTAGTGATACACACATCTCAATAGGATATGAAAAGGTCTATTACACACGTAATGAGGCTTTCTGTGGAAGGCAGGTGGCTAGAAACCAGATCCAAAAATGGCTTGAGAAAGCAGAGAAAGGATGCAGCCTTGAGATTTTTATGGTCTTTGGGGGATAGATTGGGGTTGAAGGTTCTCAGTGAAAAACCAGACCTTATGTTCTTTAAATTTTGTTCCTGTTGCAATGAAGTATCACTTGAGCTTTCTTTAAAGTCACCTAGTCTAGATGTCAGTAGAAGAAGAAAAGACGAGGCTTACAAATTGTTATCAAACAGGAATAAAGCTAGTCATATTTTTTATTTTGGTTTGGAAGCCTGTTTCAAATACTATAACATATTTTTTAAATATTTGAATGTAACTCCAATTTCCATCACTGTTCTTTTCTTCTACAGAAAAACATGCTCCAATTTTTTTCTTTAAAAAATTATTTTTTTTAATTGAAAGATAATTGTTTTACAACATTGTGTTGGTTTCTGCCATACATCAACATGAATCAGTCATGGGTATACATATGTCCTCTCCCTCTTGAACTTCCCTTCTACCTCCCACGCCTTTCTATCCCTCTAGGTTGTCACCCTGGTTTGAGGTTCCTGATTCATACAGCAAATTCCCTTTGGTATCTATTTTACATACATTAGTGTATACGTTTCCATGGCACTCTCTCCATCCATCCCACTTTCTCATTTCTCCCACCCACCTGTGTCCATATGTCTGTTCTCTATGTCTGCACCCATTTGTACCCTGAAAATAGTTTCATCAGTACTGTCTTTCTAGACACCATATTTATGAGTTAATATACAACAGTTGCTTTTCTCTTTCTGACTTATTTCACTCTGTGTAATAGGCTCTAGGTTTGTCTACCTCATTAGAACACACTCAAATGCATTCCTTTTTATGCCTGAGTAATATTCATTATATATATGTACCACAGCTTCTTTATCCATTCATCTGTTGATGGACATCTAGGTTGCTTTCATGTCCTAGCTATTGCAAATAATGCTTCAGTGAACATTGGGGTACATGTGTCTTTTTCAATTTTGGTTTCCTCAGCATAATGCCTAGTAGTGGGATTGATGGGTCATATGGCAGTTTTATTCCTAGTTTTTAAAGGAATCTCCATACTGTCTTCCAAAGAGGCTGTATCTGTTTACATTCCTACCAACTGTGCAGGAGGGTTCCCTTTTCTCCACATCCTCTCCAGTATTTATTGTTTGTGGATTTTTTTATGACGACCATTCTGACCAGTCCAATTTTTTCAACTGCATTTTTGAAATATTATTTCAAGTCTCCCCAGGCTCTTGATTTTCTTATGATATTGCTGTTTCCTGTTGGCATGATGAAGAAGTATAGACGGTGAGGACTAAATCTGGCAGCATTAAAGACATTTTAAAATAACCTTTTTCTTGTGAATTACCTTGTGGCTATTATTTGGAGAATGACATAAATAGGAGAACACTTGGAAGGGAAATAAGTAAATCACACTGGATTAGATAATTTTGTTTGGGAAAACACAATAAATTTTATTTTAGGCATGTTGAATAGTGATGATTGCATGTCCAGTTTGTTCCTATAATTTAAAAAAAATCTTGAAATTCAACCCTTCTTACTTACTTTAAACAGTAAATGTAAGATTTACACTAGAATATTTTCTAACATTTATATTGAATTTTTAGGATCTCCTTGTGATCCTACTTTACTTCTGAGCTGTGCTCCCTGCAATGTGATCTGCTCCATTGTTTTCCGGAATCGTTTTGAGTACAGTGATGAGAAATTGCTAACCTTGATAAAATATTTTAATGAAAATGGGATGCTTGTAAGCACCCCCTGGATAGAGGTAAGGTCAAGATTCTCTTTAAAGGGGAGACAACTTTCTAGCTAATTGATTGCTCATCCTTCGTCATCCCTTTGTATTCTATCAAAATGGATAATGTTACTCAGACTATCACCTGTAACTGATTAGTGAGTTATCAATTCAATTTAGCTAATGAATTGAGTTTTAAAATGTGAAATATAGTAATAAAAAGAAAAATCTAATATTGTAGTGTATCAATTATAGCAAAATATTTTTTTCAGAAACCTTTTTAACCCCCTGATTTGTATATCTATAGATAAAGACAGTGGTATATAAAATGTGTTTTTTTATGATAGTACATATCAGGAAAAGTTAATAACATATGTGGTACATCCTTTATAACTAAAATTCTATGTGGGATGTAAGGTTATGATGTTTTCCATTTGGGAAGGATCATAGAGGACAAATATCCTATTCCTCATTTTTTGGAACATACAAATTCACCCAGAGATGTTAAATGTATTTTCCAAAGTAGCCTAACCAAGAAAAAGAATGAGCTAGACTTAGAAGCTGCTGCTGCTGCTGCTGCTAAGTCGCTTCAGTCGTGTCCGACTCTGTGCGACCCCATAGATGGCAGCCCACCAGGCTCCTCCATCCCTGAGATTCTCTAGACAAGAACACTGGAGTGGATTGCCATTTCCTTCTCCAATGCATGAAAGTGAAAAGTGAAAGTGAAATCGCTCAGTCGTGTCCTACTCTTAGCGACCTCATGGGCTGCAGCCTACCAGGCTCTTCCATCCATGGATTTTCCAGGCAAGAGTACTGGAGTGGGGTGCCATTGCCTTCTCCAAACTTAGAAGCTAGATTTCTCAATTCTCTAGCTAGTTTGATACAAGCTACCAGCCTTAATAAATTTCTTCAGTGTCTAGCAAAGGTATTAAGTCATGAAGGTACTACTTAAAAAGGAGCCAATAACCTTTAGGATTAGAAATAGCCAGGTGAATAAGGGCAACATGTATATTTCTCAGGGCTTTCCAGGTGGTGCTAGTAGTAAAAAAGGCATCTGCCAATGTAGGAGGTGTAAGAGATACAGGTTCCATTCCCTGAGTGAGGAAGGTCTCTTGGAAGATAGCATGGCAACCCACAGTCCATAGGATCACAAAAAGTTGAATATGACTGAAGAGATTTAACACGTATATTTCTCAGGGTATAAAATGCCTAAATAAAACTAAGCTACATAGTTTAGGCATTAACTTAATATTGCTGGTGGGTTTATTCATTACTAAAAAAGGGTGTGAATATTAATAGACATAAAGGGAATTGTTGATCATAATATAATAATGGTATGAGACTTTAACACACCATTTGCACCAATAAATAAATCATGCAGATCTAAACTTAATAAGGAAAAATTGGTGTTAAGCAACACATTAGATCAGATTTATACAGAACATTCTATCCAAATGCAGTCAAATACACATTCTGTTCAAGTGCACATGAAACATTCTCCAGGATAGATTGTGTTATGTCACAAACAAATTAATTATGTCAATAAATTCAAGAAATTGAAATCATATCAAGCATCTCTTCTAACCACAACTGTGTGAAACTAGAAATCAATCACAAGAAAAAAAATAACTAGAAAAAATACAAAGGATCGGATAATAGGTCAATAAATAAATCAAAGAGGAAATGAAAATATTTTGAGATAATTGAAATGAGAAATAGAACATTTAAAAATCTTTGTGACAAACAAAAACAGTTCTAAGAGGGAGTTTAGTAGAAAACAGCCCTATCACTCCAGGAAACTAAAAAAAATTCAAAAAACCAATCTGACTTTACACATAAAATAACTGAAAAAGAAGAACAAACAAAGTTAGCAGAAGGAAGGAAATAATAAAGGTCAGAGATTAAATAAATGAAACATTAACTGTAGACATTAGAAAAGATCAATGAAACTAAAAGCTGGTTCTTGCAAAGATAAACAAAAATTGATAAACCTTTGCCAGACTCATCAAGATAAAAAGAGAGACAATCCAAACAGATAAAATCAGAAATGAAAGAGAAAAGTATTACAACTGATATCACAACACTTCAAAGGATCATGATCACCATTATGAACAATTACATACAAGTGAACTGGATACCTAGAAAAAACGTGTGCATTCACAGAGACACATAACATACCAAGACTAAATCAGGAAGAAACAGAAAATCTAATCAGACTGATGATCATTAGTAATCATATTGAAATAATCATCTAAACACTTCCATCATTGAAAATATAGGACCAGATAGCCTCCCAGGTCAATTCTATTAAAGATTTAGAGATGAGTTAATACATATCTTTCTCAAACTTTTGCAAAAAATTGAAGAGAAAGAAACACTTCCACAAAAATTCTCAATAAAATATTGCAAACAGAATTCACCAATACATTAAAAGTGTCATAAACCAAATGATTGTGAAGTGAAAGTCGCTGAGTTGCGTCTGACTCTTTGCAAACCCCATGGACTATACAGTCCATGGAATTTTCCAGGCTAGAATACCAGAGTGGCCATTCCCTTCTCCAGGCGATCTTCCTACCCCAGGGATCAAACCCAGGTCTCCTGCATTGCAGGCGGGTTCTTTACCACCTGAGCCACAAGGGAAGCCCAAAAATACTGGAGTGGGTAGCCTATCTCTTCTTTAGTGGATATTCCTGACCCAGGAATTGAACAAGGGTCTCCTGCATTGCAGGCGTATTCTTTACCAGCTGAGCCAACAGGAAAGCCCAAACCACGATTAAGTTAAATTTATCCCAGCGATGCAAGAGTGGTTCCATATCTGCAAATCATTCAATCTGATACATTAAATTAACAAAATGAAAGAAAAAATTTATGATCGCAAATTATGTTTTAAAATACTTTAAAAAATTCAACATCCATTTATGACAAAAGCTCTTCA
The DNA here is from genome assembly GCF_001704415.2 of Capra hircus. Lineage (NCBI taxonomy): Eukaryota > Metazoa > Chordata > Mammalia > Artiodactyla > Bovidae > Capra > Capra hircus. The sequence continues at coordinate 35,141,940 of NC_030833.1, forward strand.
TGAGTGAGTATTGAAGGAATACACCTCAAAATGTAATAAAGGCCATAATGGCAAGCCCATAGCTAACATCATACTCAACAGTGAAAATCTGAAAACATTTTATAAGATCAGTCAAAAGACAAGGATGCCAGTGGAACAAAACAGTTACCTATTAAATGGGAAAAGACATTTCCAAACAATATTTCTGACAAGGGATTAATATAAAAAATGCACACAGAACACATGCAACTCAAAATCAAAACAGAAAAGCAAATTCAAAATAAATAAAAGTGTCTAGAGGACTTGAATAAACATTTTTTCCAAAGAGGATGTATAGATGTCCAATAAGTATATGAAAATATATTCAGCATCCCAAGTAATCAGGGAAATGCAGATCAAAACCACAATGAGATATCACCTCATACCAGTCAGAATAGCTCTTGTCAAAAAGAAATAACAAGTGTTGGGGAGAATGTGGAGAAAAAGGAACCCTCATGAACTGTTGGTGGGAATGTAAATTGATGCAGGCACTATGGAAAACAATATGAAAGCTTGTCAAAAAATTAAAACTAGAACTAATGTACAATTCAGCAATTCCAGTCCTGGGTATGTATCCAAAGGAAATAAAAACAATAATTTGAAAATGTATGTGTACCCCTATGTTCACTGTACCTTTGTTTACAATAGTCAGGATATAGAAGCAACCTTAGTATCTATCAAAGAATGAATGGATAAGAAAATATGGTTTGTATATATACAATGGAAATTTATTCAGCCATATAACAGATTGAATAGTGCTGTTTATGACAGTATGGATGGGCATAGAAGATATTATGCTAAAGGGAAAATGTCAGGCAGAGAAAGACAAATGCCATGTGATTTACTTCATATTTGGAATTTAAAAATGAAATCAAACAAAACAAAACAGAGACTCATAGACCCAGAGAATAAACTAGTGATCACTTGAGGGGATAGAATGTGGGCATGAATGAAATAGATGAAGGAGATTAAGAAGTCTGAACTTCTAGTTATAAAATAAAGTCACAGGGATATAGTATACAGCACAAGAAATAGTCAATAACATTTCAATAGCTGTATGATGACAGAGGGTTCCTAAACTAACCATGGTGAAAAATTTTTAATGCATATAAATGTCAAATCACAATTTTGTACAGCTGAAATGAATAAATATTGCACATCAGCTATACTTTCATAAAAACTATAACAAAAAGGATGCGATCCCTGCACATTTTTTAGGTGACTCTCTGGAGACATACATGTACGGTAAACTGGAGTGAACACTGGGTTCTACCTCTATCACAAGTTTTGTGTCTTAAACTGATTGACTAGCCTTTCTGAATCTCAGTACCCTCATTTGAAAAGATGGTAGTATGATCCTGAATTTCTTTAGAGAACTATGGTTAGAAATGAATTTTAATATTTTTAATATAAATTTATTTATTTTAATTGGAGGTTAATTACTTTACAATATTGTATTGGTTTTGCCATACATCAACATGAATGGTTTTGAAATTAGTTGATAACCTGTGCCTGCTGTTACTCCAGCCAATTTATCAGTTCCCTCTCAATCTCAAATATATTCTAGTGTAAGATGCATGTCTTACTCATCTTAATCTACTCATTTTATAGCAATGTGTTTGATCCATAATATGGGCCCGTAAAAGTTTGCTGAATAAATTAATGAATGATTCTTTCATCTTTCAGCTCTTCAATGCTTTCCCCTCTTTACTACGTCATTTCCCAGGAAGTCATAATACAATATTTAAAAACATGACTGAGCAAAGAAAGTTTATTTTGGAGGAAATAAAGAAACACCAAGAATCCCTGGACCTCAATAACCCTCAAGATTTTATTGATTACTTTCTGATTAAAATGGAAAAGGTAAAATGGAACCCAGATTCACTACTTCATCTTTGCGAATGGAGTGATGTGAGACATGGAATAGCTTTGTTCTTCTCACTGAAATTGGTTTATTAGAACAAATGCTCCTTCTTAAAGATGCGTTCACTGCTTGCACATACAAGAATGAATATTGCTTGTGCAAACCGTTATGGATGTCTTGAGATATTTATGACTTGCCACTGAAAATTATGTGGAAGTTTTCATATTTACCACGTTAAAGCTGGTTCTTTATTTGGGGACAGGTTGAAGCACTCACATACAGACAAATAGGCACATCCAAGATTATTGATAGACAGCATATTCTTTTTCATCATATAAATTCCATGAATGGATGATGTAAGAAATGAGAGAAAGCAGGAATTGGTGGGAATCATGAAAGGCTTACTGTTGGAAAGATAGTAGGAAACAGCTGAGGTAGGTTTTGAGAAAACTCCAGCTTAGATTAGCAGAGATGACAAAATTGGTTCAGGGAAGGATAAGTGCAGTGATGAAGTGTGTGGAATTTTTAGAGATTATCTTGATTGTAACTGAGAAACTGTCATGGGTGTAATGACTGATGATTTTGGAAATAGTGTTGCAGTTTGAAGGTAGGTGATTCTGAATACTTGAGTGAGAACTTCAGATATGATGAAATAAACAATAGATGCTTGAATTGACAGTGAGTAGCAGTGATGACTTGATAAGAGACAAGTTAGAAATTACTGAAGAACTGATTTTCTTTAGTGAGTATCAAAAGTGAAGAATCAGAAAGGACTTGAAAGTTTAACTCTATGTTTTAACTGAAGTAATTCTAACCACTCATCTAACTTTACCTTCATCTATAACACTCTCTAATGTTTGGCTTAATTAGTCAAATGAGTAATTTTTTTTAAAAATTATGATGTCATATGGAATTATTTTAGGTTATTTATAAGGTTCTTTTATTTATCAAGTAATCCTAATACATCATTGCTAGGAAAAACACAATAAACATTCTGAATTTACCATGGACAACTTGATCACCACTGTATGGGATGTATTTAGTGCTGGAACAGAGACAACAAGCCTCACTCTGAGATATGGGCTCCTGCTCCTGCTGAAGCACCCAGAAGTCACAGGTAGGATCAGAGATGGTGGACAGGATGAAACATTCTTCATCTGCCTAGATATTGTACAAGAAAAAAAAACATCATTAGTAGATCTTCCTATAATTGGATGAATTAAATTCAAATTAAAGTAAAACTCATAAAGAAATATTTAATCATCAGCAGAAGTTTCAAGGGCTGAGGTCCCTGTTGTTTTCTGTGGCAGAGTATCATTGGTCTGCATCATGTCAAATGTAGTAAAGAGAGTTATCCTAGGATCTGGAAAGCATTAACCTTCCTCTCTCTCTAAAAGGGTATTGCTTGATAAAGCCTTCTAAGTCCAGATAAATATATTGTTGTCAAAAGATAATTCTAACTCAAATGTATTTGTAATGAAAGGACTGACTTAGCAAAATTACAGTTCTTTGTCAAAAAGATTCACTCTAAAAAAGTTATATACAATTAAAAATTCTTTTCAATTATATCCTTTTGAGACAACAAATTTTCCAAGGTAACCATGATTAAGAAGATAAAAAATGTCTTTATCACTTGACCTAAATTCTGATTCCTATCTTGCCAGCTAAAGTTCAGGAAGAAATTGACCGTGTGGTTGGCAGAAACCGAAGCCCCTGCATGCAGGACAGGAGCCACATGCCCTACACGGATGCTGTGCTGCATGAGATCCAGAGATACATTGACCTTGTCCCCAGCAATCTGCCCCATGTAGCAACTCAGGATGTTAAGTTCAGAGAATACCTCATTCCCAAGGTAAGAAGTATTTCATCTATACTCAAGACTCTTGAAAGTGAAACACTCTTTGCGACCCCATGGGCTACACAGTCCATGGAATTCTCCAAGCCATTATACTGGAGTGGGTAGCCTTTCCCTTCTCCAGGGGATCTTCCCAACCCAGGGACGGAACCCAGGTCTCCCGCATTGTAGACAGATTCTTTACCGTCTGAACCACAGGGAAGCTAGCAGACAGTTAGGCACTGTATAATTCTACTGCTGTGATAGTTGATAACCTGAGTCTTAAAGTGGTTCAGCTGATAAAGAATCTTCCTGCAGTGCAGAAGACCTGGGTTCTATCCTTGGATTGGGAAGATCTCCTGGAGGAGGCATGGCAACTCACTCTACTATTCTAGCCTGGAAAATCCCTATGGACAGAGGAGCCTGGTAGGCTACAGTCCCTGGGATTGCAAAGAGTCAGACATGGCTGGGTAATTAAGCATGCACACAAATGTTTACAGGTATTACACAGTCATGTCATACATTTTACCCTCTGACCACGTGTTCCTTTCCTTTTTGTTTAATACAATTTAATAAATATAATAGTGCTTAGGCTTCCACAGGGTTCTCAGTACACTGATAACTCCATACTGCCTGTTCATTAGCCCACTCTTCCGTCTACTTCCTTATTTTCCAGTGTGTTTTACTATTATGAGCACTTAACCAGTATTTTCTATTCTCATATGTCTCACACCATGCTGCCCCCACTTGACTATCTATCAGATAGTTAGTCACCTCCCTAACTATCTGTTTCACTTACTTATCCAAAATCCAATGCAACAGTCTTCTGCCTTTCTGCCTGTGCTTGAGCTAATGACTCCTGAAAAAGACCATGCAGCCTAGCAGGTTGGTATTATTATCATCAACCTTAAATGAATCCTCAGTCTTATCCAACATTCTTGCTTGTTAACCCAACTCAACTTGCACCAATAAGCACGACAAGGTCTTTCAGCCCTGAATTCTTCCCTTCCAGTTCTCCACTGAGGACTTCTCCCCAAGTGAGTTAGTCTTCCACAAAGAAACTAAGAGCCATTGTAGGAAACTCCCTCAACTCCCGTCCACAAGGTTTACAAATTTAGCTACGCCCACACCCTTTGTTTTCTCTTTCATTTTGTTGTAGAAGAAGGGCTCTCTTTTTATCTAAAGTAAATCTTTCTGCCTATCTCATGGATCCCTTTCCTATCACTTTTTCAGGAGCCGTTTCTTCTTTTTTCTCTATCTGTATTCTCTCTCTCCTTGCTGGCTCCTTTCTATTAGCATTTAAACATATTCAATCTTTTTGCATTTTAAGAAAAATTTCCCCAAATCCTGATCCTTTCTGTTCAATAAAAGTGGTGAGAGTGGTTATCCTTGTCTTATTCCTGATATTAGAGGAAAAGCTTTCCCCTTTTCACTGTTGAATATATTGGCTGTGGGGTTGCTGTATACAGCTGGTGTTAGGTTGAGATATGTTCCCTCCATACCCACTTTGTTCAGAGTTTTCTTTTTCTTTTTTTTTTTTTTATCATGAATTAATGTTGACATTCATAGATGCTTTTTCTGACTCTCTTGAGATGGTCATATGATTTTTATCCCTCATTTTCTTAATGAGTTGTATCACATTGATTGATTTACACATATTGAATCATCCTTGCATAACTGAAATGAATCCAGCTTGTTCATAGTCTATGGCCCTTTTACTGTATTCGTCAATTTAGTTTGCTAATATTTTGTTGAGGATTTTTGCTTCTATGTTTATCAAGCCTATTGACCTTTAATTTTCATTTTTTTGTAATGTTCTTCTCTGGTTGTGATAGCAGAGCAATGTTGACCTTGCAAAATAAATTTGGAAGTGTTCCTTCCTCTTGTAATTTTTGGAAGAGTTTGGGAAGAGTTGGTATTCATTTATCTTTAAATGTTGTATTTGGTAGAATTCATTATCAAAACTATCTGTGTGCTGTGCTTAGTTGCTCAGTCTTGTCTGACTCTTTGTGACCCCATGGACTGTATCCAACTGGGCTTCTCTGTCCATGGGGATTCTCCAGGCATGAATACTAGAGTATGTTGTCATTCCCTCCTCCAGGGGATCTCCCCAACCCAGAAATCAAACCCAGGTCTCCCCCACTGCAGGCCGATTCTTTACTGTCTGAGTCACCAGGAAAAGCCAAAACTATCTTTGGGTTTTTTTGATTGTTTGTTGAGAGTTTATGACTACCAACTCAATCTCCTTACTGGTTATTGCTGTGTTCAAATTTTCTGTTTGTTTATGATTCTGTCTTAATAGGTTGCATATTTTGAAGAATTTATCTATTTTTTCCAGGTTGTCCAATTTGTTCATGCATTGTTGTTCATTATCATCTGTCATCATCCTCTGTGTTTCTGTGGTATCAATTTTAATGTTTCCTCTTTTATTTCTGATTTTGTTTATTTGAGTTGTGCCTCTTTATTTCTTGGTGAATCTAAAGGTTTGTCAACTTTGTTTATCATTAAAAAAAATACAGGTCTTATTCATATTGTCTTATTAGTCTCTCTATTTTTTCCACTGTTGGTTATTTCCTTTCTACTATATTTGAATTTTGGTTTTTATTCTTTTTCTAGTTCTTTGAGGTATCAAGTTAGGTTTTTTTTTGTTTGAGATCTTTCTTATTTCTTGATGTAGGCATTTATCACTATGAACTTTTAAAAAAAATTATTTACTTTAATTGGACGCTAACTACTTTACAATATTTCAGTGGTTTTTGCCATACATTGACATGAATCAGCCATCGGTGTACATGTGTTCCCCATCCTGAACCCCTCTCCCACCTCGCTCCCCATCCCATCTCTCAGGGTCATCTCAGTGCACCAGCCCTGAGCACCCTGCCTCATGCGTCCAACCTGGACTGGCGATCTATTTCGCATATGATAATATACATGATTCAATGCTATTCTTTCAAACGACCCCACCCTCGCCTTCTCCCAGAGAGTTCAACAGTCTTTTCTTTACTTCTGTGTCTTTTTGCTGTCTTGCAAATAAGATCATCGTTGCTACCTTTCTAAATTGCATATATATGCATTAATATATTGTATTGGTGTTTTTCTTTTTGACTAACTTCACTCTGTGTAATAGGCTCCAATTTAATCCACCTCATTAGAACTGATTCACATGGATTCTTTTTAATGGCTAAGTAATATCCCATCGTGTATGTGTACCACAACTTTCTTATCTATTCATCTGCCAAGGGACATCTAGGTTGCTTCTATGTCCTGGCTATCATAAACAATGCTGTGATGAACATTGGGGTACATGTGTCTCTTTCAATTCTTGTTTCCTCGGTGTGTATGCCCAGCAGTGGGATTGCTGGGTCATATGGCAGTTCTATTTGCAGTTTTTAAAGGAATCTCTTTACTGCTCTCCATAGTGGCTGTACTAGTTTGCATGCCCACCAACAGTGTAAGTGGGTTCCCTTTTCTCCACACCCTCTCCAGCATTTATTTTGAATAGCAGCCATTCTGACCAGCGTGACATGGTACCTCATTGTGGTTTTGATTTGCATTTCTCTGATAATGAGTGATATTGAGCATCTTTTCATGTGTTTGTTAGCCATCTGTATGTCTTCTTTGGAGAAATGTCTGTTTAGGTCTTCGCCCCATTTTTTGATTGGGTCGTTGATTTTTCTGGAATTGAGCTGCGGGAGTTGCTTGTATATTTTTGAGATTAATTCCTTGTCAGTTGCTTCATTTGCTATTATTTTCTCCCATTTTGAAGGCTGTCTTTTCACCTTGCTTATAGTTTCCTTTGTTGTGCAGAAGCTTTTAAGTTTTATTAGGTCCCATTTGTTTATTTTTGCCTTTATTTCCAATATTCTGGGAGGTGGGTCATAGAGGATCCTGCTGTGATTTATGTCGGAGAGTGTTTTACCTATGTTTTTCTCTAAGAATTTTACAGTTTCTGGTCTTACTTTTAGATCTTCAACACATTTTGAGTTTATTTTTGTGTATGATGTTAAACAGTGTTCTAATTTCATTCTTTTACAAGTGGTTGACCAGTTTTCACAGCACCACTTGTTAAAGAGACTATGTTTTCTCCATTGTATATTTTTGCCTGCTTTGTCAAAGATAAGGTGTCATAGGTCCGTGGATTTATCTCTGGGCTTTCTAGTTTGTTCCATTGATCTATATATCTGTCTTTGTGCCAGTACCATACTGTCTTGATGACTGTGGCTTTGTAATAGAGACTGAAGTCAGGCAGGTTGATTCCTCCAGTTCCATTCTTCTTTCTCAAGATTGCTTTGACTATACGAGTTGTTGTTGTTGTTTTTTGTACTTTCATACAAATAGTAAAATTATTTGTTCTAGTTCTGTGAAAAATACCGTTGGTAGCTTTGATAGGGATTGCATTGAATCTATAGATTGCTTTGGGTAGTGTACTCATTTTCACTATATCAATTCTTCCGATCCATGGACATGGTAATTTCTCCATCTATTTGTGTCCTCTTTGATTTCTTTCATCAGTGTTTTACAGTTTCCTATATACAGGTCTTTTGTTTCTTTAGGTAGATTTTTTCCTAACTATTTTTTTCTTTTAGTTGCAATGGTGAATGGAATTGTTTCCTTAATTTCTCTTACTATTTTCTCATTGTCAGTGTATAGGAATGCAAGGGATTTCTGTGTGTTGTTTTTATATCCTGCAACTTTACTATATTCATTGATTAGCTCTAGTAATTTTCCAGTGGAGTCTTTGGAGTTTTCTATGTAGAGGATCATGTCATCTGCAAACAGTGAAAATTTTACTTCTTCTTTTCCAATATGGATTCCTTTTATTTCTATTTCTGCCCTGATTGCTGTGGCCCAAACTTCCAAAACTATGTTGAATAGTAGTGGTGAGAATGGGCACCCTTGTCTTGTTCCCGACTTTAGGGGAAATGCTTTCAATCTTTCACCATTGAGGATAATGTTTGCTGTGGGTTTGTCATATATAGCTTTTATTATGTTAAAGTATGTTACTTCTATTCCTGCTTTCTGGAGAGTTTTTATCATAAATGGATGTTGAATTTAGTCAAAGGTTTTCTCTGCATCTCTTGAGATAATTAAATGGTTTTTATCTTTCAATTTGTTAATATGGTATATTACATTGATTGATTTGTGGATATTAAAGAATCCTTACATCCCTGGGATAAAGCCCACTTGGTCATGATGTATGAACTTTTTAATATGTTATTGGATTCTGTTTGCTAGAATTTTGTTAAGGATTTTTGCATCTATGTTCATCAGTGATATTGGCCTGTAGTTTTCTTTTTTTGTGGCATGTTTGTCTGGTTTTGGTATTAGGGTGATGGTGGCCTCATAGAATGAGTTTGGAAGTTTACCTTCCTCTGCAATTTTCTGGCAGCGTTTGAGTAGAATAAGTGTTAGTCCTCTCTAAATTTTTGGTAGAATTCAGCTGTAAGCCTTCTGGTCCTGTGCTTTTGTTTGCTGGAAGATTACTGTTTACAGTTTCAATTTACGTGCTTGTGATGGATCTATTAAGATTTTCCATTTCTTCCTGGTTCAGTTTTGGAAAGTTACACTTTTCTAAGAATTTGTCCATTTCTTCCAAGTTGTCCATTTTATTGTCATATAGTTGCTGATAGTAGTCTCTTATGATCCTTTGTATTTCTGTGTTGTCTGTTGTGATTTCTCCTTTTTCATTTTTAATTTTATTGATTTGATTTTTCTCCCTTTGTTTCTTGATGAGCCTGGCTAATGGCTTGTCAATTTTATCTATCTTCTCAAAGAACCAGCTTTTGGCTTTGTTGATTTTTGCTATGGTCTCTTTTGTTTCTTTTGCATTTATTTCTACCCTAATTTTTATGATTTCTTTTCTTCTACTCACCCTGGGGTTCTTCATTTCTTCCTTTTCTAGTTACTTTAGGTGTAGAGTTGGGTTATTTATTTGACTATTCTCTGTTTCTCGAGGTATGCCTGTATTGCTATGAACCTTCCGTTAGTACTGCTTTTACAGTGTCCCATAGGTTTTGTGTTGTTGTGTATTCATTTTCATTTGTTTCTATGCATATTTTGATTTCTTCTGTGACTTGTGGTTATTCAGAAGCGTGTTGTCTAGCCTCCATATTTTGGAATTTTTCAAATAGTTTTTTTCCCTGTAGTTGATATCTAATCATAATGTATTGTGATCAGAAAAGATGCTTGGAATGACTTCAAGTTTTTTGAATTCACCAAAGCTAGATTTATGGCCCCAGATGTGATCTATCCTGGAGAAAGTTCTGTGTGCATTTGAGAAAAAGGTGGAATTCATTGTTTTGGGTAAAATGTCCTATAGATATCAAATAGGTCTAACTGGTCCATTGTATCATTTAAAGTTTGTGTTTCCTTGCTAATTTTCTGTTTAGTTGATCTATCCATAGGTGTGAGTGGGGTATTAAAGTCTCCCACTATTATTGTGTTATTGTTAGTTTCCCCTTTCATACTTGTTAGCACATGTCTTACAGATTGCAGTGCTCCTATGTTGGGTGCATATATATTTATAATTGTTATATCTTCTTCTTGGATTGACTCTTTGATCATTATGTAGCTTCCTTCTTGGTCTCTTTTCACAGCCTTTATTTCAAAGTCTATTTTATCTGATATGAGTATTTCTACTCCTGCTTTCTTTGGGTCTCCAGTTGCATGAAGTATCTTTTTCCAGCCCTTCACTTTCAGTCTGTATGTGTCCGTTGTTTTGAGGTGGGTCTCTTGTGGACAGCATATATAGAGGTCTTGTTTTTCTATCCATTCAGCCAGTCTTTGTCTTTCTTTATCTTTTTGTTGGGGCATTCAACTCATTTACATTTAAGGTAATTATTAATAAATATGATCCCATTGCCATTACATTGTTGTTTTGGCTTTGAGTTTTTTTAAAAATATACATTTATTTATTTTAATTGGAGGTTAATTACTGTTACAATATTGTATTGGCTTTGCCATATATCTTTTCTGTGTTTCCTGTCTAAAGATCCTTTAGCATTTGTTGAAGAGCTGGTTTGGTGGTGCTGAATTCTCTCAGCTTTTGGTTGTCTGTAAAGCTTTTGATTTCTCCTTCATATTTGAATGAGATCCTTGCTGAGTACAGTAATCTGGGCTGTAGGTTATTTTCTTTCATCACTTTAAGTATGTCCTGCCATTCCTTCCTGGCCTGAAGAGTTTCTATGAAAGATCAGCTGTTATCCTTATGGGAATCCCCTTGTATGTTTGTTATTTTTCCCTTGCTGCTTTTAATATTTGCTCTTTGTGTTTGATCTTTTTAAATTTGATTAATATGTGTCTTGGACTGGAAAAGGTCAGTTTTCATTCCAATCCCAAAGAAAGGCATTGCTAAAAAATGCTCAAACTACTGCACAATTTCACTCATCTCACATGCTAGTAAAGTAATGCTCAAAATTCTCCAAGCCAAGCTTCAGGAATACATGAACCGTGAACTCCCTGATGTTCAAGCTGGTTTTAGGAAAGGCAGAGGAATCAGAGATCAAATTGCCAACATCCACTGGATCATGGAAAAAGCAAGAGAGTTCCAGAAAAACATCTATTTCTGCTTTATTGACTATGCCAAAGCCTTTGTGTGGATCACAAGAAACTGTGGAAAATTCTGAGAGAGATGGAAATACCAGACCACCTAACCTGCCTCTTGAGAAATCTGTATGCATGCCAGGAAGCAACAATTAGAACTGGACATGGAACAACAGACTGGTTCCAAATAGGAAAAGGAGTACTTCAAGGCTGTACATTGTCACCCTGCTTATTTAACTTCTATGCAGAGTACATCATGAGAAATGCTGGGCTAGAAGAAGCACAAGCTGGAGTCAAGATTGCAGGGAGAAATATCAATAACCTCAGATATGCAGATGACACCACCCTTATGACAGAAAGTGAAGAAGAACTAAAAAGCCTCTTGATGAAGGTGAAAGAGGAGAGTGGAAAAGTTGGCTTAAAGCTCAACATTCAGAAAATGAAGATCATGGCATTCAGTCCCATCACATTATGGGAAATAGATAGGGAAAGAGTTGAAACAGTGTCAGACTATTTTTGGGGGCTCCAAAATCACTGCAGATGGTGACTGCAGCCATGAAATTAAAAGACGCTTACTCCTTGGAAGAAAATTATGATCAACCTAGAGAGCATATTCAAAAGCAGAGACATTACTTTGCTGACTAAGGTCTGTCTAGTCAAGGCTATGGTTTTTCCAGTAGTCATGTATGGATGTGAGAGTTGGACTATGAAGAAGGCTGAGTGCCGAAGAATTGATGCTTTTGAACTGTGGTGTTGGAGAAGACTCTTGAGAGTCCCTTGGACTGCAAGGAGATCCAACTAGTCCATTCTGAAGGAGATCAGCCCTGGGATTTCTTTGGAAGGAATGATGCTAAAGCTGAAGCTCCAGTACTTTGGCCACCTCATGCGAAGAGTTGACTCATTGGAAAAGACTCTGATGCTGGGAGGGATTGAGGTCAGGAGGAGAAGGGGACGACAGAGGATTAAATGGCTGGATGGCATCACTGACTCGCTGGCCGTGAGTCTGAGTAAATTCCGGGAGTTGGTGATGGACAGGGAGGCCTGGTGTGCTGCGATTCATGCAAATAGTCGGACACGACTGAATGACTGAGCTGAACTGAACTGAACTGGGGTGTTTTGCCTTGGGTTTATCCTGTTGGGACTCTCTGGGTTTCTTGCACTTTGGTGGCTATTTCCTTCCTCATTTTAAAGACGTTTTCAATTATCATTTCCTCAAGTATTTTCTCATGACTTTTCTTTTTGTCTTGTTCTTCTGGGACTCCTATGATTCGAATTTTGGGCATTTGACATTGTCCCAGAGTTCTCTGAGGTTGTCGTCATTTCTTTTAATTTTTTTATCTTTTTCCTCTCTGCTTCTCTGTTTCCACCATTCCGTCTTCTACCTCACTTATCCTATCTTCTGCCTCCGTTATTCTACTGTTGGTTCCCTCCAGAGTGTTTTTGATCTCAGTTATTCCATTGTTCATTATTGATTGACTTTTTAAAAATTTCTCTAGGTCCTTGTTTGGAGAGGGCAATGGGAACCCACTCCAATATTCTTGCCTGGAAACCATGGAAGGAGGACCCTGGTAGGCTGCAGTCCATGGAGTCGCAAAGAGTTGTACATGACTGAACGACTTCATTTTCACTTTTCATTTTCATGCATTGGATAAGGAAATGGCAACCCACTCCAGTGTTCGTGCCTGGAGAATACCAGGATGGAGGAGCCTGGTGGGCTGCCGTCTGTGGGGTTGCACATAGTTGGACACAACTGAAGCGACTTAACAGCAGCAGCAGCAGCAGGTTCTTGTTCAACATTTCTTGCATCTTCTCAATCATTGTGTCCAGGCTATTTATCTCTAACTCCATTTTGTTTTCAAGATCTTGAATCATTATTACTATCATCTTCTGAAATTTTTTTTTTTTTGGCAGAGTCCCTATCTCTTCTTCTTTTGTTTGGTTTGGTGGGCATTTATCATGTTCCTTTCAGTTCAGTTCAGTCGCTCAGTCATGTCCAACTCTGCGACCCCTTGAATTGCAGCACGCCAGGCCTCCCTGTCCATCACCACCTCCCTGAGTCCACGCAAAACCATGTCCATTGTGTCAGTGATGCCATCCAACCATCTCACCCTGTGTCGTTCCCTTCTCCTCCTGCCCTCAATCTTTCCCAGTATCAGAGCCTTTTCAAATGATTCAGCTCTCCACATCAGGTGGCCAAAGTATTGGAGTTTCACCTTCAACATCAGTCCCTCCAATGAACACCCAGGACTAATCTCCTTTGTGATGGACTGGTTGGATCTCCATGCAGTCCAAGGGACTCTCAAGAGTCTTCTCCAACACTACAGTTCAAAAGCATCAATTCTTCGGTGCCCAGCTTTCTTTATAGTGCAATTCTCATATCCATACATGACTACTGGAAAACCCATAGCTTGACTAGATGAACCTTTGTTGACAAAGTAATGCCTCTGCTTTCGAATATGCTGTCTAAGTTAGTCCTACGTTTCCTTCCAAGGAGTAAGCGTCTTTTAATTTCATGGCTCCATCCGCAGTGATTTTGGAGCCCAGAAAAAAAAAATCTGACACTGTTTCCACACTTTCCCCATCTATTTCCCATGAAATGATGGGACCAGATGCCATGATCTTCATTTTCTGAATGTTGAGCTTTAAGCCAACTATTTCATTCTTCTTTCACCTTCATCAAGAGGCTCTTTCGTTCTTCTACTCTTTCTGCCATAAGGGTGGTGTCATCTGCATATCTGAGGTTATTGATATTTCTCCCGGCAATCTTGATTCCAGCTTCTGTTTCTTTCAGTCCAGCGTGTCTCATGATGTACACTGCATAGAAGTTAAATAAGCAGGGTGACAATATACAGCCTTGACGTACTCCTTTTCCTATTTGGAAGCAGATGTTGTTCCCTGTCTAGTTCTAACTGTTGCTTCCTGACATGCATACAGATTTCTCGAGAGGTGGGTCAGGTGGCCTGGTATTCCCATCTCTTTCAGAATTTCCCATAGTTTCTTGTGATCCACACAGTCAAAGGCTTTCACATAGTCAATAAAGCAGAAATAGATGTTTTTCTGGAACTCTCTTGCTTTTTTGATGATCCAGCGGATGTTGGCAATTTGATCTCTGGTTCCTCTGTCTTTTCTAAAACCAGCTTGAACATCCAACGTTCGTGGTTCATGTATTGCTGAAGCCTGGCTTGGAGAATTTTGAGCATTACTTTACTAGCGTGTGAGATGAGGGCAATTGTGTGGTAGTTTTAGACTTCTTTGGTATTACTTTTCTTTGGGATTGGAATGAAAACTGATCTTTTAAGTCCTGTGGCCACTGCTGATTTTTCCAAGTTTGCTGAAATATTGAGTGCAGCACTTTCACAGCATCATCTTTTAAAATTTGAAAGAGCTCAACCTGAATATATAGCCTCCACTAGTTTTGTTCATAGTGATGCTTCCTAAGGCCCACCTGACTTCACCTTCAAGGATATCTGGCTCTAGGTGAGTGTGAGTGATCACACCTTCGTAATTATATGGGTCGTGAAGATCTTGTACAATTCTTCTGTGTATTCTTGACACCTATTCTTAATATCTTCTGCTTCTGTTAGGTCCATACCATTTCTGTCCTTTATTGAGTTCATCATTGCATAAAATGTTCCCTTGGTATCTCTAATTTTCTTGAAGAGATTTCTAGTCTTTCCTATTCTATTATTTTCCTCAATATCTTTGCATTGATCACTGAGGAAGGCTTTCTTGTCTCTCCTTGCTATTCTTTGGAACTCTGCATTCAAGTTGGTGTAACTTCCCTTTTCTCCTTTGCCTTTTGCTTCTCTTCTTTTCACAGCTATTTTACAGCTGTCTTCAGACAGCCATTTTGTTGTTTTGCATTTCTTTTTCTTGGGAATGATCTTGCTTCCTATCTCCTGTAAACCTCCATCCATAGTTCATCAGGCACTCTGTCTATCAGATCTAGTCCTTTGTATCTATTTCTCTCTTCCACTGTATAGTCATAAGGGATTTGATTTAGGTCATACCTGAATGGTCTAGTGGTTTTCCCACTTTCTTCAATTTAAGTCTGAATTTGGCAATAAGGAGTTCATGATCTGAGCCACAGTCAGCTCCTGGTTTTGTTTTTGTTGACCTTATGGAGCTTCTCCATCTTTGGCTGCAAAGAATATAATCAGTCTTATTTCAGTGTTGACCATCTGGTGATGTCTATGTATAGAATCTTCTCCTGCGTTGTTGGAAGAGGGTGTTTGCTATGACCAGTGCGTTCTCTTGGCAGAGGTCTGTTGGCTTTTGCCCTGCTTCATTCCGTACTCCAAGGCCAAATTGCCTGTTACTCCAGGTGTTTCTTGACTTCCTACTTTTGTATTCCACTACCCTATAATGAAAAGAACATCTTTTTGGGGGTGTTAGTTCTAGCAGGTCTTGTAGGTCTTCATAGAACCATTCAACTTCAGCTTCTTCAGCATTACTGGTCAGGGCATAGACTTGGATTACCATGATATTGAATGGTTTGCCTTGGAAAAGAACAGAGATCATTCCGTCGTTTTTGAGAATGCACCCAAGTACTGCATTTCAGACTCTTCTGTTTACTATGATGGCTACTCCATATCTTCTAAGGGATTCCTGCCTACAGTAGTAGATACAATGGTCATCTGAGTCAAATTCACCCATTCCAGTCCATCTTAGTTCGCTGATTTCTAGAATTTCAATGTTCACTCTTGCCATCTCCTGTTTGACCACTTCCAATTTGCCTTGATTCATGGACCTAACATTCCAAGTTCCTATGCAATATTGCTCTTTACAGCATTGAATCTTGTTTCTATCACCAGTCCCATCCACAACTGGGTTGTTTTTCCTTTGGCTCCATCCCTTCATTCTTTCTGGAGTTATTTCTCCACTGATCTCCAGTAGCTTTCTCATGTTCCTTACCTGCTGAATATTTCTCTGCCTTTTCATCTTGTTTAGATTGCTGTCTTTGGGGTGGCCTTTCTGTATTCTGGCAGTTTGTGGTTCCTCTTTATTTCGGAGATTCCTCTCCATGGATGGGGTTGGACGAGTGGCTTGTCAAGGTTTCCTGTTTAGGGAAGCTTGTGTTGGTGTTCTGGTGGGTGGAGCTGGATTTCTTCTCTCTGGAGTGCAATGAAGTGTCCAGTAGTGAGTTTTGAGATGTCTCTTGGGTTTGGTGTGGCTTTGGACTGCCTGTATATTAAAGCTCAGGTCTATGTTCCTGCAGTTTTGGAGAATTTGCGTGGTATGTCTTGCTCTGAAACTTGTTGGCTCTTTTGTGTAGCTTGGTTTCAGTGTAGGTATGGACGCTTTTGGATGAGCTGTTATTGATTAATGTTCCCTGGAGTCAGGAGTTCTCTGATGTTCTCAGCTTTTGGATTTCAGCCTCCTATCTCTGGTTTCAGTCTTATCTTGCAGTAGTCTCAAGACTTCTCCATCCATACAGCAACAATGATAAAACATCTAGGTTAATGTTGAAAAGGTTCTCCACAGTGAGGGACACCCAGAAAGTTTCACTGAGTTACATGGATCAGAGAAGAGGGAGGAGGGATATAAAGGTGACCAGGAGGAGAAGAGGGGGAATCAAGAGGGGAGAGAGCAATCTAGCCAGTAATCAAATCCCTATGTACTCTCCACAGCCTGGAACACCCAGAGAGTTTCACAGAGTTATGTGGAGAAGAGAAGAGAAGAAGGAGGAAGGAGATAAAAGTCACTAGAAGAGGGGGGTGGCGGTCAAATGGAGAGAGACAAATCTAGCCAGTTATCAGTTCTCTAAGTGTTCGCCACAGCCTGGAATACCCAAAGAGATTCACAGAGTTGGGCAGAGCAGAGATGGGGGAGGAAGGAGATAGAGGTGACCTAGGGGAGAAAAAAGAAAGTCAAAAAGGGGAGAGGGCAATCAATCCAGTAATCACACTCCTAGGTAAAAACGAGTACCAAAGATTGGATTCATAAAGGTACAAAATTGATAACAAATACCAGAAAGCAAAGATGAAAAATCTAGAGTAGAGGTTAGACTCTCAAAAATGCAATATTAAGGGATTTCTGTGTGTTGATTTTATATCCTGCAACTTTACTATATTCATTGATTAGCTCTAGTAATTTTCTGGTGGAGTCTTTAGGGTTTTCCATGTAGAGGATCATGTCATCTGCAAACAGTGAGAGTTTTACTTCTTCTTTTCCAATTTGGATTCCTTTTATTTCTTTTTCTGCTCTAATTGCTGTGGCCAAAACTTCCAGAACTATGTTGAATAGTAGCGGTGAAAGTGGACACCCTTGTCTTGTTCCTGACTTTAGAGGAAATGCTTTCAATTTTTCACCATTGAGGATAATGTTTGCTGTGGGTTTGTCATATATAGCTTTTATTATGTTGAGGTATGTTCCTTCTATTCCTGCTTTCTGGAGAGTTTTTATCATAAATGGATGTTGAATTTTGTCAATCAACACACAGAAATCGCTTGCATTCCTATACACGAATAATGAGGAAGTAGAAAAAGAAATTAAGGAAACAATTCCATTCACCATTGCAACGAAAAGAATAAAATACTTAGGAATATATCTACCTAAAGAAACTAAAGACCTATATATAGAAAACTATAAAACACTGATGAAAGAAATCAAAGAGGACACTAATAGATGGAGAAATATACCATGTTCATGGATCGGAAGAATCAAATATTGAAAATGAGTATACTACCCAAAGCAATTTACAAATTCAATGCAATCCCTATCAAGCTACCAGCAACATTTTTCACAGAACTAGAACAAATAATTTCAAGATTTGTATGGAAATACAAAAAACCTCGAGTAGCCAAAGCAATCTTGAGAAAGAAGAATGGAACTGGAGGAATCAACTTGCCTGACTTCAGGCTCTACTACAAAGCCACAGTCATCAAGACAGTATGGTACTGGCACAAAGACAGACATATAGATCAATGGAACAAAATAGAAAGCCCAGAGATAAATCCACACACATATGGACACCTTATCTTTGACAAAGGAGGCAAGAGTATACAATGGAGTAAAGACAATCTCTTTAACAAGTGGTGCTGGGAAAACTGGTCAACCACTTGTATAAGAATGAAACTAGATCACTTTCTAACACCCCACACAAAAATAAACTCAAAATGGATTAAAGATCTAAATGTAAGATCAGAAACTATAAAACTCCTAGAGGAGAACATAGGCAAAACACTCTCAGACATAAATCACAGCAGGATCCTCTATGATCCACCTCCCAGAATACTGGAAATAAAAGCAAAAATAAACAAATGGGATCTAATTAAAATTAAAAGCTTCTGCACAACAAAGGAAAATATAAGCAAGGTGAAAAGACAGCCTTCCGAATGGGAGAAAATAATAGCAAATGAAGCAACTGACAAACAACTAATCTCAAAAATATACAAACAACTTCTGCAGCTCAATTCCAGAAAAATAAACGACCCAATCAAAAAATGGGCCAAAGAACTAAATAGACATTTCTCCAAAGAAGACATATGGATGGCTAACAAACACATGAAAAGATGCTCAACATCACTCATTATTAGAGAAATGCAAATCAAAACCATAGTGAGGTACCACTTCACACCAGTCAGAATGGCTGTGATCCAAAAATCTGCAAGCAATAAATGCTGGAGAGGGTGTGGAGAAAAGGGAACCCTCCTACACTGTTGGTGGGAATGCAAACTAGTACAGCCACTATGGAGAACAGTGTGGAGATTCCTTAAAAAATTGCAAATAGAACTGCCTTATGACCCAGCAATCCCACTGCTGGGCATACACACCGAGGAAACCAGAATTGAAAGAGACACATGTACCCCAATGTTCATCGCAGCACTGTTTATAATAGCTAGGACATGGAAACAACCTAGATGTCCATCAGCAGATGAATGGATAAGAAAGCCGTGGTACATATACACAATGGAGTATTACTCAGCCGTAAAAAAGAATTCGTTTGAATCAGTTCTGATGAGATGGATGAAACTGGAGCCGATTATACAGAGTGAAGTAAGCCAGAAAGAAAAACACCAATACAGTATACTAACACATATATATGGAATTTAGGAAGATGGCAATGATGACCCTGTATGCAAGACAGGGAAAGAGACACAGATGTGTATAATGGACTTTTGGACTCAGAGGGAGGGAGAGGGTGGGATGATTTGGGAGAATGACATTCTAACATGTATACTATCATGTAAGAATTGAATCGCCAGTCTATGTCTGATGCAGGGTACAGCATGCTTGGAGCTGGTGCACGGGGATGACCCAGAGGGATGTTGTGGGGAGGGAGGTGGGAGGGGGTTCATGTTTGGGAACGCTTGTAAGAATTAAAGATTTTAAAATTTAAAAAATAAATAAATAAATAAAAATTTAAAAAAATAAAAAAAAATAAAATAAAATGCAATATTAAAAAAACAAAACACAATCACAAAAATTATAAAAATATATGAAATTTGCTTTAAAAATAGGGTCTTTTTTTTGCAAGGCAGGTTATATAAATGAAAATTAAAGCAGTAATAAAGGCCTTAAAAATTAAAAAAAATTAGAAAATTAAAAAATATTAATAGTAAAAATATATCTAGGAATTTCTCTGGAGCTGCTGTGGGAAGTGTGGGGTCAGTTCAGTTTCAGATAGTTCCTTGTTCCAGCTTATACTTCTCAAGGTCTATAGGCCCCTTCCAATGTAGTTGGTGCCAAAGACAGGATTTTAAGTGACTGTTTCACCTGTCACTTCCAAAGAGGTTCCCTCTGTTTATTTTGGATTCTTCTGTTTGCAAGTCTCTTCAGTGTCTAATTTCCACCCTGACACAAGAGGGCAAAGGTGGTCACTTACTTAGGCTCACTTGTTCAGTCGGGCTGTGGGGAGGGAGCAACAATGCAAACAAATATCACTGGCATGTGTGGGGAGTGCTCACAGTGTCCGTGACACACTGGGTTTGCCTCTGCTCAGGTTGTGTGTGCTTTGCCAGTCTACACTGCTCAGGCTCCAAGTTGCACTGCAGGGGAATTGTCTATAGCAGGCCCTGGATTGCCTGCACTTCTCAGGTCTAAGCCGCTCAGGTTCAGATTCATGGGTACTCCATGAAGGTGCAGACACAGTTGGGCCTGTGTTTTGTGCCCTTCCCAGGTCCGAGCAGCTCAGGTGACCAGGTGCTTGGCAAACGCACTCTCCTCAGGTGGGGTGGTGCATCTTATCACCTCCCTGGTCTGGCTGCTCAGTTTCCTGGGTGCACAATGGGAGCACCATCTCAGATGCGCTGAGTGTCTCCTCTGGGGAGCTGATCTCTGGTTGCGATCTTCCTGGTGGATGTCAACCATCCAGGATCCCAGGTAGGCTTGGTTAGCAACTGGGAGCCTGCTCGCAGTTTTGTAGTGGATGCTGTCTCTGGAGCCGAGATTGTCCCTTTCCAGCTCTGGCTGTCACCCGCCTGCCTCTCTGCCTCTAGTGGGGGATGGGCCGGTCTGCAGCTGGCTAGCTCTCCTCTGGTATTTGCTCAGTCCCTTGTTCTGTGAGTGGGCTGGCAGTGCCTTATCTTAGAGCTTTTTGCAGGAAAGTTCTCTCTCTCTCTCTCTCTTTTTTCTCTCTCTCTGGCTATACCACTGTTTGGATTGCTATCTCACATTAGGTCCCTCAGATTGTCCTCAGGGCATTCAGGCCTGGTCCCTTCCATAAGCAATACCGCCCGCACCTCCCTGTTCAGCCCCTGCTTGCTGGTGGTGGACGCTAGCATCTGGGCTACTTCTCTGCTGAGTTGCCATCAGATGCGAAAACTGTGGGTTTTATTTATTTTTCCTTCCAGTTATGTTGCCTTCTGAGATTCCAAAACTCCCTACAGACCCACCGGTTAGAGGGTTTCCTGGTGTTTGGAAACTTCTCCTCTTTTATGACTCCCTCTCCAGGATGGGTCTCCATCCCTAACTCTTTTGTCTCTCTTTTAATCTTTTATATTTTGTCCTACCTCCTTTCGAAGATACTGGGCTGCCTTTCTGGCTGCCTGGTGTCCTCTGCCAGTGTTCAGGAGTTGTTTTGTGGAACTTGCTCACCGTTCAAATGATCTTTTGATGAATTTGTTGGGGAGAAAGTGGTCTTCCCGTCCTATTCCTCCGCCATCTTAGGACCACCCGTCACTATGAACTTTTATCTTAGAACCATTTTTACTGAATCTCATGAGTTTTGATATGCTGTGCTTACTGGCACCCCACTCTAGTACTCTTGCCTGGAAAATCCCATGGACAGAGGAGCCTGGTGGGCTGCAATCCATGGGGTCTCTAGGAGTCGGACGCAAATGAGCGACTTCACTTTCGCTTTTGACTTTCATACATTGGGGAAAGAAATGGCAACCCACTCCACTGTTCTTGCCTGGAGAATCCCAGGGACGGGAGAGCCTGGTGGGTTGCCATCTATGGGGTTGCACAGAGTCGGACATGACTGAAGTGACTTAGCAGCAGCAGCTTACATTTTTGTTTGTCTCAATGTACTTTTTGATTCTCTTCTGATTTAGTCTTTGGATCATTGATTGTTCAATGGCACATTGTTTAATCTCCACATTTGTGAATTTTCCAGTTTTCTTCCTGTAATTGATTACTTGATTTATACCATTTTGGTTGGGAAAGATACTTGATATGATTTTAATCTTCTCAATTTATTAATACCTTTTTTTGTACCCTATCATATGATCTATTCTGGAGAATCTTTCATCTGTGCTTAAAAGAGCACGTTCTGTTGCTTTTGGATGGAGTTTTCCTTACATGTCTGTTAAGTGAATTCTGACTTTTGAGTGGGAATGCCTAGTTCATTAAAATTTAATATAATTATCAATAGGTGTTTTATTTCTATAAATCTATCATTTTTGTCCCACTTGTTCACTCAATTTATATTCCACTCTTCCTTCTTCATTGTGTTATTATTCTTGGAATATTTATATATTAAAGTAATTGTTTTTGTTTGTCCTTCTCCTTTATATTCCTTTATTTCTCCTTTTCTTCCTTCTTCTGGAATAGTTTAAGTTTTTGTGCTTTGTAAACTTCTATTGGCATCCAACTATTTTTTTTAGTGGTTTTTCTTGAGATTACAGTGCATTTGCATGTGTTAAGTTGCTTCTGTGACCCTATGGGCTG
Source organism: Capra hircus (assembly GCF_001704415.2). Classification (NCBI taxonomy): domain Eukaryota; kingdom Metazoa; phylum Chordata; class Mammalia; order Artiodactyla; family Bovidae; genus Capra; species Capra hircus. Next base: position 35,164,310 of record NC_030833.1, read on the forward strand.
TAGCCTGCCAGGCTTCTCTGTCCATGGAATTCTCCAGGCAAGAATACCAGAGTGGATTCCCCTCATCCATTGCAATCCATGCCCTCCTCCAGGAAATCTTCCTGACCCAGTGACTGAACCAACGTCTTCTGTGTCTCCTGAATTGGCAGGCAGGTTCTTTACCGCTAGCACCACCTGAGAAGCCCCTGAGGTTACAATTTGCATCCTTAAATATTTACAGTATTAAAATTAATACTATTAAATTTTGTTTAAAATACAAGAACACTGCAGTTGTATATGGCTATTTAACTTGTTCCACTTCCTTTATGTTAAAGCTATCACATGTATATTTTGTATATTATGAACATACCATTAATGTTATAAATGTTGCTTTAAAGCAAGGTTGGCAAACGTTTTGTAAAGGGCATGGAGATGCTAAACAACTTACCTATGGTCATAAACCTTAATTTGTGAGAGAAATACTTGATTGATGATAAGAACTAAACTTCAAATCATTATATCTCAGAGTACTATATCTCTGAGTTTATGAAAACCTTACTAGAACCCAGATATTCCTTCCTGTTTCCACAAGTGCATGCAACAATTACATTGAAAAAACATAGCAGCAAGAGGGATACTTACCAGTTTCTCATCTTAGAGGGAAACTGAATAGTTTTCAAGAATATGGCCAATCAGGTCATATTTGGAAAGGACCCTATATTCGGTTCTAAAGAGAATGAGCTTGGAGTATTACTCAGCCGTGAAAAAGAATACATTTGAATCAGTTCTGATGAGGTGGATGAAACTGGAGCCGATTATACAGAGTGAAGTAAGCCAGAAAGAAAAACACCAATACAGTATACTAACACATATATATGGAATTTAGAAAGATGGCAATGACAACCCTGTATGCAAGACAGGAAAAAAGACACAGATGTGTATAACGGACTTTTGGACTCAGAGGGAGAGGGAGAGGGTGGGATGATTTGGGAGAATGGCATTCTAACATGTATACTATCATGTAAGAATTGAATCGCCAGTCTATGTCTGACGCAGGATACAGCATGCTTGGGGCTGATGCATGGGGATGACCCACAGAGATGTTATGGGGAGGGAGGTGGGAGGGGGGTTCATGTTTGGGAATCCATGTAAGAATTAAAGATTTTAAAATTAAAAAAAAATAAAAAAAAATAAAGAGAATGAGCTGAAATTTTAGTGACATCAGCACTTTTAAACAACACTCCAATTTATTTGTCAAGAACAAAGCACCTGCCTTAATTTTCTGAAGAGCAAGTGCTGTTGGTAGGCTACAAGCTGAAGACGATTAGCCTTAGAGTCACTTAACAGTGCCCTGAACTGGCACTGTTGATTTATATGATTGAATCATAAATCATTTATATGGCATCATATGACTTGTTAGGCTTGGTCATTAATTTGTTCTTTGACATGGAGAGAATAAAATATGTTTTTGTTTCAGTCACCTCATTTGTAAAATAAAAGGATTAGATAAGGCATTTTTTAAAAAATGCCATGGCTTTCTTTATAATCTAGTTATTGCATTTCTCTTTATCTCAGGGCACAGCCATATTAACATCTCTGACTTCTGTCCTGCACGATGGTAAGGAGTTTCCCAACCCAGGGCAGTTTGATCCTGCTCACTTCCTGGATGAAAGTGGCAACTTTAAGAAGACTGATCACTTCATGGCTTTTTCAGCAGGCAAGCATGCTTCATTTTTGTCTGTCCATTAGAGGTCAAATGAGAGGAGGATGAGCTTTGTATGTAGGCAACTCTGAGCTGGACAAGTTGTCATTTTCATGAGGCCAGAGGCATCACTTCCAAGGTGCAGATAGTTTCTGATTGGATTGGAGGCTGCACTCACTGAGTTCTGCCCTCTCACCCACCTCTGACAATCTTAAGGTCTCCTCATAGAAGTCTAGTTCCACTGAGACTTTTCTCCCCTGTCCAGAGATGCCATTCACTCAATAAATGTCTCTGAGGACCTTAAATGTAGTAGACCCATGGTCACTCAGGTCCAGGGATAGAAATGTGAATAAGGGACAGCTTTCCTCTAAGAAAGGAATGCGACTTAACAGGTGATGATACTCCAGAGACAAGTTCTATTCAAAACGCTTCTGTGGAAACCCAGAGAGGGGAGCTCCTGAATCTTACACTTTGGGATCAGGGCAGAGGACAGAGAGAAATATTCTTGCAGGAAGAGATATTTTAGTATCTTCCTTTAATTTGAGGAGGTCCTTGAAAGAAAGAGGCAGGGTACTCAAAAAGTTTCATTAAAGGCAGTTTAATGAAGAGACTCTTTTCAGAGGTGTAGACATGATTAAGTGAAGTAGCAAGGAGTGGTCAAGTACTCGGGGATGAGCATCAGCAAGACAACGTTACCATTCTATGTTGGAAGGACCGGGAGAAGGAGGGTGTTGCTGGATCCCAAGCAGATCTTTGGCAAAGAGAGAATGGATGCCTCAGCAGGAGATGGGTCTATAGGTTGGAGAATACAGCCACTGTTGAAACTGTGGCCTGACAGGCTGGGACTGAGGGAGGGCGTACTCTAAACTTCTCAATGTCTAATCCTTTGAGTTTATTCACAGTGAAGAAGGGAACTAACTAGTGGGGTTATGCAGTCCATAGAAATCAACTTCCTAAATACACAGCAGCTGTAAGAAAAACAAGCACAGTATGGATCCGCAAAGATGGAGAAGTGGAGAGTGTTCAGCACAGTCCAAAGGAGAGGGTAGAAAGGAGAGGGTGAAGGGCCTTTCCTACAGAAGGAACTGAAATAGGGATAGAAATAGGAGGTTTACTCCTCATTGAACATCCAGGAAAATAGGTTTCAAGGAATGCTTAATGCTTGGTCCCAAGATTATGAACAATGCCCAGAATTTGATCTCAAAATGAGATCCTGCTAATGTATTCCTTATCTACTTCCTGAATTTTGGTTCCATTGTTTCATAACAAACTGGCTTAAGATTTCTGCCCAGTTTGTGGGGTTTGCAGGATTGCTTTGTCTTGGCACTGTAGCATCATATAAGACCTAAGGCTTTACTTTGTTGTTGCTGTTCAGTTGCTAAGTCATGTTCGACTCTTTGCAACCCCATGGATGGCAGCACACCAGGCCCTCTGTCCTCCACTGTCTCCCAGAGTTTGCTCAAATTCATGTCCATTGAGTTGGTGATACTATCTAACCATCTCATCCTCTGTCACATCCCTTCTCCTTTTGCCTTTACTTTATGAGCTTATATTTCGTGTGTGGGACACAGGAATAATTATAATTTCATTTGAAACATTTTGCATTAGAAGTATTTATGAGTCTTGTGGAAAACCAGCAAGAGAATGAATTATATCCCCCTGAATAGATCAAAGGAGTTTGTATAGAGCAAGTGACACCTGTGGTGGATCTAGAAGGATGTAGAGAATCTCATCAGGAAGAGCTGAAGGAACCAATATTTCAGTTGGAGGAATGACTGGATACTCATAACACTTGAAACAGCTAGTGTGTCTGGGGTTTAGAGAATGGTTAATAATATTGGTATCGAGTTTGTGGCATTTCTTTTTATACTTGGCAATGGTAAGCTCTTGAAATATTGTTAGAAACAGAGACATGACAATGTCAAGATTAGTTTTAGGAATCCAGATGAGGAGAAATAAATCTGTTGTTGAGTCTTGAATTGGAAGTAGATGGAAAAATATAGTGTGTAGCTCATGTTATTTGGGATGGGTGAGTGTGTATGTAGAAAGATATTACTGGCAAGCCTCAGGAAAGCAATCCTGACATGGGTGTACAGAACAGATTCCTTTTAATAGAGAAAGTACACTGAAATCTGTTCTGAGGAAATGAAGCAAACCGGATTTTGGTGTAAATAGAAGAAGCCATAGGTTAATTTGTCTTTTATTAATTTGTTTATGTATTACTCATTTCATATTTATTTATGCTTCCCTTTGTGATATGTTAGAAATAGAATTGAACAACTGTTTAATTTATGTGTCATTTTTAGGAAAAAGAGTTTGTGTTGGAGAAGGCCTGGCCCGCATGGAGCTGTTTTTACTCCTGGTCAGCATTTTACAGCATTTTACCTTGAAACCTGTGCTTGATCCAAAGCACATTGATACTGCACCAAGTTTCAAAGGGATGCTCTCTATTCCACCCTTCTGTGAGATGTGTTTCATTCCAGTCTGAAGAAAGGGCTGACTGCCAGGTTGCAGAGTGAGCCTCTCCAGCTCCATCTACACAGGCTGATGCTCTCTATCCTGGCTGTTAGCCATTGTCCGCCTCTCCCTTACCTTTAGGAGTGACATTCTTGAGCCCTGCCTCTTCTAATTTTCTTTAAGATTCACTTCAAGTTTTTTCTTGCATGAAATACAACAGTTTTGCCCCCAATAATTTTTTTAAAATTACTGACCTGAGATCTGAAGCTACATCCAATTTATTGTGTATGCCAAATGGAGGGCACCTTATAAATGTCATATTTTATTAAAAATTAAAGTTGGCAATTATCCCATGTGATAAAATTTTTTTAAATGCACTCATCTCTTACTCCTATTTATCTCTCTAGGGGAATGATCTCTTGATAGTTTGGATAAATACTTTTGCTTTTCCCCAATGTTTATTAAAAATATAATTATGTGATTGATGGGTATGTTTGTGTATATATGTATATACATGCAAAAGAAATCAGGGGAAGATGAATCCAGCTAGAGGGAATAGTATGAGATAAAACTTGAATTTATTAGTCTTTCCAGAGATGTTCTTCCTCTTTCCTCTAATGATTAAACACACACACACAGACATACAGACATATAAAAGTAAAGAAGAGGGGAAGGTAATTAATATACATATGGGTTATATTTGAACATACACAGAGAAATCTATGTGTGTGTTTAGTGTTTGCATGTGTATGTATTGTTTATAGCTATGGTTTTTTGGTGACATTATATAATAGCATAAAGTTGATATTTTCACAAGCAGTGTAAGTTAATGTATCTCATAATACTTTGTTAATAGATATGATAATTTTTTAAAATTATCTTCCTATTCAAGGATATTTATATTATTTTTGAAACCTTGTTAATATAAAAATGCTACTATTAATACATGCACATGTCTTCTATTATTCCTCTACTGTCTCTTCAGGATAGTTTCTTAGAAGTGGTGTGGCTGCACATATATATGCACTTTAATTTTTCATAGATACAGAAGCATAATGCCCTAAAAATTACATATCTGCTTCAGTTAAGTTCAGTTCAGTCTCAGTCGTGTCCGACTCTGTGACCCCATGAATTGCAGCAAGCCAGGCCTCCCTGTCCATCACCAACTCCTGGAGTTCACTCAAACTCACGTCCATCGAGTCGGTGATGCCATCCAGGCATCTCACCTTCTGTCATCCCCTTGTCCTCCTGCCCCCAATCTCTCCCAGCATCACGGTCCTTTCTAATGAGTCAACCCTTCGCATGAGGTGGCCAAAGTATTGGAGCTTCAGCTTTAGCATCAGTCCTTCTAATGAACACCCAGGATTGATCTCCTTTAAGATGGACTGGTTGGATCTCCTTGCAGTTCAAGGGACTCTCAAGAGTCTTCCCCAACAGCACAGTTCAAAAGCATCAATTTTTGGCACTCAGCCTTCTTCACAGTCCAACTCTCACATTCATAGATGACCACTGGAAAAACCATAGCCTTGACTAGACGGACCTTTGTTGGCAAAGTAATGTCTCTGCTTTTGAATATGCTATCTAGGTTGGTCATAACTCTCCTTACAGGGAGTAAGCGTCTTTTAATTTCATAGCTGCAATCACCATCTGCAGTGATTTTGGAGCCCCCCAAAATAAAATCTGGCACTATTTCCACTCTTTCCCCATCTATTTCCCATGAAGTGATGGGACCGGATGCCATGATCTTCGTTTTCTGAATGTTGAGCTTTAAGCCAACTTTTTCACTTTCCTCTTTCACTTTCATCAAGAGGTTCTTTAGTTCTTCTTCACTTTCTTCCATAAGAGTGGTGTCATCTGCATATCTGAGGTTATTGATATTTTTCCCGGCAATCTTGATTCCAGCTTGTGCTTCTTCTAGCCCAGCGTTTCTTATGCTGTACTCTGCATATACGTTAAATAAGCAGGGTGACAATATACAGCCTTGACGTACTCCTTTCCCTGTTTGGAACCAGACTTTACTTTAAAGAAAATTTTTTTTGGCCATGCTGCCTGACAGTTAGGATCTTAATTTCCAGACAGGGATGGAAACCATGCCCCATATAGTGGAAGGGAGGTCTTAACCACTGGACTGCCAGGGAAGTCCTTTTCTTTTCTGTCATGACTGTAATAGAAAGACTACTTGATCAAAACCTTACGTGTACTGAGGACTGAATTCTTTGGTGGATTTCGGAGCTTTTAGTTACCTTTCAAGTAGAAATCTCATCATCTGCAGATAATATTTTATTGCAATGACCAGAAATTTCGTAATATTATATATATGCATATTTATGTCTGTATTTCTCTGACTCATCACACAGACACACACAGACAATACACAAACATATATATATATATATATATTTGTCAAATATGTAAATGTGATCAAAGTTGTGACAATTTCTGGGGACAAGAAAGCAGAGGGATTGGGAAGTCCATGTTAGGAAGCCTCTTATTTGACCTGATTTTACCTTTGAGGTGATTATTGATTTGAAATCAAGAGGTGAGAGTCTTAAAGGTTGACTCTAAGGTGTCACATAGGAGTTTTAGAACTCCCCCAAATCTTGCAGATTCTGAAGGCTATCAGAAAAAAAGATGGACCAAGTAGACATTTCAACTTCAGTTGAAGCTTGAAGGTTATGAAGATCTGCAACTAAGGAATAAGATTAGCCTGAAGTTGAAGAATATTTACAAGACCAGAGTGCTTCTTTACATAATTTCAGTCATTGATTAAATGCTTGTTGGAAAAGAAGAAGCAAAACTCTCACTGTTTGCAGATGACATGATCCTCTACATAGAAAACCCTAAAGACTCCACCAGAAAATTACTAGAGCTAATCAATGAATATAGTAAAGTTTCAGGATATAAAATCAACACACAGAAATCCCTTGCATTCCTATACACTGACAATGAGAAAACAGAAAGAGAAATTGAGGAAACAATTCCATTCACCATTGCAACGGAAAGAATAAAATAGTTAGGAATAAATCTACCTAAAGAAACAAAAGACCTGTATATAGAAAACTGTAAAACACTGATGAAAGAAATCAAAGAGGACACTAATAGATGGAGAACTTTCACCACTACTATTCAACATAGTTTTGGAATTTTTGGCCACATCAGTCAGAGCAGAAAAAGAAATAAAAGGAATCCAGATTTGAAAAGAAGTAAAACTCTCACTGTTTGCAGATGACATGATCGTCTACATAGAAAACCCTAAAGACTCCACTAGAAAATTACTAGAGCTAATCAATGAATAGAGTAAAGTTGCAGGAGATGTAAATTAACACACAGAAATCCCTTGCATTCCTATACACTAACAGTGAGAGAACAGAAATTGAGGAAACAGTTCCATTCACCTTTGCAATGAAAATAATAAAACACTTAGGCATATATCTACATAAAGAAACAAAAGACCTTTATATAGAAAACTATAAAACACTGATTAAAGAAATAAAAGAAGACAGAAATAGATGGAAAAATATACCATGTTCATGAGGTGGAAGAATTAATATAGTGAAAATGAGTATACTACCCAAAGCAATCAAGAGATTCAATGCAATCCCCATCAAGCTATCAATGGTATTCACAGAACTAGAGTAAATTATTTCACAATTTGTATGGCAATACAAAAAAAACTCAAATAGCCATAGCCATCTTGAGAAAGAAGAATGGAACTGGAGGAATAAACCTGCCCAACTTCAGGCTCTACTACAAAGCCACAGTCATCAAGACAGCATGGTACTGGCACAAAGACAGAAATATAGATCAATGGAACAAAATAGAAAGCCCAGAGATAAATCCACACACCTATGGACACCTTATCTTTCTCAAAGAAGGCAAGAATATACAATGGATAAAAAGATAATCTCTTTAACAAGTGGTGCTGGGAAAACTGGTCAACCACTTGTAAAAGAATAAAATTATACATGTTTCAGTGCCATTCTCCCAAATCATCCCACCCTCACCCTCTCCCACAGAGTCCAAAAGACTGTTCTATACATCTGTGTCTCTTTTGCTGTCTCACATACAGGGTTATCGTTACCATCTTTCTAAATTCCATATATATGCATTAAGGGTGGTGCACTGGGATGACCCAGAGGGATGGTATGGGGAGGGAGGTGGGAGGGGGGTTCAGGACTTGGAACACGTGTACACCCATGGCAGATTCATGTTGATGTACAGCAAAACCAATACAATATTGTAAAGTAATTAGCCTCCAATTAAAATAAATAAAATTTTAAAAAAGAATGAAATTAGAACACTTTCTAACACCATACACAAAAATAAACTCAAAATGGATTAAAGATCTAAATGTAAGAACAAAATCTATAAAACTCTTAGAGGAAAACATAGGCAAACACTCTGACATAAATCACAGCAAGATCTTCTATAACCCACCACCCAGAATATTGGAAATAAAAGCAAAAATAAACAAATGGGACCTAATAAAATTTAAAAGCTTTTGCTCAACAAAGTAAACTATAAGCAAGGTGGAAAGACAGTCTTCAGAATGGGAGAAAATAATAGCAAATGAAGCAACTGACAAAAAATTAATCTCAAAAATATACAAGCAACTCCCACAGCTCAATTCCAGAAAAATCAACGACCCCATCAAAAAATGGGCCGAAGACCTAAACAGACATTTCTCGAAAGAAGACATACAGATGGCTAACAAACACATGAAAAGATGCTCAACATCACTCATTATCAGAGAAATGCAAATCAAAACCACAATGAGATACCATCTCATGCCAGTCAAAATGGCTTCTATCAAAAAATCTACAAACAATAAGTACTGGAAAGGGTGTGGAGAAAATGGAACCCTCTTACACTGTTGGTGGGAATGCAAACTAGTACAGCCACTATAGAGAACAGTGTGGAGATTCCATAAAAAACTGGAAATAGAACTGCCATGTGATCTAGCAATCCCACTGTTGAGCATACACACTGAGGAAACCAGAATTTAAAGAAACACGTGTACCCCAGTGTTCATCGCAGCCCCGTTTTAAAGAGCCAAGACATGGAAGCAACCTAGATGTCCATTGGCAGACCAATGAATAAGAAAGCAGTGATACATATACACAATGGAGTATTACTCAGCCATTACAAATAATACATTTGAATCAGTTCTAATGGATGAAACTGGAGCCAATTATACAGAGTGAAGTAAGCCAGAAAGAAAAACACCAATAAAATATACTAACGCATATATATGGAATTTAGAAAGATGGTAACGATAACCCTGTATGCGAGACAGCAAAAGAGACACTGATGTATAGAACAGTCTTTTGGACTCTGTGGGAGAGTGTGAGGGTGGGATGATATAGGAGAATGGCATTGGAACATGTGTATTATTGTATGTGAAATGAATCGCCAGTCCAGGTTCAATGCATGATACAGGCTGCTCGGGGCTGGTGCGTTGGAATGACCCAGAGGGATGTGATGGGGAAGGAGGTGAGAGGGGGGTTCAGGATGGAGACCACCTGTACACCCATGGCAGATTCAAGTCAATGTATGGTAAAACCAATACAATATTGTAAAGTAAAATAAATAAACAGAAAATGAAATAAAATATATATACATAGAAAAAAGAAAATAAATTTAAGTTACTTGCTGAGAAAGCCATGAAGTAGTCAGTGTTCTTAAAGTTTCTACTCTCATCCAGGAAGTGGTCAGGTCCAAACACTTCTGGGTTGTGGATTCTTTGTCATCATGTAGCACAGAAGTCTAGAGAAGGCAATGGCACCCCACTCCAGTACACTTGTCTGGCAAATCCCATAGACGGAGGAGACTGGTGGGCTGCAGTCCATGGGGTCGCTAAGAGACGGGCACGACTGAGCAGCTTCCCTTTCACTTTTCGCTTTCATGCATTGGAGAAGGAAATGGCAACCCACTCCAGTGTTCTTGCCTGGAGAATTCCAGGGACAGGGGAGCCTGGTGGGCTGCCGTCTATGGAGTCACACAGAGTCGGACACGACTGAAGTGACTTAACAGCAACAGCAGCAGCAGCACAGAAGTCAGGGATGTTAATACATCTGTTCCCTGGAAAGAACAGATGAAGATAAACTGAACTATGAAGAAGTCATGGAGCTGGGAGAAATGTTACAAATTATTTACTCCAGTCTTATGATATAGATGAATGATCCTAGGTCCAAAGAAGGGCAGTGGTATTTTGAGGCAGAAGAAACAGGTAACAAACAAGGATAAATTTAAGACAAGTGGCAGCGTTGTCGCTAACGTGAACTTCGACAGCATCTGAAATACTCAGTACCTGAGTCCTAGGATGTCAGACCTTATGAATCCAATCTGATCATCATACTAGTATAAGTCCCCACCAGCTGCTTTATTTTATTATGTCAATTTTCACTCATCTCATATGTGGTTTATGACTTAATCTCATCTGTGGTTTATGATTTAAATCATTATTGTTAATTTAAAATATCTGGAGTTATAACCTCTTCTGTGATAACAACACTAAGCACAGTAACAAATATTAGTGTTTACCATTGCCTCACAAATTATTTGTCTTAATTTAAAAATACAGAGTAGACTTTATTAAAGATCAATCCTAGCTTTGAAACCCAGAAGGATGACAAAATTAGAAAAATCATTTTGCAGCAATTCAGCTTAGAATCATTATTTAAAGCAATTTTTATCTATTAATGCTAAAAACTGCTAGGTAAATGAATAAAAAGCATGATATTCAGAAAACCATAAAGAAACATTCAGTTAATTGAATATTAAAAAAAAAAAAACTTTTGTCACAGAGAAATCTGGCAGATACCACTTTATCATATGAACAACATTGCATAACCAACAATGGGATAAGTGATACTATGTGCTCCACCTCCCTAATGAATTTCAGTGGGATACACAAAGCACCCATGTAATTCTCTTACCAAATCATAAATCCTGGAATCTGTGTCCAGGAAACAATCACATAAAACCAGCCTGAGGAAAATTTTGCATGACTACTAAACTGAACTCTTCGCAAAGTTAAATGTACTAAAAGAAAACAAACAAGGCAAAGAGAACAATAACAGGAGGAAACAGGGAAAGATAACCAAATTATAGGCTTGCTCCTGGCTGGATATTGATTTGCAATGAAAAAAAAAAAAAGCTATAAAGAAAATCTTTTTTTTTTCCTTTGTCTTTTTTTTTTTTTTTCTTTCACGGGATTTAGATGCTCTCCGGTATGTGGGATCTTCCCAGATCAGAGATGGAACCTATGTCTGCTACATTGGCAGGCAGATTCTTTTTTTTTTTTAATTTAAATTTATTTATTTTAACTGGAGGCTAATTACTGTACAATATTGTATTGGTTTTGCCATACATCAACATGAATCTGTCACTGGTGTACACATGTTCCCCATCCTGAACCCCCCTTCCACCTCCCTCCGCATACCATCCCTCTGGGTCATCCCAGTGCACCAGCCCCAAGCATCCTGTATCCTGCATCGAACCTGGACTGGCAGTTCATTTCTTATATGATATTATACATGTTTCAATGCCATTTTCCCAGATCATCCCACCCTCTCCCTCTCCCACAGAGTCCAAAAGACTGTTCAATATATCTGTCTCTTTTGCTCTCTCGCATACAGAGTTATCATTAACATCTTTCTAAATTCCATATATATGCGTTAGTATACTGTATTGGTGTTTTTCTTTTAAAAAAAGAAAAAATGTTATCCGAGGAAAACTGGGAAACTTTACATATAACCTGTATATTAGATAGTATTGTTGAATCAATGATAACTCTTCTGTATACATGCTATTACTGCTCTGTATACAAAAATTGTTGAGGAATACATACTGAAGTAGGGAGGTAATGATGTGTAAATGAACAGATTGATAAATGAATACTAATGGAAGAAATTTTCACATATTGAGGTATGGGGAAGTCATTCTGGCTTATACATAACTTAACTTGAATATTATGTTAACTAAAATAAAGACAGTTTGTAGGCTACCAAACACACTCTACATTTGTTTAATCATTGAAGAAAAAGATGCACTGACCAGAAATAATGTCCATATTAAATATAAGGATTAAATGTCCTGTTCCTGGGACATCAATGCTGGGACTCCAGTGATAAGACTCCCCTCCCAGATGCCAATGCCATACTAACTCTCTGTGTCCATGCTGATCTTTTGTTGCTATTGTTTTAAACCTCAAAAGAATATATCCCTGACTTATTGATCTTCATTCTGACAAGGTATAAAACTGTGCGGAAAATCCAGAGCAGCTCCTCAGAGTTATCTGAGGCTGCCTTTTGGGTAATAGTCCTCAGTTTGAATCAAAAATCTTTCCTCTTCCTATTAGAGATTGTTTATTCATGATTTCCACCGACATTGCAAAGCAGATATAGATACAAGTTCATGTATTACATATACATAAACATGTTTTTAATGTTTAAACAATAATTAATGCAAACTTGGGGAAGATTTCCATCCCCTAATTTTCTTATATAAAAGGTCTGCAACTTTTATTATTCCCTTGTATATTTTTATACAAGTAATATGTGGAAATCTTTCTTTAAGGTACAAAAAAAAGGCTTCTCTGGTGGCTCAGTGGTAAAGAATCCACCGCAAATGCAGGAGACACCAACCACATAGACCCCTGATCCAGAAAGATCCTATGTGCTCTGGAGCAACTAAGTCCATGTGCTGCAACTACTGAGCCTGTGCTATAGAGCCCAGGAGTGACAGCTATTGAGCGCACGTGCCACAGCTACTCAAGTCTATGCACCTTAGAGCAAATGCTCTGCAACAAGAAAAGAGACTGCAGTGAAAAGCCCACGCACAGTAACTAGAGAGTAGCCCCCACTGGCTGCAACTAGAGAAAAACCCTTGTAGCAACAAATACCCAGCAGTCATACATAAATAAATGAGTAAATAATTTTTTAAAAGATACAAAACCCAATATACTCTCTACAAATGTTGCTCCAAAAATTGGATAAAATTCATGTTCGTAAAAAGGGAAACATAATCATTATTTTCCATCATAATAAAAATTAACTGAATGAATCAATAATCTATGTCTCCTGCATTGGCAGGCGGGTTCTTTACCACTAGCACCACCTGGGAAGCCCTGAATCAATCATCTAAATGTAAAAACTAAGATTATAAAGTTGTAGCAATAGTTAAGAGTAAATCTGGTGTGATCCCTCATCTAGAGCCAGACATCCTGGAAAGTGAAGGCAAGTGGGCCTTAGAAAGCATCACTATGAACAAAGCTAGTGGGTGATGAAATTCCAGTTGAGCTATTTCAAATCCTGGAGATGTTGCTGTGAAAGTGCTGCACTCAATATGCCAGCAAATTTGGAAAACTCAGCAGTGGCCACAGGACTGGAAAAGGTCAGTTTTCATTCCAATCCCAAAGAAAGGCAATGCAAAAGAATGCTCAAACTACCGCACAATTGCACTCATCTCACATGCTAGTAAAGTAATACTCAAAATTCTCCAAGCCAGGCTTCAGCAATACATGAACCATGAACTTCTTGATGTTCACGCTGGTTTTAGAAAAGGCAGAGGAATCAGAGATCAAATTGCCAACATTCGCTGGATCATGGAAAAAGCAAGAGAGTTCCAGAAAAACATCTATTTCTGCTTTCTTGACTATGCCAAAGCCTTTGACTGTGTGAATCACAAGAAACTGTGGAAAATTCTGAAAGAGTTGGGAATACCAGACCATCTGACATGCCTCTTGAGAAATCTGTATGCAGGTCAGGAAGCAACAGGTAGAACTGGACATGGAACAACAGACTGGTTCCAAATAGGAAGAGGAGTATATCAAGGCTGTATATTGTCACCCTGCTTATTTAACTTCTATGCAGGGTGCAGGGTACATCATGAGAAATGCTGGGCTGGAAGAAACACAAGCTGGAATCAAGAATGCAGGGAGAAATATCAATAACCTCAGATATGCAGATGACACCACCCTTATGGAAGAAAGAGAAGGGGAACTATAAAGCCTCTTGATGAAAGTGAAAGAGGAGAGTAGAAAAGTTGGCTTAAAGCTCAACATTCAGAAAACGAAGATCATGGCATCTGGTCCCATCACTTCATGGGAAATAGATGGGGAAAGAGTGGAAACAGTGTCAGACTTTATTTTGGGGGGCTCCAAAATCACTGCAGATGGTGACTGCAGCCATGAAATTAAAAGACCCTTACTTCTTGGAAGAAAATTTATGACCAACCTAGATAGCATATGCAAAAGCAGAGACATTACTTTGCCGACTAAGGTCCGTCAAGTCAAGGCTATGGTTTTTCCAGTGGTCATGTATGGATGTGAGTGCTGGACTGTGAAGAAGGCTGAGCGCCGAAGAATTGATGCTTTTGAACTATGGTATTGGAGAAGATTCTTGAGAGTCCCTTGGACTACAAGGAGATCCAATCAGTCCATTCTGAAGGAGATCAGCCCTGGGATTTCTTTGGAATGAATGATGCTAAACTGAAGCTCCAGTACTTTGGCCACCTCATGCGAAGAGCTGACTCATTGGAAAGACTTTGATGCTGGGAGAGATTGGAGGCAGGAGGAGAAGAGGGTGACACAGGATGAGATGGCTGGATGGTATCACTGACTCGATGGATGTGAATCTGAGTGAACTCCGGGAGTTGGTGATGGACAGGGAGGCCTGGCATGCTGCCAATCATGGGGTGGCAAAGAGTTGGACACGCCTGAACGACTGAACTGAACTGAACTGAAGAGTAAATCCCTCTCGTCAGGACTGTGGTTTTTCCTGTTGTCATGTATGGATGTGAGAGTTGGACTGTGAAGAAAACTGAGCTCCGAAGAATTGATGCTTTTGAACTGTGATGTTGGAGAAGACTCTTGAGAGTCTCTTGGACTGCAAGAAGATCCAACCAGTCCATTCTGAAGGAGATCAGCCCTGGGATTTCTTTGGAGGGAATGATGCTGAAGCTGAAAGTCCAGTACTTTGCCTGCCTCATGCGAAGAGTTGACTTATTGTAAAAGCCTCTGATGCTGGGAGGGATTGGGGACAGGAGGAGAAGGGGATGACAGAGGATGAGATAGCTGGATGGCATCACTGGCTCGATGGATGTGAGTCTGAGTGAACTCTGGGAGTTGGTGATGGACAGAGAGGCCTGGTGTGCTGTGATTCATGGGTTTGCAAAGAGTTGGACACGACTGAGTGACTGAACTGACTGACTGACTGACTGAAGAATAAACCTTTGGGATTCTGAGCTAGGAAATGTTCTTTAGAGAAACAAACAAAAAACCCAAACAAGACTCTTACAAACCAATCTCATAGCACTGTAAAGTGTTCTACTAGACAGACAGTCTTAGAGCTGACAACTCACATGCAAATATAGCCTACCACCTGGTTTTGTACAATGAGCTCTATATTTTAAATTGAAAAACATCAATGAAGAATAACATTTTGTTACACATGAAGATTATATGAAATCTCAAATTCAGTTTCCATAAAGACTGGAATACAGCCATTCACATTTGTTTAAATATGTCTATGACTGCTCCCATGCTGCAGCTGCAGAAGTGAATACTGGAATCAGATAGGGCAAGTCCCCAAATTCTGAAATATTTACACTTTGGCATATTAGAGAAAAATATTACCAACTCCTTTCTTGGACAATTATCTCTAGCTAGCTCAGTGGCTCAAGACTTGGATAAAAGAAGACACTTACCTGATTGGTAAAAAAGTAAAATCAGTCTGCCAATATTCTGAGATGGCCATACCGAAGGAAATGGTCATTTTCAATGTACACTTGGGAATATACGTATGAAAATATGTTGGTTATTTCCTAATACAGTGGATGTGAAAGATGAGTCAGTCCATTCTGAATTCTAGTGTATTGGTTCCATTTTACTTGGAAATAAAAGAGAAACCAAATTTGACTACTTATTACCTTAAACTCAATATTTTTAAAAAAGACTTTTTAAAAAATTATATCCTTTGGTGAAAAAATAGTGGATTTGAAGTCCTAACCCTTGCACAAAATTGGTGATCATTGAGACAAGTCCCGTAACCTCTTGGCACAGTCAGCAAGTCTGTCTTCTCCATAAATTATCATTAGTACTTGCAGCCTTACCAATCTCATTACTTACATTCCCCCAAAAACTATATTTGGTTACAATGTTTTCTAATATAAATAGCAGTATGTCTTGGCTTCACGTGGAATAGGGTAGTTTGCAGCGTACCAACTAGAAAGTCTGAATGTATACAGAAATTGTATGTTAGAAAACATTAGAAATCTGCTAAGACAAAAATCCATCTCAATATTCCATATTTGGGAGAATCTCAGAGAAGTAAGCTGATATCTAAAGTTAATTTTAGTCTGTGTCAATGTCCAGATTTCACTGAAAATGGGAGAGGTTGTATCATTCTGTCTGCCAAGGGGGAGAGGGATGACCCTTTCTGAAAGAAAATAAATACCATTCAAAACCCTGCATTTTTGTGTTTATAATAATGGATATTTAACCAAAAGTAACCAAGCATTTTGACGACACAACTAATTGGCCATAAGTAGAAGAGGGGAAGACAGCTAAAATTCACTCATATTATGGAACATTCTCATCTAATTTTATACTAGAATTACCTTGATAACAGAAATATGATGAGAAAATTTTGAGGAAGAAAAATTGTAGATCCAAAATTTCTAATGACTGTAAAGAGAGAAGTGCTGAACAAAAAGCAACATATCGAATCCAGCCGTATATACTTACAATACGTGTATTTAGTGGGAATATGAGGCCAATATCTTCAGACATACTAGTAGACAAAGTTGTCAAGTGAAAAAACTACATACATGTTCATGACTAAAAGAAAGCATTAAAAACGAGAGGGTAAGATTCCCTAATCTGAATTTAAATTTTATAACAAAATGTATACAAAAGTCATTCTCAATAGTGAGATGTTAACCTCTGCTCTACTGCAGATCAGAAATGAAACAAGGACAAAACAAAGGTGTTAATCCACAAAGCAGGACAATGTATAGAGAAATTGCAATTAATCTAAAGAGAAACTTTTGGCAATCATATTAAATTTAGCAAGGTTGCTACAGATAAAGACATCAAAATGATAACATTATATTTTCATATTTTAGATAAAAGACTGGAAGAGGGAGGCCTTTAAAAAATTTATAGTGACAGTAACAGATAGCAATTAAAAATAAATATAAGATTTGCAAGTCAAGTCAAATCACTGAAAGAAAACCATTACTGATAAAATTAAAGAAACCCCTTCAAAATTGGGGGCATTTATCAAATTCATTAGTTGAAAGATTCAACATGTCATAAGTCTTTCCATTGCATCTTCTGTCACTCTGATAAAAATCCCAGCAGAGTGTTCTGGTAAATTACAAACTGATACCAACATTCATTTGGAAATGTCAACAGCTAAGGTTAGCCAAACAAGATTAAAGAAGCAGAACAAAATGGGAATATTTATACTGTCAGCCATCAACCTGTTATAAAGTTTTATAGACTAAACTAAAAATAACACAGAATCCATTAAGCTGCCATAAATGCGAGTGTTTTTTTTTTCAACTTCTCTAATATTGTATTCATAGAAAATTTTACCCATACTTAAAAGGAGAACTTCAAGACCACCAAGGTCAGTATAAGAGAAACCAGTCTTACCTTGGGGATAAAGTAGTTTCTGATGTTAATGTCATAGGTCACCACATGGGGCAGACTGATGGGAGTCAGGTCAACATACCTCTGGATCTTGTGGATCACAGCATTCATGTAGGGCATGTAGCCCCCTGACCTGCATGCAGGGGCTCCAGCGTCTGCCAGTCACACAGTCAGTCTCTTCCTGGACCTTAGCTGATAAGAGAAAATTCAGACTGATGGAAAAAGAAAAAGGCACACCACATTTCCATACAAATTCAGAGATAAATAAGGCATTATGAAGATATTTCAATATCATTTTAAACATCAATTATATGCCCATATAACCTAAATATATAGAAGAAAAGGCCATAATATAGAGACATGTAAGTCTCCTGCAAGCTAGGCTTCAATTCAGTCAGTCAGTTCAGTCACTCAGTCATGTCTGACACTTTGAGACCCCATGAATAGCAGCACGCCAGGCCTCCCTGTCCATCACCAACTCCAGGAGTTCACTCAGATTCACATCCATCGAGTCAGTGATGCCATCCAGCCATCTCATCCTCTGTTGTCACCTTCTCCTCCTGCTTCCAATCCCTCCCAGCATCGGAGTCTTTTCCAATGAGTCAACTCTTCACATGAGGTGGCCAAAGTACTGGAGTTTCAGCTGTAGCATCATTCCTTCAAAAGAAATCCCAGGGCTGATCTCCTTCAGAATGGACTGGTTGGATCGCTTTGCAGTCCAAGGGACACTCAGAGTCTTCTCCAACACCACAGTTCAAAAGCATAAATTCTTCAGTGCTCAGCTTTCTTCACAGTCCAACACTCACATCCATACATGACCACTGGAAAAACCATAGCCTTGACTAGATGGACCTTAGTTGGCAAAGTAATGTCTCTGCTTTTGAATATGCTATCTAGGTTGGTCATAACTTTCCTTCCAAGAAGTAAGCGTCTTTTAATTTCATGGCTGCAGTCACTATCTGCAGTGATTTTGGAGCCCAAAAAAATAAAGTCTGACACTATTTCTACTGTTTCCCCATCTATTTCCCATGAAGTGATGGGACCGGATGCCATGATCTTCGTTTTCTGAATGTTGAGCTTTAAGCCAACATTTTCACTCTCCTCTTTCACTTTCATCAAGAGCCTTTTAATTCCTCTTCACTTTCTGCCATAAGGGTGGTGTCATCTGCGTATCTGAGGTTATTGATATTTCTCCCGGCAATCTTAATTCCAGCTTCTGTTTCTTCCAGTCTAGCGTTTCTCATGATGTACTCTGCATGTAAGTTAAATAAGCAGAGTGATAATATACAGCCTTGACGTACTCCTTTTCCTATTTGGAACCAGTCTGTTGTTCCATGTCGAGTTCTAACTGTTGCTTCCTGACCTGCATACAGATTTCTCAGGAGGCAGATCAGGTGGTCTGGTATTCCCATCTCTTTCAGAATTTTCCACAGTTTCTTGTGATCCACACAGTCAAAGGCTTTGGCATAGTCAATAAAGCAGAAATAGATGATTTTCTGGAACTCTCTTGCTTTTTCCATGATCCAGCAGATGTTGGCAATTTGATTTTTGGTTCCTCTGCCTTTTCTAAAAGCAGCTTGAACATCAGGGAGTTCATGGTTCATGTATTGCTGAAGCCTGGCTTGGAGAATTTTGAGTATTACTTTACTAGCATGTGAGATGAGTGCAATTGTGCAGTAGTTTGAGCATTCTTTTGCATTGCCTTTCTTTGGGATTGGAATGAAAACTGACCTTTTCCAGTCCTGTGGCCACTGCTGAGTTTTCCAAATTTGCTGGCATATTGAGTGCAGCACTTTCACAGCATCATCTTTCAAAAGTAATGAAAATAAAAACAAAAATAAACAAATGGAATCAAACTAAGCTTAAAAGCTTGTGTACAACAAAGGAAACCATAAACAAAATGAACAGACAGCTCTCAGAATAGGACACAATATATGCAAATGAAGAAACTGACAAAGGATTAATCTTCAAAATTTACAAACAGCTCATGTAGCTCAGCATCAAAATACAAAAACAAAACAATCCAATCAAAAAATGGGCAGAAGAACTAAATAGATATTTTTTCCAAAGAAGACATACAGATGTCTGACAAACACATGAAAAGACACTCAATATCACTAAGTATCAGAGAAATGTAAATCAAAACAATGAGGCATTACCTCACACTGGTCAGAATGGCCATCATAAAAAATCTACAATCAGAGAGGTATGGAGAAAAGAAAACCATCTTACACTGTTTGTAAGAATACAGACTGATAAAGCCACTAAGTAGAAAAGTGTAGAGGTTCCTTAAAAATAGAACTACCATATACCTAGCAATATCACTACTGAGTATATTCCCAAAGAAAACTGTAACTCAAAGTTATTCATGTACCCCAATGTCCACTGCAGCACTATTAACAATAATCAGGGCATGTAATCAACTTAAATGCCCATCAACAGTGAAAGTGAAAGTGTTAGTCACTAAGTTGTGTCCAACTTAGATGTCCATCAACAGAGGAATGGATAAAAGAGAAGTGGTACACATATATTCAATGGAATATTACTCAGCTATAAAAAGGAACAAAATTATGTCATTTTCAGAGAAATGGTTGGACCGAAGATCATGGCATCTGGTCCCATCACTTCATGGCAAATAGATGGGAAAACAGACTTTATTTGGGGGGCTCCAAAATCACTGCAGATGGTGACTGCAGCCATGAAATCAAAAGACCCTTACTTCTTGGAAGAAAATTTATGACCAACCTAGATAGCATATGCAAAAGCAGAGACATTACTTTGCCGACTAAGGTCCGTCAAGTCAAGGCTATGGTTTTTCCAGTGGTCAATTATGGATGTGAAAGTTGGACTGATAAGAAGACTGAGGGCCAAAGAACTGATGCTTTTGAACTATGGTGTTGGAGAAGACTCTTGAGAGTCCCTTGGACTGCAAGGAGATACAACCAGTCCATTCTGAAGGAGATCAGCCCTGGGATTTCTTTGGAGGGAATGACTCTGAAGTTGAAACTCCAGTACTTTGGCCACCTCATGCGAAGAGTTGACTCATTGGAAAAGACTTTGATGCTGGGAGGGATTGGAGGCAGGAGGAGAAGGGGACGACAGGATGAGATGGCTGGATGGCATCACTGACTCGATGGATGCGAGTCTGAAAGAACTCTGGGAGTTGGTGATGGACAGGGAGGCCTAGCATGCTGTAATTCATGGGGTTGCAATGAGTCGGACACGACTGAGTGACTGAACTGAATTGAAAGACTGTCACACAAAGTGAAGAAAGTCAGAGAAAAAAACAATTAGAATGGTGCAAAAGTAATTGCGGTTAGTACAAAAGTAATTGCGATTCAAAAGTAATTGTGGTTGGTGCAAAAGCAATTGCTGTTGGTTAAAAAAAAAAAGCAACTGAGATTTAAAAGTATTCTCAGTTGACTTTGCACCAATTGCAGTAACTTTTGCACCAGCCTAATATTATATATTAACACATATATGTGGAATCTAGAAAACTGGTGTAGGTGATCTTATTTGCAAAGCAGAAATAGAGACACAGACAAATCAAGAAAAAATGTATGGTTAAGAAGGGAGAAAGGGAGATGTGAGATGAATTTGGAGACAGACTGACATATATACATTTTCAGAATGCAGAGGCAAAATAGTCTTTCCATAGGAAAACCATTGTACAGCCCAGGTCATTTCATGCTACACATGAAATCCAGACGCTGCTGTGCTGATTTTGCTACAGCCCACAGTGTCTTCATCCTTTCAGTCATCTTCTCATATTATGCAAAGATGTCCCATTAGTATTTAATGAAGGATCCCTTCATTAAGTTGGAAAAAATTAAGCTGCTCAAACAGAGATTTAAGTAATTCTCTAAGATTCAAAAATGGAAAGCATTCCCAGTCACTTTCCAATATGTGTTTTGAAATCACCCTACCCACCATGTTATCATACCTGTGACCTCTGGATCTTTCAGCAGGAGGAGGAGCCCATATCTCAGTGGAGTGCTCATTGTCTCTGTCTCAGCTCCAAACAAAACAGATACTAGTGGTTGTCAAGTTTTCAAATGTACATTCCAATTGTTGGCTGTGCTTTCCCTAGGAGTGATTTCATTTAAAAATTGCAAGGTATATACAAAGCAAGTAAATTTTGACCATTAATGGCTAAAAGAAAAGAGAAGTTGACAGGAATCAACTGGGTTTCCCCGAAGAAACCCAGATATTGGACTTACTAGGTAAAAACTTTGAGATACATGTCTTAAGTATACTCAAACAGGTGAAGAAAACCATGTGCAAGGATGAAAGAACATCAGAAAACTGTATAAACAAGTGGGAAATAATGAGAAAGGTATTATAAAAATAAACGAAAAAATTAATAGCTTAAAAAAAAAAACACTTCAAATTTTTAAAAACTTACCAGACAGTTTCAACAGCAAACTGGAGGAAGCCCCAGAAAGAAATAGAAAACATGGATATAGGAGAACAGAAATTTCCTCTGTGACTATCAGGAAGAAAAAGGAATAAAGAAAAATTAACAGAACATAAGAGACATGTGAAATTCAATCAAGTGTACCAATATCCATTTAATGGGAATCTGAGAAAAGAGAGAGCAAAGGAACAGGAAATAAATATTTTAAAAAAGAATGGAAACTTCCCTGTTGGTCTAGTGGTTAAGACTTTGCCTTCCAATGCAGAGAGTGAGAGTTCAATCCTTGGTCAGGGAGCTAAGATCTCACATGCCTCCCAGCCAAAAAACAAAACAAAAAACCTCACAGAACAGAAAAAATGTTGTAACAAATTCAATAGACTTCAAACATTGTCCACATCAAAAAAATCTTTATGAAAATAAAAGAACAGCTGAAAACTTTCAAAATTTGGTGAAATACATGAATCTATGAATCCAAGAAGTTAAATAAGCTTCAAGAATAATAAACCCAAATAGACTCACAGCAAGGCACATTTTAATCAAACTGTCAAAAGCCAAGGCAAAAGAGAGAAAGCTTAAAGCATCAACAGAGAAATGCTTCATCATATACAAAGCATTCATAATAGGATAACAGTTCATTTTCTATACAAACTATCAAGACCAGAAATCAATGGAAAGATATAATTTAAATCCTGGATGTAAAAATGTCAACCAAGAAGTCTATCTCTGGCATAACTATCCTTCAAGAAAATAGAAGATATAAGATATTCCCAAAATAAAGGCTAAGGAGATTTCTGACAAATAGATTGACCCTACAGGAAATGCTAATGGTAATCATCTTCCCAGTTAAAAGCAAAAGGCACTAGATGATAATTCAAAGCCAGACTGACAAAGTTCCTTGTTAAAAAATAACCATGTAGGTAAATATAAAAGTTAATATTATCATATTATAATGTAAAAACTTCTTTTAACTTTCTATCTTATTTAAAAGAAAAATGCATAAAAACAATAATTAGAAATATATTATTCCAGAAAAAATCATATACAGATATATTCTGTGACACCAATGAGATAAAGTAGAATGAAAGTGGATGGGATCAGAATTAACATATACAATTTGAAGCTACAGTGAAAACAATTCACACTGGATTTTTCTAAATTTAAGAAGTTAACAGGATATCCCTGGTGGTCCAGTGGCTAAAAATTTGCCTGCCAGTGCAGGGGATATGAATATGATCCCTGGTCAGGAGAGATTCCACATGCCTTGAAGCAACTAAGCTCGTGTGCCACAAGTACCGAGCCTGCATGTTGCAACTCAAGAAGCCTGTGCACCTAGAACCTGTGCTATGCAGCAAGAGAAACTGCCACAATAAGAAGTCCACATATAGCAACAAAGAGTAGCCCCCACTCACCGCAAGTAGAGAAAGTCCATGCAAAGCAATGAAAGCCCACTGAAACCAAAATAAATAAATAAAATTATTTTTTAAAAGAGAATAACAATAATTCCCATTTTAAAGATTAACTGAAAAACATGCAAAGATTTGATAGGGGAAAAAACGCACACTAGAAAAGAAATGTTCATACAAAGAATAAGGCTATACTGGAAGAACTGAGAAACAAAAAACATATGTGAGAACAAAAACTAACAGCAGGAATAAGTCCTTTAGTATTAATAATCACTTTAATTGATTGGAACTCACAATTTTAAACATATATTTTAAGAATATATGTATATTTATATTTTGGCCACTCCACTTGTAGGATCTCAGGCACTCAACCTAGGCCACGGCAGTAAAAACCAGGAAGCTAACCATCAGCCTACCAAGGAACTCCCAAAATAATACATTTTTAAATTATGTACATAAATATTCCATTACATATCTATAACACACAATCCATACATATATAGAATATAATATAGCCATTAAAAAAGAAGGAAATCCTGACACTTGTGACAACATGGATGGGCCTTAAAGTTATTGTGCTAAGTGAAACATATCAGACACAGAAAGACAAATACTGTATGATCAATCTTGCATGTGAAATACTTTAAAATCTGATCTCATAAATACACATTTGGTATTGGGTATCAGTGCCTGCCAGAGATGAGGGGTGGTCAAAAAGAATGAAGGGAATCAAAATGTATAAACTTCCAGTTATAAAATGTGTTGCAGATAGACTATACCACACGATGACTATAAATAATACTGAATTATATATTCAAAAGTTGCTAGGAAAGTAAATCCCAAGAGTTCCATGACAAGAAAAATATTGAAACTATGTGTTGCAATGGATGTTAACTATGTTTATTGTGGTAATCATTTTGCAATATGCCCTTGTACTGAATCATTATGTTGTACACCTGAAATTAATGTCATGTCAATCACTCTCAATTTAAAATAACTGCATTTTGTCAATTCAAAACTCACTTTTTGAAACACAAAGACAAAAATATGTCAAATGAGACGAGGAAAAGAGACTTTTTCATGCAATGAATAGCCAAATAAAGCAGGAATGACCATACTAAGGTTAAGGAAGAAATGGTTTTTAATAAATAACAATTTAAAAGAAACAATAAGAATGAAATTGTTTGCATGCTAAGTTGCTTCAGTCATGTACAATTCATTGCAACCTATGGATCATAGCCATCCAGGCTCATGTCCATGGGATTATCTAAGCAAGAATACTAGACTGGATTGCCATTTCCTTCTCCAGGGAAACGCTTTATATTGGATTAAAAAAGTAAATCCTTCAAGAAGCAATATAATTATACACACACATATATATACCTAGCAACAGAGCCCCCAAATATATAAGGCAAACAGTGAAAGACCTAAAATGATAAACAGAGAGTTCTACAATAATAGTTACTGTTGTTCAGTTCCTCAGTTTCAGCATCAGGTCTTCCAACGAATATTCAGGGTTGATTTCCTTCAGGATTGACTGCTTTGATGTCTTTGCTGTCCGAGGGACTCTCAAGAGTCTTCTCCAGCAGCACAATTTGAAAGCATCGTTCTTCAGCACTCATCCTTCTTGATGGTCCAACTCTCACATCTGTACATGACTACTGGAAAAACCTGTAGTTTTTGACTAGACAGCTTTGACTAGACAGAGCTTTGCAGAGAAGTGATGTCTCTGCTTTTGAATAAGCTGTCCAGGTTTGTCATAGCTTTCCTTCCAAGGAATAAGCATCTTTTAATTTTGAGGCTGCAGCTACTGTCCACAGTGATTTTGGAACCCAAGGAAATAAAATCTGCCACTGTTTTCAATTTTTCCCCATCTATTTGCATGAAGTGATGGGACCAGAGGCGATGATCTTAGTTTTTTTGAATGTTAAGTTTTAAGCCAGCTTTTTAACTCTCTTTCACTCTCATCAAAAGATAGGCACCGGAAAATGAGCCCCCCATGTCAGTAGATCTCCAGTATTCAATGGGGAAGAGTGGAGAATCAGTCCCAGAAGGAATGAAGAGGCTGGGCAAAAGCAGAAATGACGCCCGGTTGTGGATGTGTCTGGTGGTGAAAGTAAAGTATGATGCTATAAAAAAAAAATTATTGCATAGAAACCTGGAATGTTAGGTCCATGAATCAAGGTACATTGGATGTGGTAAAGTGGGAGGTGGCAAGAGTGAATATTAACATTTTAGATATCATGAACTAAAATGGGCAGGAATGGGTGAATTTAATGCAGACTACCAATATAAGGTCCGTCTAGTCAAGGCTATGGTTTTTCCAATAGTCATGTATGGATTTGAGAGTTGGACTGTGAAGAAGGCTGAGTGCTGAGGAATTGATGCTTTTGAACTGTGGTGTTGGAGAAGACTCTTGAGAGTCCTTTGGACTGCAAGGAGATCCAACCAGTCCATTCTGAAAGAGATAAGCCCTGGGATTTCTTTGGAAGGAATGATGCTAAAGCTGAAACTCCAATACTCATTGGAAAGTCAAACTCCAGTTGACTCATTGAAAAAGACTTTGATGCTGGGAGGGATTGGGGACAGGAGGAGAAGGGGACGACAGAGGATGAGATGGCTGGACGGCATCACTGACTCGATGGACGTGAGTCTGAGTGAACTCTGGGAGTTGGTGATGGACAGGGAGGCCTGGCATGCTGCGATTCATGGGGTTGCAAAGAGTCAGACAAGACTGAGTGACTGAACTGAACTGAACCATTATATCTACTATTGTAGGCAAGAATCCCTTAGAAAAAAATAGAGTAGGAGGCAGTCCTAAGATGGTGAAGGAATAGGATGGGGAGACCACTTTCTCCCCCACAAATTCATTGAATGATCACTTGAACACTGGGCAAATATCACAAAACAACTTCTGAACACTGATGGAGAACACCAGACACCCAGAAAGGTAGTCCATTGTCTTCAAAAGGAGGTAGGACAAAATATAAAAGATAAAAAGAGAGGCATAAGAGTTAGGGGATGGAGATCTATCCTGAGGAGGGAGTCATAAAAGAAGAGAAGTTTCCAAATACCAGGAAACCCTCTCACTGGCGGGTCTGTGGGGAGTTTTGGAATTTCAGAGGGCAACATAACCTGGATGAAAAAATAAATAAATAAAACCCACAGATTACATGCCTAACTGCAAATCCCAGTGGAGAAGTAGTCCAGACACATGCCTCAGCCACCAGCAAGTGGTGGCTGAACAGAGAGGTCCGGGCTGCATTGCTTAGGGTAAGGACAGGGCCTGAATGCCCTGAGGGCAATCTGAGGGGGCTAATATGAGATAGCAACCCAAACTGTGGGATAGCCAGAGAGAGAGAGAAAAAAAAAAAAAAAAAAAGACGAGAGAGAGAGAGAGAACTTTCCTGCAAAAATCTCAAAGCTAAGGCACTGCCAGGCCACTCACAGAACAAAGGATTGAGTGAATACCAGAGGAGAACTAGTCAGCAAAGACCAGCCCATCCCACACTGGAGACAAGGAGGCAGGCGGGTGACAGCCAGAGCAGGAAGGCAAGAGGCAAACAGTCCCAGAAACAGCACCCTCTACCAAACTGCAAGCAGGCTCCCAGTTGCTAACCAAGTCTTCCTGGGATCCTGGAAGGTTGACATCTGCCAGGAGGGTCGCATCCAAAGTTCAGATCCCCAGAGGAGACACATGGCACACCTGAGACTGTGCTCCCGCTCTGCAACAGGGAAACTGCTTGCCTAGGGGAGGTGATAAGATGCACCGCACACCTGGGGAGTGTGCGCTTACCAAGCACCTGGTCAGCTGAGCTGCTCGGACCCAGAAAGGGCACAAAACGCAGGCTCAACCAAGTCTGTGCCTTTGTGGAGTACCCCAGAACCTGAACCTGAGCAGCGTAGACCTGGGAAGTGCATGAAACCCAGGGCCCACCTTAGGACAGTTCCCCTGCAGAGCAACCTGAAGCCTGAGCAGTGTAGACTGGGAAAGCATACACGTCATGAATGGGGGCAAACCCAGTGTGGCCCAGACACTGCAAGCACTCACCACACATGCCAGTGATATTTGTTTGTAATGTTCCTCCCTCCCTGCAGCAGAATTGAACAAGTGAGCCTAAATAAATGATCACCTTTGCCCCCTTGTTTCAGGGCAGAAGTTAGATACTGAAGAGACTTGCAAACAGAGGGAGCCAAAATAAACAAAGAAGAGGGAACCACTTTGGAAGTGACAGGTGCAACAGATTAAAACCCTGTAGTTAGCACTGGCTACATTGGAAGGGACCTATAGAACTTGAGAAGGATGAGCTAGAACAGGAACTATCTGAAACTGAAACGACCCCACACTGCCATCAACAGCTCCAGAGAAATTGCTAGATATATTTTATTATTATCATTTTTTAATATTTTTTGTTTTAAGTTCTTTATTATTCCTTTAATTTTCATTTTTAAAAGCTACTATTACCTTGCAGAAAAGACCCTATTTTTAAAGCAAGTTTCACATATATATATATATATATATAACTTTTGAATTTTGTTTTGTTTTTTAATATTGTATTTTTGAGACTCTAAGATCTACTCTAGATTTTTAATCTTTGCTTTTTGGTATTTGCTATTAATTTTGTACATTTAAGAATCCAATCTTTAGTACCCATTTTTACTTAGGAGTGTGATTACTGGCTTCATTGCTCTCTCCCCCTCTGATTCCCCCTCTTCTCCTCCTGGTCACCTCTATCTCCCTCCTCCCTCTTCTCTTCTCCATGTAACTCTGAACCCCTCTGGGTGTCCCCCATGGTGGAGAATCTTTTCACCATTAACCTAGATGTTTTATCATCAGTGCTGTATGGATGGAGAAGTCTTGAGGCTACTGTAAGAATAAGACTGAAAGCCAGAGGCAGGAAGCTTAAATCCAAAACTTGAGAACACTGGAAAACTCCTGATTTCAGGGAACATTATTTGACAAGAGCTTATCCAAAATCCTCCATACCTACACTGAAACCAAGCTCTGCCCAAGAGCCAATAAGTTTCAGAGCAAGACACACCAAGCAAATTCTTCAACAAAGCAAGAACATAACCCTTAACACAAAAATACAGGCTGCCAAAAGTCACATCAAATCCATAGACACCTCAAAACTCACTGCTAGACACTTCATTGCATCCCAGAAAGAAGAGGTCCATCTCCACCCACTGACGCCGATGCAAGCTTCCCTAACCAGGAAAACTTGGCAAGCCACTTGTCTAAACCCACTCACAGGGAGGAACCTCCACAATAAAGAGGAACCACAAACTTCCAGCATACAAAAAGGTCACCCCAAATACAGCAACCTAAACAAGATGAAAAGGCAGAGAAATATTAGGCAAGTTAAGGAACATGATAAAAGCGGACCAAACCAAACAAAAGAGGAAGAGATAGGGAGTCTAACTGAAGAGAATTCAGAATAATGATAGTAAAAATAATCCAAAATCCTGCAAACAAAAATGGAGATACAGATAAACAGTCCTGAGGCAAGAATTGAGAAGAGGGAAGAAAATTTAACAAGGACCTAGAAGAAATAAAAAAGAGTCAATCAATAATGAATAATGCAAAACTGAGATCAAAAGCGCTCTGGAGGGAACCAACAGTAGAATAACTGAGGCAGAAGATAGGATAAGTGATGTGGAAGATAGAATGGTGGAAATAAATGAAGCAGAGTGGAAAAAAGAAAATAGAATTTTAAGAAGTGAGGACAACCTCAGAGACCTATGGACAATGTTAAACACCACAACATTAGAATCATAAAAGTCCCCGAAGAACAAGACAAAAAGAAAGGCTATGAGAAAGTACTTGAGGAGATAATACCTGAAAACTTCCCTAAAATGGGGAAGGAAATAGCCACCCAAGTCCAAGAAACCCAGAAAATCCCAAACAGGATAAACCTAAGGTGAAACAACCCAAGACACATATTAATCAAATTAACAAAGATCGAACACAAAGAACAAATATTAAAAGCAGCAAGGGAAATACAACAAATAACACACAAGGGGATTCCCATAAGGATAACAGTGGATCTTTCAATAGAAACTCTTCAGGCCAGAAGGGACTGGCAGGACATACTTAAAGTGATGAAAGAGAAAAACCTACAAATCAGATTACTGTACCCAGCTAGGATCTCATTCAAATATGAAGGACAAATCAAAGGCTTTATAGACAAGCAAAAGCTGAGAGAATTCAGCACCACCAAATGAGCTCTTCAACAAATACTAAAGGATCTTCTCTAGACAGGAAACACAGAAAAAGTTTATAAACTCGAACCCAAAACAACAAAGCAAATAGCAACGGGATCACACTTATCAATATACCTTAAATGTAAATGGGTTGAATCTCCCCACCGAAAGACAAGGACTAGTTGAAGGGATAAAAAAACAAGCCCCCTATATATGCTGCCTACAAGAGACCCACCTCAAACCTAGGGACACATACAGATTGAAAGTGAAGGGCTGGAAAAAGATATTTCACACAAATGGAGACCCAAATAAAGCAGGAGTAGCATTACTCATATCAGATGAAATAGACTTTGAAATAAAGGCCATGAAAAGAGACAAAGAAAGACCTACATAATGATCAAAGGATCAATCCAAGAAGAAGATATAAGAATTATAAATATATATGCACCCAACATAGGAGCACCACAATATGTAAGACAAATGCTAATAAGTATGAAAGGGGAAATTAACAGCAACACAATAATTGTGGGAGACTTTAATACCCCACTCACTCCTATGGATAGATCAATGAAACAGAAAATTAGCAAGGAAACACAAACTTTAAAAGATAGAATGGACCAGTTAGACCTAATTGATATCTATAGTACCTTTCACCTTAAATCAATAAATTTCACCTTTTTCTCAAGGGCACACAAAATCTTCTCTAGGATAGATCACATCCTGGGCTATAAATCTAGCCTTGGTAGTTTCCAAAAAACTGAAATCAATTCAAGCATCTTTTCTGATCACAATGTGGTGAGATTAGATGTCAACTACAGGAAAAAAATATTAAAAATATAAACATAGAAGCTAAACAACACAATTCTGAATAACCAACAAATCAGAGAAAACACAAAAACCCAAAACCTATGGGATTCAGTAAAAGCAGTGTTAAGGGGAAGGTTCATAGCAATACAAGCCCACATCAAGAAACAGGAGAGAAATCAAATAAATAACCTAACACTACACCTAAAGCAACAAGAAAAAGAAGAAACGAAACACCCCAGGGTTAGCAGAAGGAAAGAAATAATAAAAATTATGGCAGAAATAAATGCAATATAAACAAAGAGACCATAGCCAAAATCAACAAAGCTAAAAGCTGGTTCTTTTAGAAGATAAATAAAATTGACAAACCATTAGCCAAACTCATCAAAAAACATAGGGAGTACATGTGCATGTACACCCGTGGTGGATTCATGTCAATGTATGGCAAAACCAACACAGTATTGTAAAGTAAAATAAAGTAAAAATAAAAATTAAACTAAAAAAAAAAACAAACGGAGAAGAATCAAATCAACAAAATTACAAGTGAAAATGGAGAAATCACAACAGATAACACAGAAATACAAAGGATCATAAGAGACCACTATCAGCAACTATATGCTAATAAAATGGACAATTGGAAGAAATGGACAAATTCTTAGAAATTCACAACTTTGCAAAACTGAACCAGGAAGAAATAGAAAATCTTAACAGACCCATCACAAGCATGGAACCGAAATTATAATCAGAAATCTTCCAGCAAACAAAAGCCCAGGACCAGATGGCTTCACAGTGGAATTCTATCAAAAATTTACAGAAAAGCTAACACCTACCCTACCCAAACTCTTCCAGAAAATTGCAGAGGAAGGTAAACTTCCAAACTCATTCTATGAGGCCACCATCACCTTAATACAAAAACCAGACAAAGATGCCACAAAAAAAGAAAACTACAGGTCAATATCATTGATTAACATAGATGCAAAAATCCTTAACAAAATCCTAGCAAACAGAATCCAACAACATATTAAAAAGATCATACATCGTGACCAAGCAGGCTTTATCCCAGGGATGCAAGGATTCCTCAATATTCAGAAATCAATGAATGTGATACACCACATTAACAAATTGAAAGATTAAAAACCATATGATTGTCTCAATAGATGCAGAGAAAACCTCTGACAAATTCAACATCCATTATGATAAAAACCCTCCAGAAAGCAGGCATAGAAGTAACATATCTCAAGCTAATAAAAGCCATACATGATAAACTCACAGCAAATATTTTCCTCAATGGTGGAAAATTGAGAGCATTTCCCCATAAAGTCAGGAACTAGAGAAGGGTGCCCACTCTCACCACTACTATTTAGCATAGTTTTGGAAGTTATAGCAATCAGAGCAGAAATAGAAATAAAAGGAATCCATATTGGAAAAGAAGAAGTAAAATTTTCACTGCAGATGACATGATCCTCTACATAGAAAACCCCAAAGACTCTAGCAAAAATAACTGGAGCTAATCAATGAATATAGGAAAGTTGCAGAAGATATAAATTAACACATAGAAAGCCCTTGCATTCCTATACACTGAGAAAGCAGAAAGAGAAATTGAGGAAACAATTACATTCACCATTGCGAAGAAGAGAATAAAATACTTAGGAATAAATCTACATAAAGAAACAAAAGACTTATATACTGAGAACTATAAAACACTGATGGAAGAAATCAAAGATGACACATATGATGGAGAAATATACCATGCTCATGGAGCGGGAGAATCAATATAGTGAAAATGAGTATACTACCAAAAGCAATGTATAGATTCAATGCAATCTCTATCTAGCTACCAACGATATTTTTTCAGATAATTAGAACAAATAATTTCAAGTTTGTATGGATGTACAAAAAGCCTCAAATACCCAAAGCCATCTTGAGAAAGGAGAATGCAACTGGAGGAATCAACCTGCCTGACTTCAGTGTCTACTACAAATCCACAGTCATCAAGACACTATGGTACTGCACAAAGACAGAAATGTAGATCAATGGAACAAAATAGAAAGCCCAGAGATAAATCCACTTACATATAGACACCTTAGCTTTGACAGAGGAGGCAAGAATATACAAAAGAGAAAAGACAATGTCTTTAACAAGTGGTGCTGGGAAAACTGGTCAACCACTTGTAAAAGAATGAAGCTAGAACACTTTCTAACACCACACACAAAAATAAACTCAAAATGGATTAAAGATCTAAATGTAAGACCAGAAACTATAAAACTCCTGGAGGAAAGCATAGGCAAAACACTCTCTGACCTGAATCATAGCAGGATCCTCTATGACCCACCTCCCAGAGTAATGGAAATAAAAGCAAAAATAAACAAATGGGACCTAATTTAAATTAAAAGCTTTTGCACAATGAAGGAAACTATAAGCAAGGTGAAAAGATAGCCTTCAGAATGGGAGAATAATAACAAAAGAAGCAACTGACAAAGAGTTTTTCTCCAAAATATACAAGCAGCTCTTGCAGCTCAATTCCAGAAAAATAAACGACCCAGTCAAAAAATGGGCCAAAGAACTAAACAGACATTTCTCCAAAGAAGACATACAGGTGGCTAACAAATACATGAAAAAATGCTCATCATCACTCATTATCAGAGAAATGCACATTAAAACCACAATGTCATACCATCTCACGCCAGTCAGAATGGCCGCTATCCAAAAGTCTACAAACAATAAATGTTGGAGAGGGTATGGAGAAAAGGGAACCCTCTTACACTGTTGGTGGGAATGCACACTAGTACAGCCACTATGGAAAACAGTGTGGAGAATACTTGAAACCTGGAAATAGGACCACCATATGACCCAGCAATTTCACTCCTGGGCATACACCTGAGGAAACCAGAATTGAAAGAGACATGTGTACCCCGATGTTCATCACAGCACTGTTTATAATAGCCAGGACATGAAAGCAACGTAGATGTCCATCGGCAGACTAATGAATAAGAAAGCAGTGGTACATATACACAATGGAGTATTACTCAGCTATTAAAAAGAATGCAGTTGAATCAATTCTAATGAGGTGGATGAAACTGGAGCCTATTATGCAGAGTGAGGTAACCCAGAAAGAAAAACACCAATACAGTATACTAACGTATAAATATGGAATTTAGAAAGATTGTAATGATGACCCTATATGCAAGACAGCAAAAGAGATTCAGATATAAAGAACATATCCTTCTTGCTCTGAAGTTATTTTTGAAGAAGCTCTAGGTTCACACAAAACTGGGCAACATGTATTCATCCAACCAACAATTTATCCATGCCCACTTCCCTGTCCCCTCTGAAAACCACTAGTTTGTTTAATATGTCTATGAGTCTGTTTCAGCTTTGCATACACATTCATTTGTTAAATACCACATTTCTCCCATCCATCCACTGATGGACATTGAGGATTTTCCACATTTGTCTACAGAGAATAATGCCAACTTGAACATGGGTATGTAATATCTCCTTAGCATCACGATTTCACTTCTTTTATTAAATAGTCCAAAAATGGGATTGCTGGGTGGTGTGGTAATTTCATTTCTAGGTTTTTGATTTACCTCTCTTCTGTTTTCCATAGAAGCTTCACCATTTTGTCTTTTCACCAACTGTATACAAGGATTTCAATTTCTTCATATCCTTGCCAGTACTTTTTTCTTTCTTATAATATTCAGCCTAAAAGATGTACGGAGCTATCACATTGTGGTTTTGATTTGCGTTCTCTGAAGATTACTGATGTTGAGCATTTTTTCATACACCTGCTTGCCATTCTTGTTTTTCTTTAGAGATACAGCTATTCTAGTCTTTGCCCATATTTAAAATGGGTTAATAGGTTTTCTACCTTTTACTATTGAGTTTTAAGAGTTCTTATATGTTTTTTAGATTAATCCCTTATCAGATAGGACTTGCAGATATTTTTCTCCTGTTCTCTATCTTGTCTTTTAACATTTTCGACTGTTTTTGCTTTCTGTGTAGATTTTTGTTTTTACTGTCTCACTTGTCTCAGATTGCTTTAGCTGCCTGTGCTTTTAGTGTCATAAGCATGAAATCATTGCCAGAATCAATGTTATGAAGAACATACACTGTGTTATCTTCTAAAAGTTTTATAGTTTCAGGTCTTATATTTAGTCTTTTTAGTTGACTTTTGGTCTGGTGTAAAATAAGGGTCCAATTTTATTTTTTTGCACAGGAGTATCTATTTTTCCTGCATTATTTGTAAAAGAGACTGTTCTTTCCCCACTGGGTAGTGTTGGCATACTAGATGATGATCACATGACTCTGTAAACTTGGATTCACTTCTGGGCTCTCTATACTGTTATATTGCCCTGTGTCTATTTTTATGTTAGTACAATACTGTTTAATTACCTTTTAAATATATTTAAAATCAGGAATTGTGATGCTTCCAGCTTTGTCCTTCTTTTTCAAGATTGCATTGGCTATTTGGAGTCTTGTGGTTCCACATGAATTTTAATGTTATGTCTATTTTTGTATAAAATGTCATTAGGATTTTGATGCATACTACATGGAATATTAGATGGCTTTGGGTAGTATGGACACTTGAACAATATTAATTCTTCCTACCTATAATCATGGAATATCTTTCCATTTCTATGTGTCTTTTGAAAGTTCTTTCAGCAATGTTTTGCATGGCTTGGTGTACAGGCTTTCATTTTCTTAGTTAAGTTATTAACTTTTTGATATTTTCCTTGCTACCACAGATGTTATTGTATTTCTAATTAACACATAGGTTATTATTGGTATATAGAGAATCAACTGATTTTTGCATGTTGGTCACCTTATGTTCTGCAAATTTACTGAATTATTTCATTTATTAGTTTTTACAGGATTTTATTATGGAACCTTTATGATTTTCTTCATACAAGGTCATGTCATCTGTGAACAGATATAATATTAGTACTTCCTTGTGATTTGAATGCCTTTTATTTTTATTTTCCTAATTTCTCTAACTATGATTTATAATATGATGTCAGGTATCAGTGTGAGAGTGGATTTCCTTCCTTGCTCCAGAGCTTAGTGAAAGAGCTTTCAGCTTTTTGAAATCTATGATTCTAAGTACTGGTTTTCATATGGCCTTATTATTCCTAGTCTGTTGAGTTTTTGGTAATGAAAGCTTGTTGAATGCTGTCAAATGCTTTTATTACATCTGTTGATGTAATCATGTGATTTTTATTCTTTGTTGTGGCAATGTTGTATATCACACAGTTTGAATTTTGTTTGTTGAAGCAGTCCTTCATGACAGGGATAAATCTTGAATAGCTATGATGTATAGTCCTTCTAATTTCCTGTTGAATTTGTGAGACTCTGTCCTTGTCTTTCCTTCTGGCTTTGATGTAGCAGAATTCATACTCACTAAGGGTACAGAAATTTTTCCACTAGTTTCCAGATTGTTATTTTACAAAGAGAATTTATTCATGTTGTTTTGAATCAATATGCCTACAGGGGAAAGTGTAGTTTAGCACTTCCTATAATGTCACATTACAGATATTATTCCTTGTGTACATTTGGTCAGACTGTGTACTTAAGAAATTGACCAGTGTCAATTAAGTCATCAAATTGGTAGACATAGAGTCATTCAGAATACTCTTTCATTATCCTTTTAATGTCCATGGCATCAAAAAGACGACTCCCCATTTCAGTGATAACTTGTGTAATTTCTGTCTTATATCTTCTTTGAGGGTTCAGTTCAGTTCCGTTCAGTCACTCAGTCGGATCCACCTCTTTGCGATCCCATGGACTGCAGCACGCCAGGCTTCCCTGTCCATCACCAACTCTCAGAACCTACTCAAACTCATGTTCAACGCATTTTTGAAGGTAGCCTAGCTATAGATTTATCAATTCTATTCAAATTTTCAAAGAACTAGCATTGGTTTCATTGATTCTATTTCGTGATTTCCTTTATACTATCTTATTGATTTCTATTCTGATTTTTTCTTTTTTTAATATAACTTTATTTATTTTAATTGGAGGTTGATTACTTTACAATATTTTATTGGTTTTGCCATATACCAACATGAATCTGCCACAGGTATACACATGTTCTCCATTCTCAACCCCCCTCCCACCTCCCTCTCCGTACCATCTCTCTGGGTCATCTCAGTGCACCAGCCCCACTGAAGCATGTATATCATATATGAAAAGAATAGCCAGTCCAGGTTCTGTTCTGATTTTCAATTGTAGTTTTCCTGGCTTACTTTGACTTTGAGCTTCCCTTGTGGCATGGCAGTAAAGAATCTGCCTGCAAATGCAGGGTACCCGGGTTCAATCTCTGGGTGGGGAAGAACCCCTGGAGAAGGAAATGGCAACCCACTCCAGTATTCGTGGCTGAGATATTATATCCCATAGACAGAGAGGCACATGGGCCACAGTCCATGGAGTTGCAAAGAGTCGGACATTACTGGGAAACTAAACAACAATCAACAGTGATCTCCATAATCCCTACAGGATGAAGATGATCCTGAAAACAATTTCTTTCACTTTCAAGTCCAAACCTCAAGTAACTCATGGTAACATGCACCTAAGGGAGCTTTTCTACTCTCATTCCCTTTGTCTTTCTCTGTGCTTATGAGGACCATGTGACATCTTTGTCTTTTCTTTTCTTTCCCCACTTGTCTGCAATATGCACAAAGGAAGGAAAGTTTGGTACTGGCTTGCCAAGTTATGTGTTTTATTAGGAACAGGCATAGCAGAAATAGTGCTGTGTTGTATAGAGAGCAATCATCTTGTTTTATTTTGATGGAGTATATAGTCTTATGCATGTAGAACTACTCAACATGAGATAATTATGTGTATTATCTGGTAGCCAATACAGATGTTACAGAGTATGAAGAACAGCAGATACATTTCTGCAGTGAAACTGCACAATGAATGAAGAAAGATCAGAGCAGGCAGTCTCCAGAAAGATGAGGGGAAGCAGGTGAACGATGCTGCAGATGAGAGGGAGTTGAAGACAACATCACTGAAGAAGTCAGATGATCTAACATTCCTCACATAGGAATGAAACAGAGCCAGTAAAAAGGTGGCACAGAAGCTAACCCATTGACAATTGGGGTGGTGTCGAGGTCCTTCAGATCAACCACAGATTTCAAGGTAAATTTTTGTAAAATTGTGGTCAGGAATAAAAAGAGCTCCAAGCAGGCCAGGCCCTTTCCCAAACAAACATGTTTTCCTAAAAATAGCAAACACAGAGTGTACATATTCCTTGAACTCTGTCTTTCTGGCTGTCAGAAAGAGATTATGTAGTAACCATTTCATGAATATTTGAATGGATGGATGGAAAGCAGGATGACTAGAGAGACTGATGGACAAAGAGTAGACATATATGCTATCCACCTGACATCTTACCATAGCAAATATTATTCTTGCAACAAATATTTACTGACTATTCCAAACACTTCTTTCAATTATTCACATATTATAACTGTAATTTCATATTTTCAAGTTTCTATCTATCTTTTTCTAGAAAGTCACAAATACTGGTTGTATTTTCTGATCCTAATCTAGTAGTCCCCCATGTTTCTTTCCATTCTTCACAGCGTCTGTTCTCTGCTTTATGTATACCTACTCTTCATCAACCTCCAATACACCTTGAGATTTTATAACACACGATTCTTTTTGGTTAAGATATGGTTCTCTTACATTTTCAGTTTCCAGCTCAAGTTTTATTTCTAAATTTGAAATAACTGGGTCACCTCACCAAAACTCCAGTAATCTAGCCCAAAAATGACGATGTCTCATGGGGAGGGAAAGTGCGTGGGCATTGGGATTGCTGCCCCTCATCATGGAGAAAGCATTTCTACCAGCCCCATAGGATTGCTATGTAACTCCCAACTGATCCTTAGAAAGTATCTTGTCCTCTAAAGGATTGAGGGGAAAAGAAAAAAAATTATTACCTGTAGAGAAAGCCATGAAATAGTCGCTCTTTCTAAAGTTGCCACACTCATCCAGGAAGTGGCCAGGATCAAATACCTCAGGGTTGGGGAATTCTTTGTCATCATGTAGCACAGAAGTCAGTGATGTTAATATGCCTATGCCCTGGAAAGAACAGATGAAGATAAACAAAACTATGGAGAAGTCACGAAGCTAGAAGAAATGCTGCAAATTGCTTAGTCCATTCTGAGGATCAGTAATGAGGAATATTCAGTCCAAAGAAGGGCAGTGGTATTTTGAGGCAGACAGAACAAGTAATTAACAAGGATAAGTTTAAGACTAGTGGCAGTGATGCTGCTAAAGTGAACTTCAACAGCATCTGAAAACCTCGGTATCTGGGTCCTAGGGTGTCAGACCTTATGAATCCAATTTGTTAATCACCACATTTGGATACAAGTGTCTATTCCCACCATGTGCTTTATTTTATCATTTCAATTCTCACTCATCTCATATTTGGATTATGGTTTAAAATGGAAGTCCCTATTGAGCTAGAGAGATCTGGAGTTGCCTGTTCATAGTGTTTTTATAAATGGATATATGCTCTTCTGTGATAAGAATAAGTCTGATAACAAATATTAATGTTTACCATTGCCATGCAGACTGTCTGTATATATTTAAAAATATATGGTAGGGCTTCCCTGGTAGCTCAGGGGTAAAGAATCCACTTGCCAATGCAGGAGACACAAATTCAATCCCTGGTCCAAGAAGATCCCACATGCTGTGGAACAGCTAAGCCAAGGCACCAAACTACTGAACCTGTGCTCTAGAACTTGGGAACCACAACTACTAAGGCAAATCACCACAACTAGTGAAGACTTTGGGCCCTAGAGCACAAGCTCCACAACAAGAGAAGTCATGCAAAATGGGAAGCCCATGCACTGCAACGAAATTAACCTCCACTCACCACAACTAGAGAAAAGCCTGAGTGTAGCAACAAAGATCCAGCACAGCCAAAAATAAATGAATAAATAAATCAAATTATATAAGAAAACAAAAATACAGTAGACATCATCACAGATTAATCCTAGATTTGAAACACAGAAAGAATGATAAAACTAAAAAATCATTTCATACCAATTCAGATTAGCATCATCAATTTAAACAAGTTTTGCTATCAAAGTTAAAACTGTTGGGTAAATGATTAAGAAACACTACACTCTCAATCACCCTGCTTATTTAACTTCCATGCAGAATACATCATGAGAAACTCTGGGCTGGAAGAAGCACCAGTTAGAATCAAGATTGCCAGGAAAAATATCAATAACCTCAGATATGCAGATGACACCACCCTTATGGCAGAAAGTGAAGAGGAACTAAAAAGCCTCTTGATGAAAGTGACAGAGGAGAGTGAAAAAGTTGGCTTAAAGCTCAACATTCAGAAAACAAAGATCATGGCATCTGGTCCCATCACTTCATGGGAAATAGATGGGGAAAGAGTGGAAACAGTGTCAGACTTTATATTTTTGGGCTCCAACATCACTGCAGATGGCGATTGAGCCATGAAATTAAAAGACGCTTACTCCTTGGAAGAAAAGTTATGACCAACCTAGACAGCATATTGAAAAGCAGAGACATTACTTTGCCAACAAAGGTCTGTCTAGTCAAGGCTATGGTTTTTCCAGTGGTCATGTATGGATGTGAGAGTTGGACTGTGAAGAAAGCTGAGTACCGAAGAATTGATGCTTTTGAATTGTGGTGTTGGAGAAGACTCTTGAGAGTCCCTTGGACTGTAAGGGCATCCAACCAGTCTATTCTAAAGGAGATCAGTCCTGGGTGTTCTTTGGAAGGAATGATGCTAAAGCTCAAACTCCCGTACTTTGGTCACCTCATGCGAAGAGTTGACTCATTGGAAAAGACTCTGATGCTGGGAAGGATTGGGGGCAGGAGGAGAAGGGGAGGACAGAAGATGAGATAGCTGGATGGCATCACCAACTCGATGGACATAGATTTGGATAGACTCTGGGAGTTGGTGATGGACAGGGAGGCCTGGCATGCTGCGATTCATGGGGTTGCAAAGTGTCGGACATGACTGAGAGACTGAACTGAACTGATACTCTCGAATCCCTAATGTACCATGCAATAGATTTTGGTGTATTAAGTGTAATTTTAAAAAAGGACTTCTGCTCTGGAGCAGTCTGGCAAATACCACTTTATCATGTGAATGGCTCTGCATAACCAATAAT
Source organism: Capra hircus (assembly GCF_001704415.2). Classification (NCBI taxonomy): domain Eukaryota; kingdom Metazoa; phylum Chordata; class Mammalia; order Artiodactyla; family Bovidae; genus Capra; species Capra hircus. Next base: position 35,205,096 of record NC_030833.1, read on the forward strand.
AATGGAATACGTGACAATATGGAGCCTCACCTCATTTATGAAGAAAAAAGAAAAACACTAGAAAGGTTGTTCCAAGAAAATTGGGATATTTTAAGTCTAGCCGGTGCATTAGATAATATCATTGTTTCAGTGATAAGCCATGCTATTATTCCTCTGTGTACAATAATCACTGTTATTGAGGTATGCATACTGAAGTAAGGAGATTTTGATGGATAGCTGGATATAGATATGTAAGTGATTATTAGTGGAAGAAGTTTTCACATATTGCAATATAGTGAAATAATTCTGGCTTATCAGTGATTTGACCTGAATTCTGCATTAACTAAAACGACCTGGGATGGTCTACCAAATATATATTGTCCGTGTTTCTGCTCAGTCATGTCTGACTCCTTTTGTCCCCATGGACTGTAGCCTGCCAGGCTCCTCTGGCCATGGGATTTTCCAGGCAAGAATACTGGAGTGGGTTGCCCCTTCCTTCTCCAGGGGAGTTTTCTGACCCAGAGATTGAACTGGTGTCTCTTGCATCTCCTATACTGGTAAGAGGATTATTTTACCACTAGGCCACCAGGCAAAAATATACATAAAACATCATTCCTAATAGTGAGATGTTAACCTCAACTTTCTTCAGATCAGAAAATTTTAAAAAGGATGATAGAAAGATATTAACCCAGATAGGCAGGATAATGTATATAGAAATTGAAATTAATTAGACAGAAATTTTCAGAAATGATTATAAATTTAGCAAGTTTGCCATATACAAGGTCATCAAAATGATAAAATCAATTACATTTTTATATTACATACAAAAAATAGAAAAGGCATTTAAAATTTTTATAACTACAATAACCACCTTGACAAAATTGTCCCCAAAATATTCAAGCCAATGCCTGGAATAAATTATTGAAAAACATTACAGAAAGCCCTTTAAAACAGGGAGACTATATCATATTCATATCATGATATTCAGTATTTCTAAATTGATCTAAAATATCACCATTCTATGGTGAAAAATTGAAAGCATTTCCCCTAAAGTCAGGAACAAGACAGAGGTGCCCACTCTCACCACTACTGTTCAACATAGTTTTGGAAGTTTTGGCCACAGCAATCAGAGCAGAAAAATAAATAAAAGGAATCCAAATTGGAAAAGAAGTAAAACTCTCACTGTTTGGAGATGGCATGATCCTCTACATAAAAACCCTTTAAGACTCCACCAGAAAATTACTGGAAGTAATCAATGAATATAGTAAAGTTGCAGGATGTAAAATCAACACACAGAAATCCCTTGCATTCCTATACACTAATAATGAGGAAATAGAGAAATTAAGGAAACAATTCCATTCACTATTGCAACAAAAAGAACAAAATACTTAGGAATATATCTATCTAAAGAAACTAAAGACCTATATAGAGAAAACTATAAAACACTGGTGAAAGAAATAAAAAGAAGACACTAACAGATGGAGAAATATACCATGTTCATGGATCGGAAGAATCAATAAAGTGAAAATGAGTATACTACCCAAAGCAATCTATAGATTCAATGCAATCCCTGTCAAGCTACCAACGGTATTTTTCACAGAGCTAGAACAAATAATTTCACAATTTGTATGGAAATACAAAAAACCTCGAATAGTCAAAGCAATCTTGAGAAAGAAGAATGAAACTGGAGGAATCAACCTGCCCTGCTTCAGGCTCTACTACAAAGCCACAGTCATTAAGAAAGTATGGTCCTGGCACAAAAACAGAAATATAGATCAGTGGAAAGAAATAAAAAGCCCAGAGATAAGTCCACACACCTATGGACACCTTATCTTTGACAAAGGAGGCAAAAATATACAATAGAGAAAAAACAATCTCTTTAACAGTGGTGCTGGGAAAACTGGTCAACTGCTTGTAAAAGAATGAAACTAGAACACTTTCTAACACCATACACAAAAATAAACTCAAAATGGATTAAAGATCTAAACGTAAGACCAAAAACTATAAAACTCCTAGAGGAGAACATAGGCAAAGCACTCTGTGACATAAATTGCAGCAGGATCCTCTATGACCCACCTCCCAGAATATTGGGAATAAAAGCAAAAATAAACAAATGGGGCCTAATTAAAATTAAAAGCTTCTGCACAACAAAGGAAACCATAAGCAAGGTGAAAAGACAGCCTTCGGAATGGGAGAAAATAATAGCAAATGAAGCAACTGACAAACAACTAATCTCAAAAATATACAAGCAACACTTGTAGCTCAATTCCAGAAAAATAAACGACCCAATCAAAAAATGGGCCAAAGAACTAAACAGACATTTCTCCAAAGAAGACATACAGATTGCTAACAAACACAGGAAAAGATGCTCAACATCACTCATTATCAGAGAAATGCAAATCAAAACCACTATGAAATACCATTTCACGCCAGCCAGAATGGTTGCTATCCAAAAGTCTATAAGCAATAAATGCCAGAGAGGGTGTGGAGAAAAGGGAACCTTCTTACACTGTTGGTGGGAATGCAAAGTAGTACAGCCACTATGGAGAACAGTGTGGCGATTCCTTCAAAAACTGGAAATAGAACTGCCTTATGACCCAGTAATCCCACTGCTGGGCATATACATCGAGGAAACCAGAATTCAAAGAGACACGTGTACACCAATGCTCATCACAGCACTGTTTATAATATCCAGGACATGGAAGCAACCTAGCTGTCCATCAGCAGATGAATGGATAAGAAAGCTGTGGTACATATACACAACTGAGTATTACTCAGCCATTAAAAGAATATATTTGAATCAGTTCTAATGAGGTGGATGAAACTGGAGCCTATTATACAGAGTGAAGTAAGCCAGAAAGAAAAACACCAATACAGTATACTGTTGCTGCTGCTGCTGCTAAGTCGCCTCAGTCGTGTCTGACTCTGTGCGACCCCATAGATGGCAGCCCACCAGGCTCCCCCGTCCCTGGGATTCTCCAGGCAAGAACACTGCAGTGGGTTGCCATTTCCTTCTCCAATGCATGAAAGTAAAAAGTGAAAGTGAAAGTGCTCAGTCGTGTCCGACTCTGTGCGACCCCATAGACAGAAGCCCACCAAGCTCCCCCGTCCATGGGATTTTTCCAGGCAAGAGTACTGGAATGGGGTACCATTGCCTTCTCCGTTACAGTATACTAATGCATATATATGGAATTTAGAAAGATGGTAACGATAACCCTGTATGTGAGATAGCAAAAGAGACACTGATGTATAGAACAGTCTTTTGGACTCTGTGGGAGAGGGAGAGGGTGGGTTGATTTGGGAGAATGGTATAGAAACATGTATAATATCATATATGAAATGAATCGCCAGTCCAGGTTCCATGCAGGATACAGGATGCTTGGGGCTGGTGCACTGGGATGACCCAGAGGGATGGTACGGGAGGGAGGTGTGAGGGGTGTTCAGGATGGGGAACACATGTACACCCGTGACAGATTCATGTTGATGTATGGCAAAGCCAATATAATATTGTAAAGTAATTAGCCTCTAATTAAAATAAATAAAGTTACATTAAAAAAAACACAGTTAGTGAAGGTTTACTTAATATGCCAAGCCCTGGTGAGCAACTGTGGTATAAATATGAATATAATATGGTTTCTGTACTGAGAGAAATTTTCACTTCACAAATATATAATTTTCTTTGCTGACAGATGTATTTGAGGGAGAAAATTATGACATGGATCAATATGACAATTCTTTCCTATGTCTGTGGTTCATATGATAAGGAGTCTGCTTGCAGTGCAGGAGACCTGGGTTCGATCTCTGGGTTGGGAAGATCCCCTGGAGGAGTGTATGGCAATCCACTCCAGTGTTCTTTCCTGGAGAATCCCATGGACAGAGAAGCCTGGTGAGCTACAGTCCATGGGGTCACATAGAGTCAGGCATGACTGAGCGACTAACACACACACAAATGCACGTGTTGACAGAAGTATCTGAGGGAGAAGATTATGACCATGGATCAAATATGATAATTTTTTCCTATACTCATATATCATGTTCATAGCACGAATGCATTTTTATATCTGTTCTCTCATTTTTTTACCTCAGTTCTTCCTTACTATCATGATATATGGGATGACATGAAATACTATGATTCACATTTGTAGGTGACAAAAGAATTTAATCAATGTAATAAAGAGCACAGAGCTGGTCTTTGATGTTTCTACTTCTACTTCATAGACTAAAACATAAAATCAGTATTTTAGGACTGAAAGTATCCTAAAAACACATGAAACACAACCAATACTTTATGGATAAAGTAACCGGGCACCAGAGCAATTAAGTGATTTCTGAGAGGGTAGAACATAGCTCAGCACAGGGTACACCTGTGATGTTTATTTATGTTTCTTGCATCAAAACAAAAATCAATCATTTTGTCATTCCCAAAGCAATTACCTTGTATGTTAAGATGCCAAATGAAGCATCAAACTCTCCCTCTTATCCTAGTTGTTCCCTGGCAGTACTCTCCCCCTTGAAGGAGATATTCTCCTCATTAAAAGTAGATATTTCTGCCAACTCATGTGCTTAAGTAGCAATTGTGCAATTGTGTGTGTGTGTGTATGTGTGCGTGTGTGTGTGCTAAGTCACTTCAGTCATGTCTGACACTTTGCCACCCCATGGACTGTAGCCTGCCAGGCTCCTCCGTCCATGGGATTCTCCAGGCAAGAATGCTAGAGTGGGTTGCCATTCCCTTCTTCTTGACTCAAGTATCAAACCCGCATCTCACACATCTCCTGCATTGCAGAAGGATTCTTTACCACTGAGCCACCGGGGAAGCCCTAAGTAGCAACTAAGTGGTGCGAAATTAAAATATCTCCTGCCATATAAATAAACAAGAAATATCATAGCCATTAGCGATTTCTGACCTCCAAATGTGAATGAGAGCTCTTAAACTGAGACCCGACAGATGCTGCCAGCCCTCAAAGTGACTGCTGAGGAGCTGGGGGAATGCAAGAAGAAGCTTAAAGAGACTGCCACGCCTCCAAGTGAACAAGGAAACCAGATCTGGCCCAATAGAGCTGAGGTGCATATGAAAGGAATGAATTCAATGAGCCAAGAGGTTTGCATCTTCTCATACACAAGTTAAATTCCTTAACTTGATATCCGATCTTTGATGTTCAGACTGCTTGCTCCTTTTGTTGCAAACTTGTATATAGCCTGACTCTCCTCCTGCCTCCTTGGAGCAGTTTCCTCAGAGCTACTGAGATGTGGTCACCTGCACTCGGAGTCCTAACCATTCCCACCAAATAAAACAACTCTCTACTTTCAGGCTGTGACTATATTTTTTAGTCAATAGTTGGGATTGATTGACAAGACTTGTGAGTAATGGGAGTCTTTCCAGAAGAATTTGGAAGTCTTTCTACTGCTGTGGGCATCCCTTTGGAGAAGTCACAAAAGTAGTTTCTGGAAACTGGTGGGGAAAACCACTGAACAGTGTCAATAGGACTGAACTGCAGTTCTGTATTCTGGGCATGCATTTTCTTGTCTATCATTAAAGGGCTCAACCATCAGCCCCAGATGAACACTCCATGATGCTAAGCTCTGGGCAAGACTGTGCTCTTCACACTTTCACCTCACAGCTTGGTGTACAGAGGGAGATCTGGATCTCATGGAGAAAAGAGCAGAAAAAAATTCCTCAAGAAGAAAGGAACTTGGCCTCACCTGAACCCATGGAAAGCTCAGAATCCTGAAGTTTTCATTCAATTTTTCCATTAGATTTAGAGAAGTCTGATCTTTATATTCAAAACAATTCTGGAAAATAATGGAGCAGACCACATTGCAGGGAGCACAGCACAGGAGGAAAGTGGGATCTCAGGATGAAGCTAAAAAATCAGAAACAATTTTAAGACATCGAAATATACAGATGAAACATTTGGTGTTTGAGATAGTTAAAGTAGTTTTAGAAACTTTAAATAATATCTTATCTATAAATTCCTTTAACAACATATATTCAACAAACATAAAATCAACACTTCATTTTTATCTTAGCCAAACATAGATTTCAGCGTAGGTAATTAAATAAGGGGTTGTTCTATTATTATTCAATTCATTGCTGTTGCCTTTTCTTGTACCCTTTTCACCCAAGATGCCTGTTAATTTGAAGAAAAAATGGTGAAAATACTTAAAGAAGTAATTTTAAAATACCACTTAATAACTAAAATTATGAGGCTGAATATCATCTCTCTGCAAAGCCTGTAATTAACCACTGATATACAACGAAGGAGAATAGTTAGGGACATCAAAATATTTTTTGTTTAATGAACAGCTGAAAGAATCATATGTTGAATCAGCAGAGGTGAAGCTAATGTTGGGGTCAGTGTGAGGAAAGCAGGAGAGACTCCATCTTGAAGCCTGTCGTCCATCTTAAAGACTAGATGTGAACTGAGCCTGAACCCTGCCCAAGAGTGAAGAAACTGTTGCTAGTGAAAACCAGGTCTCCTGGAGACTTCCCTCCCTGCAGATGACAAACAGGGATTGTAGTTGAGGTCAGGCTGCCCTGGTTAGATTAACCATGGAGACATTCCCCCTTGATGTATAATCATCGCCCCCACACCCCGTTAACCATACTTGTTTGTTCTCCTAGCACCTACTTGTTGTAAAACTCAATCGTATACAACAAAGAGGTTGCTAACATGTAAGCAGTCACGTAGTGGGGGGTATAAAACTGGGCCTCTCAGAAACATCAGAGTCCTTGTTGGGGACTGATTCCCCTTGGATCCGCTGGCTAATAAACTATACTCCACTGTCTTGAGTGTCCTCCTAGGTGTGTTTTACAACTCCAGATTCCACAACATTTCTGGTGCATTGGCTGGGAAGCCCTCAGAGAGACAGGCCACCTGAGCCTCCACCTCCAGCTTGCTGGGAGAGAACCTCCAGGAGGGGAAGACACCTCTCACTCCAGATTGGCTCTTGTTTTAGCAACTTGTCAATTTTTTTAATGAAATCTAAAATGAAACAGTTTCATTATCACTTATCTTCAACCGAAAATCATAGCAAGTGGCCATGAAACAATGTAGGATTTGCCTCCTTTCAAGCAGCAACAGTCCTGAATTTTGCCACCTCACCACTTTTTTAAAATTAATTTTTATTGAAGTATAGTTGCTTTATAATGCTGTGTAAGTTTCTGCTGTACAGCAAAGTAAATCAGTTATACATAAACATATATCCACTTTATTATTTTTGATTTCACTTTATAATGATGTAAAGATTTTTGTTCATGACAAATGTATTACTCTGTTCTAGTTCTGACAATGACAGACCAAAAAAAAAAAAAGCAATGGAAAGATCAGAATCAGAAATTTGATGTATGATGCAGGGAACCTAAAGCAGGTGCTTTGTGACAACCTAGAGGAGTGGGATAGGAAGGGAAGTGGAAGGGAGTTTCAGGAGGGAAGGTATATATGTATGACTATGGCTGATTCATGCTGATGTATGGCAAAATCCATTACGAATCTAAAGTAATTATCCTCCAATTAAAAATAAAATAAAAATTTAAAAAATCCACAGGGAGTGTTTGCTGTAATATGTTCTATTTTAATACTTTGCCTCAAGGAAGATATTTTATTTAAATGTAAGGGTTAATTTCCTTATTCTTTGCAAGCCAAGGAGGAACCTAAAACACACGTATATTGCTTAATGATTTGCTGATGTCCTTAACATCTAACTGTAGGATATTTCCAAGAATTGGGAGAGGCTTCCCTTTCCCAGAGCTCTGTTTCCAGAGTGAGAGGAGAAGCAGACAAGAGAGACAGAGCACCAGGACCAGAGCCAGATCCATTGACGCCTTCTCCTATAAAGTCAGCTTGAGCTAGCAGTCCAAGCTTTTATAACACTTCCTGCTAATCTACTTCTTACTCTTTCATTTGGGCTTCCCAGGTGGCTCAGTGGTAAAGAACATGCCTGCCAATGCAGGAGACATAAGAGACCCAGGTTCCGTCCCTCGGTTGGGAAGATCCCCTAGAGGAGGGCATGGCAACCCACTCCAGTATTCTTGCCTGGAGAATCCCGTGGACAGAGGACCCTGGCAGTCTCCAGTCCATCAGGTTGCTAAGAGCCCAATACGACTAAAATGACTTAGCACTCTTTCATTTGCAAACTGACTAATCGCCTAAGTTCAGTTCAGTCGCTCAGTCGTGTTCGACTCTTTGTGACCCCATGGACTGCAACACCTCATCCTCCCTGTCCATCACCAACTCCTGGAGTTTACTCAAACTCATATCCATTGGGTCTGTGATGCCATCCAACCATCTCATCCTCTGTCATCCCCTTCTTCTCCCTCCTTCAATCTTTCACAGCAACAGAGTCTTATCAAATGAGTCACTTCTTTGCATCAGGTGGCCAAAGTATTGGAGTTTCAGCTTCAGAATTAGTACTTCCAATGAATGCTCAGGACTGGTTTCCTTTAGGATGTACTGGTTGGATCTCCTTGCTGTCCAGGAGACTTTCAAGAGTCTTCTCCAACACCACAGTTTAAAAGCATCAATTCTTCAGTGCTCAGTTTTCTTTATAGTCCAACTCTCACATCCATAATGTACTACTGGAAAAACCATAGCTTTGACTAGATGGACTTTGCTGGTAAAGTAATGCCTCTGCTTCTTAACATGCTGTCTAGGTTGGTCATAAAAGAGCAAGCATCATTTAATTTCATGGCTGCAGTCACCATCTACAGTGATTTGGGAGGCCAAAAAAATAAAGTCTGTCACTCTTTCCACTGTTTCCCCGTCTATTTGCCATGAAGTGATGGGACCAGATGCCATGGTCTTAGTTATCTGAAGGTTGAGTTTTACACCAGCTTTTTCACTCCTCTTTCACTTTCATCAAGAGGCTTTTTAGTTCTTCTTTACTTTCTGCCATAAAGCTGGTGTCAGCTGCATATCTGAGGTTATTGATATTTCTCCCGGCAATCTTGATTCCAGCTTGTGCTTCTTCCAGTCCAGCATTTCTCATGATGTACTCTGCAAATAAGTTAAATAAGCAGGGTGACAATGTACAGCCTCTATGTACTCCTTTCCCAATTTGAAGCCAGTCTGCTGTTCCATGTCCAGTTCTAACTGTTTCTTCTTGAGCTGCTTACAATCAGCTTGATCAATCAGCTAGAAGCACTTTAATCTCTCTTCTGAGTGGACTTTGGCCCACTGATAAAGGTAAAAATAAACAGCTGTTTGGTCTTGCTTTTCTTTCTCCCAATGCCTCACCCTAGACACATCTTGGCTATGTCTCAGGTAGTGGCAATTTTTTATAAGAAGAAAACCCCAGAGGTAGTTACAGCATACAGCCAGGAGTGAGAATTACTGATGTAACTTATTTGATCCAAAAAACTGCCTGATATTCTGGCTTTTCAGACTGAAGATCAGTTAGGAAATTACTTTGAAAGAGATGAGTTTATTTTAAATCTTGTATGTAAAAATTTATCCTATAAAGATTTATCAAATGCTAGAATACATTGTCCTGTAAATGGAAGAAAGCCTTTTAAATAATTAAATGCACTGTACTAACATTACAGTCACCAAAACAAACTTGCAAATATAACTCATATATGAATGACCAAACAAGTAGTGACTTCTCTCAAAGTCCTGCAGTGTTCACAAAACAAAAGATTTCCCATTAAATGGAAATCCAAGGATAACAGGCTTATAGAAATTCAAGAAATGAAAATCAGATTAAGGTTGTCCCCTTCCATTACTAAAGAAGAAACTAGCTCAAGGACCTGGGAAAGAACCCATTTCAGAGAATTTAGGAGGGAGGACTTCCTCCCAGTCACCTCCAGGTACAGTTGCCTCTGTTGCTTTTTTTTCCTATCATATTCAGAAATAATGGAATGATGTATGCGCAGCAAGGAAAGGAGATTCTAAACAGAACAATGGGTGTGGATTCAGTGAAGGATGGGAGACAGGGACATCATTAAACTGACCCAAAGCCCAGCATTAAGATCTGAACAAGAGATGCCATTCAATGATCATGAGATTCTAATTAGCAGGGAATTATATACATCTCTTGAGAAATCTGTATGCAGGTCAGGAAGCAACAGTTAGAACTGGACGTGGAACAACAGACTGGTTCCAAAAAGGAAAAGGAATACGTCAAGGCTGTATATTGTCACCCTGCTTATTTAACTTCTATGCAGAGAACATCATGACAAACGCTGGACTGGAAGAAACACAAGTTGGAATCAAGATTGCCGGGAGAAATATCAATAACCTCAGATATGCAGATGACACCACCCTTATGGCAGAAAGTGAAGAGGAACTAAAAAGCCTCTTGATAAGAGTCAAAGAGGAGATCGAAAAAGTTGGCTTAAAGCTCAACATTCAGAAAACTAAGATCATGGCATCTGGTCCCATCACTTCATTGGAAATAGATGGGAAACAGTAGAAACAGTGTCAGACTTTATTTTTTTAGGGTTCCAAAATCATAGCAGATGATTGCAGCCATGAAATTGAAAGATGCTTACTCCTTCGAAGGAAAGTTATAACCAACCTAGATAGTATATTAAAAAGCAGAGACATTGCTTTGCCAACTAAGGTCCATCTAGTCAAGGCTATTGTTTTTCCACCGGTCATGTATAAATCTGAGAGTTGGACCGTGAAGAAAGCTGAGCGCCGAAGAATTGATGCTTTTGAACTGTGCTGTTGGAGAAGACTCTTGAGAGTCCCTTGGACTGCAAGGAGATCCAACCAGTCCATCCTAAAGGAGATCAGTCCTGGGTATTCATTGGAAGGATTGATGTTGAAGCTGAAACTCCAATACTTTGGCCACCTGATGCAAAGAGTTGACTCATTGGAAAAGACCCTAATGCTGGGAGGGATTCGGGGCAGGAGGAGAAGGGGATGACAGAGGATGAGATGGCTGGATGGCATCACCGACTCGATGAACATGGGTTTGGGTAGACTCTGGGAGTTGGTGATGGACAGGGAGGCCTGGAGTGCTGCGATTCATCAGGTCACAAAGAGTCAGACACAACTGAGTGACTGAACTGAACTGATATACATTACTAGATCAATAATGACCATGCTTGAGTGAGGCATGTTCTGTAAGGAAATTATCATATTGATTTTTTTTAAGTTGGCTAATGTGGTTACTTCTAAACTCTTTTCTTCTCTTTTTTTATTTTTTATTTTATTTTAGTTTACAATACTGTATTGGTTTTGCCATACATTGACATGAATCTGCCACAGGTGTACATGCGTTCCCATTCCTGAACCTCCCTCCCACCTCCCACCTCCATATCATCTCTCTGGATCATCCCTGTGCAACAGCCCCAAGCATCCTGTATTGGAACATAGACTGGCGATTCATTTCTTACATGATAGTATTCATGTGTCAGTGCCATTCTCCCAAATCATCCCACACTCTCCCTCTCACTCAGAGTCCAAAAGTCCATTCTATACATCTGTGTCTCTTTGGCTATCTCGCATACAGGGTTATCATTACCATCTTTCTAAATTCCATATATGTGTTTTAGTATACTGTATTGGTGTTTTTCTTTCTGGCTTACTTCACTCTGTATAATCGGCTCCGGTTTCATCCATCTTATTAGAACTGATTCAAATGTATTCTTTTTAATGGCTGAGTAATACTCCATTGTGTATATGTACCACAGCTTTCTTATCCCATTCATCTGCTGATGGACATCTAGGTTGTTTCCATGTCTTGGCCATTATAAACACTGCTGCAATGAACATTGGGGTACATGTGTCCCTTTCAATTCTGGTTTCCTCGGTGTGTATGCCCAGCAGTGGGATTGCTGGGTCATATGGCAGTTCTATTTGCAATTTTTTAAGGAATCTTCCACACTGTTTTCCTATAGTGGCTATACTAGTTTGCCATTCCCACCAACAGTGTAAGAAGGGTTCCCTTTTCTTCCACACCATCTCCAGCATTTATTGCTTGCAGATTTTTGGATCGCAGCCATTCTGACTGGCTGTGAAATGGTACCTCATTGTGGTCTTGATTTGCCATTTCCTCTGATAATGAGTGATGTTGAGCCATCTTTTCATGTGTTTGTTAGCCATCCTGTATGCTTCTTTGGAGAAATGTTTATTTAGGTTCTTTGGCCCTATTTGTTTGATTGGGTCAGTTGATTTTTCTGGAATTGAGCTTGCATAGAGTTGCTTGTATATATTTGAGATTAGTTGCTTGTCAGTTGCTTCATTTGCTATTATTTTCTCCCATTCAGAAGGCTGTCTTTTCACCTTGCTTATAGTTTCCTTTGTTGTGCAGAAGCTTTTAATTTTAAATTAGATCCCATTTGTTTATTTTTGCTTTTATTTCCAGTATTGCTGGGAGGTGGATCATAGAGGATTCCTGCTGTGATGTATGTCGGAGAGTGTTTTGCCTATGTTCTCCTCTAAGGAGTTTTATAGTTTCTGGTCTTACATTTAGATCTTTAATCCATTTTGAGTTTATTTTTGTGTGCGGTGTTAGAAAGTGAATCTAAGTTTCATTCTTTTACAAGTGGTCGACCAGTTTTCCCAGCACCACTTGTTAAAGAGATTGTCTTTACTCCATTGTATATTCTTGCCTCCGTTTGTCGAAGATAAGGTGTCCATACGGTGTGTGGATTTATCTCTGGGCTTTCTTGTTCCATTGATCTATATTTCTGTCTTTGTGCCAGGACCATACTGTCTTGATGACTGTGGCTTTGTAGTAGAGCCTGAAGTCAGGCATGTTGATTCCTCCAGTTCCATTCTTTCTCAAGATTGCTTTGGCTATTCGAGGTTTTTTGTATTTCCATACAAATCTTGAAATTATTTGTTCTAATTCTGTGAAAAATACAGCTGGTAGCTTGATAGGGATTGCATTGAAGTCTGATAGATTGCTTTCGGGTAGTATACTCATTTTCAGTATGTTGATTCTTCCAATCCATGAACATGGTATATTTCTCCATCTACTAGTGTCCTCTTTGATTTCTAAAAATATGGAATGCTTCATGAATTCATAAGGAAAACTTAAGAGCTGTCGAGATTCTAGCTACAAAATGTCTTACCCCTCGCATGTTTGCAGGAATACTGACAATTAGAAAATTTTCATACCCATCATATCCTTTCAGGTTCTCTTGATTAACTTTGCCTAATTTAAAATCATTCCTATTCTAAAGATGAAGAAACTGGGTCTTAGAAATTTAATACTTGGGCCAAGGACATGGTGTCTGCAGCCAGTAGAGCTGAGGCTGAATTCCTCTGAGGCCTGTATGCTTCCCTCTAAGTAAACCCTGATTCTGGGAAAGATTAAAGGCAGGAGGAGAAAGGGGCAACAGAGGATGAGATGGTTGGATGCTATCATTGGCTCAATGACATGAGTTTGAGTAAACTCCTGGAGATAATGAAGGACAGGGAAGACTGCAGTCCATGGGGTTGCAAAGAGTCAGACACAACTTAGCAACTGGACACAACAAAGCAAGCATTCAGTTTAAGCAAGGTGACCAACATGTACTGTGTACCATAATTCAGTATTCTGTGATTTGCCATAATCAGTGATGTTTAAAATAAACACTGAGTTAATAATTACAGCATCCGTTGATTAAAATAAGAATCAGAAATGTTGGTTTTGCAACCTTTGGTACTTGAATAAGCCCAGGTGGCAATGAAAGTTTTACCCAGGACAAAGAGCTGTGATTTGCTACCTGAATCACAGTGTACCCTCTGAAAGAGCCAAAATACTTTATTTTGGATTAAAAAAAAAAAAAGCTGAGTTGCTCTCTTTACAGTAATTATTTTATTACTCTTCCCTGCTCCTCCCTCCATCTGGGAAGTCTTCTGTTAATCATTTATCTTTCTGTAGAATGAAAGAATCATAGATATTTTAGAGGCAGGAGCATCTCAGAAAACCACTAGTCTCATTCTTCCTTCATTTTTAGGAATTTCTAACTTAGTGAGGTGGATTGGCACCAACATATCAGTACAAGACCCTATCTTAGCGTCTAGGTTTCCCAACACCCAGTTCAAGAATTTCTCCCATCAAAGAGATTTCCTATGGGTGTACAGGAACTTCCTTTCCTTGTAGTTCAGTCAGTAAAGAATCTGCCTGCAATGCAGGAAACCTGGGTTTGATTCCTGGGTGGGGAAGATCCCCTGGGAAGGAAATGGCAACCCACTCCAGTATTCTTGCCTGGATAATTCCATGGACAGAGGAAACCCAGTAGGTTACAGTGCATAGTCGCAAGAGCTGGCATGACTTAGCAACTAAACCACCAAGGGTGTCCAGGAGGACATCAACATGAAGTCCTCCACAGTCAAAGCTTGGGCAGAATGGTAAGTTGAAAGCTTCATTCTAATGAAAGTTTGCCTAGAAAATGTTGCCTATGTCTTAAATGTACAGCTTGGTGAATTACCATGTGAACATATACTGTGCAGCCAGCATACAGGTCAAGAAAAAGAATTAAACAGGACCCAGAAGTGCCTTTATATCCCCTCTACTCACTACTTACCCTGACCTGAAATGCATTGTTTCATGCCATAGGTTAGTTTTGCCTGTTTGCAATCTTTAAATAAGTGGAATCATAAATTTTCTTTTTTGTATCCATCTTTTTCCATTTGATAATTCATTTGTGAGTTCAGGCAAATTCTTTGCCATCTGAGCTTCCAGGGCCCGAGTTCATTTCATGTTGTTACAAGTAATAGTAGCAAGATTTTGCTTTGTGACTTGTGCTTTGAATAACTATTCTGCAGTTTATTTTTTGCATTGTATTATTATGGATATTAGATGTTCTAGATTGGTATTATTTTGAATGGTGTCATTATTAAAATTCTTTTTTCTTTCAAGATCTAATAACTAACATCAAAGGTCTGTCTAGTCAAGGCTACGGTTTTTCAAGTGGTCATGTATAGATGTGAGAGTTGGACTGTGAAGAAAGCTGAGCACTGAAGAATTGATGCTTTTGAACTGCGGTGTTGGAGAAGACTCTTGAGAGTCCCTTGGGCTGCAAGGAGATCCAACCAGTCCATTCTGAAGATCAGCCCTGGGATTTCTTTGGAGGGAATGATGCTGAGGCTGAAACTGCAGTACTTTGGCCACTGCATGCGAAGAGTTGACTCATTGGAAAAGACTCCGATGCTGGGAGGGATTGGGGGCAGGAGGAGAAGGGGACGACAGAGGATGAGATGGCTGGATGGCATTACTGACTCAATGGACGTGAGTTTGAGTGAACTCCGGGAGTTGGTGATGGACAGGGAGGCCTGGCATGCTGCGATTCATGGGGTCGCAAAGAGTCGGACACGACTGAGTGACTGAACTGAACTGAACTTTAACATCTCTTTCTATACTACTTTCTGTTTTAAATCCATTTTTACTGGAGTATAGTTGCTTTACAATCTTGTGTTAGTCTCTACTCTACAGCAAAATGAATCAGCCCTAGTTATACATGCATCCACTTCCTTTTGCATTTCCTCCCCATTTAGGTCACCACAGAGCATTAACTAGAGTTCCCTGTGCTATACAGGAGGTTCTCTATGCTATCATTTTTTTTTAAGATTTATTTATTTTTATTTTGGCTATGCTGGATCTTCATTGCTGTGCAAGGGCTTTTTCTAGTTGCAGTGAGTGGAAACTACTCTTCAGTTGTGGTGCTCAAGGCTTCTCAATGTGGTGCATGGGCTTTAAGGCATGTGGGCTTCCGTAGTTGTGGCATACAGGCTTAGTTGCTTCTCAGCATGTGGGGTCTTCCTGGAGTAGGGACTGACCCATGTCCTCTACCTTGGCAGGCAGATTCTCAACCATTGGACCACCAGAGAAGTCCAATTATCTAATTTTTACACAGTATCAATAGTGTATATGTGTCCATCCCAATTTCCCAGTCCTCCTAACCCCTATACCCTTATCCCCCTTGGTATTCATATATTTGTTCTCTACATCTGTGCCTCTATTTCTGCTTTGCAAATAGGATAATCTATACCATTTTTCTAGTTCCACATATACGTGTTAATATACGATACTTGTTTTCTTCTTTCTGACTTTCCTCACTCTGTGTGACATACTCTAGGTCCATCCACAACTGTACTAATGATCCAGCTCTGTTCCTTTTTATGGCTGAGTACCTCATGCGAAGAGTTGACTCATTGGAAAAGACTCTGATGCTGGGAGGGATTGGGGGCAGGAGGAGAAGGGGACAACAGAGGATGAGATGGCCGGATGGCGTCACTGACTCGATGGACATGAGTCTGAGTGAACTCCAGGAGTTTGTGATGGACAGGGAGGCCTGGCGTGCTGCGATTCATGGGGTCGCAAAGAGTCGGACACGACTGAGCGACTGAACTAAACTGAACTGAACTGAACTGCATATTTCATTGTATATGCACCACATCTGCGTTATCCATTCCTCTATTGATGGACTTTTAGGTTGCTTCTGTGTCCTGACTATTGTAAATAGCGCTGTTATGAACATTGGAGCACATGTATCTTTTTAAATTATGATATTCTCTGGGTAATATGCTCAGAAGTGGGATTGCTGGATCATAGGGAAGTTCTATTTTCAGGTTTTTAAGGAACTCCATTCTGTTTTCCATAGTGGTTGTATCAAATTACTCTCCCACCAACAATTTTTAAGTATGGCTTTTCGGCTTTTCCAATGTACTGCATTTCTGTTCAATACAGACTGACAAGTGGAATCGTTGGATAGGCATGTGTTCACTTTAAGTATATGTATGTGTGCTCAGTTGCTCAGTCATGTCCAATTCTTTGTGATGCTATGGACCCACCATGATCCTCTGCCCATGGGATTTTCCATAGGCAAGAATACTTGAGTGGATTGCCATTAATAAACACTGCCAAATAATTGGCAAAATGATTGAACCAATCTATGGTTTACTTTGAGAGTGCCAGTTCCTTCACTTTCTTGTCAACACGTAGTATAATCTTTTTCCATTTTAATCATTCTGATGGGTATATAATAATACTTCATTGACGTTTCAATTTGCATGTCTGTGAAGATTGTTTAACAATGTGGAGCACTTTTTCAGATGTCCACTAGCAGTATCAAATCTTTTGTGAAAGGCTTGTATATTTGGAAATGAACCCATAGTTGGCTCTCTCTATATAAACATACAGATATGTACATAATTATATTGTGCAAGTGTATAGGAAATTTGGTAGTATGTATTTTGAATAGGTTGAGAGTAAAATGCTGACCCAGTGTTCTAAAGATCTGAATACTTAGTATGCATTGTCTTAAAACTAGGTGATTTTCCTGCATGACCATGATACCAACTTAAATACAAACAGGAAATTAATATTGATGCATTTGGACCATCTAATTCTTATCTCTGTCTTTAACCAGTACATCCCAAAGATATTCCTTATTTCCAGTTCCTTAGAATCACATCCTGCAACTAGTTGCCCTGTCTCCTTAGTCACATTCAGTCTGGAAGAGTTCCTCAGTCTTTCCTTGATTTCCAGGACCCTGCCACTCTTGAAGAGTATAGTCTGGGTATTTGTAAAACGTCCCTCAGTTTGAGTTTGTCTGATGTTTCCTCATGATTGGATTCAGGTTGTGTCTCTTTGACAGGAATGTTACAAAATAATGTTTTTTCGTTTACTGCATCCTGTGAGGTGACAGTTTCAATCTGTTCATTATGGATGCTATTCGCTTTGATTACTTGGTTAGGTTAGTATTTGTCAGCCTCTTCTCATCAACATGGATGGGCTATGATTTTTCAAATAAGGTAGCTCCCCCCACCTGCTCCATGTGGGTGCCCTTCTTACCTCTCTTGGCTATGATACTCTATCCTGGAGTGTCCCACAGTGGGAGTGCTTTCTTCACCCTACCTCATGCTAAGTCCCCTCTCCAGGTTGTCTCATACTCTGCCTCTGTGCCTTCATCCCCAACCCAAACCAAGATAGCTCAATAAACAAATATTTTTTAAAATTAATCAAGCTTCAACAATAAAATTACAAAGTAATTTTTTAAATGTGCATACCATGAGACTTCCCTCGTGATCCAGTGGCTAATACTCCATGCTCCCAATGCAGGCGGCCCAGGTTTGATCCCTGGTCAGGGAACTAGATTCCGCATGCCTCAACTAAAGATCTCACACTCACATTTCACAATTAAGACCCTGTTGAGCTCTTTTAATGGACCGGAAGCCGGTGGTCCAGAGTTGACTGATAAGAAAGTAAAGGAGAGAGAAAGAGGCTGATATTCCTTGGTTTATGCAGAAAGCCAATAAAACCCCTGACACAGGGCTTGCTCTGTTCATGGAGGCCTCAGGCGCCCTCTCAATGGGGTGAAGGCACAGAGTCCCTTCTTGAGAGGGTCTTAGAAGCCTGGGCAGGAAAGTGAATTCAGAGAGCCTCTGTGTTTCCAGGGGATCAGCCTGAAAGAGAGAGAGAGAGAGACGGGGACCAAAGCTCTGATGGAACAAAGGTGTTTTAATCAACATGGTGTGGGCATATATCCTGTAGTTATTCTCAGCAAAGATAAAGATTAAAATTCCAGACTTACAAAACATAGGCGATCCATATTAAAGAGAGAGAGAGAGTTGTAAATACACTTTTACCTTATGGTTCACAAGAAGGAAGAAGGTACTTATCACCATATCCCCCTGTCTTTCTTTCTCTTTCTCAGGCTATTTCTTTGGAGCACAGAGGCTCTCTGAGTTCACTTTCTTGCCTGGGCTTCTAAGACCTTCTCGAGAAGGTGCTCTGCACCTTCACTCCATAGGAGGGTACCTGAGGCCTCCGTGAACAGAGCAAGCCCCATGCCAGGGGCTTTATTGGCTTTCTGCATAAACCAAGGAATATCAGCCTCTTTCTCTCTCCTTTACTTTCTTATAGGTTGACTGTGGATCACCAGGTTCTGGTCCATTAAAGGACCTCAACAAGACCCGACACAGCCAAATAAATTTTTTAAAAGTGTATATCTTGTAATGATAATTCACAAAGAAAGAAAAATGAAAGTGCAAGGAGTAGATGAAAAAAGTGATATGGCATAATTATTCATCAGGGATTCACATTTCATGAAAAATGCTAAATTTCAAAAACAGTGATAATTGGCAAAGTTCTGGGAAACCCAGTACTGTAAGATTCTAAGAAAAATGTAAAAGTACACCCGCTTTGGAAAAAGACAGGTACACATAAGATCTATATGATGTCTGGGGACCATGGGTTGAAGTGACAGCTAGAAAGACAGAACTGCCTGTTTCCCAGGCTAGTGGCATCCACTGGCCTGACCTGTTCTGGACCCCACAGAAGGGCAAGTTAAGAAGTTTAGGGAGAAGCACAGTCTCTTTAATTTTCAGTTTTCACATTTGGACATGAGACTCTCAGCTTCCCCTGAATAGAGCACCTATACTGGGGGTGGTGTGAGTCTGGTTTACATTACCCATCCCGCCCCGCCTCCCCAAACGTCCCATGAGTGTATGCTTTTCCAGCAGGGTTTTAAGCTGTACTTAGGGGAACCTTCTGCAGAGTTCAGAGTTCACTGTGCAACCTCAGCATTAGCCAATGATGGTTTTGTCCCTGCCTCACTCATTTCCTTCCTTATTGATTCATCCCACAACCATTGTTAATGCAAGTTTGTGTGCCCAATGCACAGTGAGGCTAAAGAAACAGAAAGGCTGGGATTTGGAGCAAAGAAAGATTTATTGCAACTTGAGGTGGTTCATATCCTAAAAAGCCTTGAGCTCCCTAAAGGGTTTTGGCAAAGCCTTTATTTAAAGGGCAGGTGTGGTGGGGCAGGGGGCAGGATGCCATCTGCAGGGTATGTGATCAGCCTTGTGCAGAGTTCTCCGACTGGCTGATGATGAGGTAGCAGAGCGGTGTCACAGGGGTTAATATTATCAGTCCTTAGGCTCCAGCAGGCCTGGGGCTGTGTATGTGCTTATGGTCATCAATCTGTTCCCCCACTTGTTGGTAAGGGGGATACACATCTGCAAAACAACTCAGAAAATGTGCATCAAATACTAGTATCTAGGTAACTCAGAGAGGAGCTAAAGCAGAGGATACAAGGGAAGGCTCCAGAGGGTCCTGCTCAGTTATATCATAAACAGGCACATCCCAGACAGAAGGTCTGCACTTCCCTCCTTCTTCAAAGAAACCCTCCAATAGAATCCAAGAGAATCAGAATCTGTCCTTTTACTCTTTATACTTAAAATGATAAAACATTTTCAATACAAGTAAGGCATCAAGACTAGCCCAACCCTATGTACTGAAACTATTACAAACTGAGAAAAGCCTCAGAGTCTGTGTTGAGAGGCCAGTCACACCTCTGCAGGAAGCTGGCTCAAGATCAAATTCCAGGCAGCTTCTCTGCTGGATGTGGGAGTGTGTACAGTAGGTAATTTGAAATCAAAGGACAGAGTAAAAGTTAATGATGTGGCAAAAAACATCTAGCAGAATGTTGAAGCATTATTGACTCAGTAGTGTCTAGCTCTGTGACCCCATGAACTGTAGACCGCCAGATTCCTCTGTCCATGGGATACTCCAGGCAAGAACACTGGAGTGGGTTGCCATACCCCCCTCCAGGGGATCTTCCTGATCTAGGGTTTGAACCCAGGTCTTCTGCATTGCAGACAGATTCTTTACCACCTGAGCCACCTGGGAAGCCCAGAGGACTTTGGAGGTAGGTTGCAAGTCAAGTGCTCATTTAACCATTCAAATCAAAGTGAACAATCCATCTTACACCAACGTGGCTGAGGAAGAGAAATAAAAACCCACCTGACATGTCATCATAAAACTTTCCAGACTAAAGAAGGCTTATTTGAAAGAGTATATCAACATGTTGAGGAAAAAGGAAATTAAATAACTGAACTTTATCAACATAAAAAAGGGTAGCGCCTGGAGGTATTATTACCTGTCAAGAGAGATTGTGGCTTGGAGCAAGAAGTGGGATTTTCCTTAAAACCTACAGAAAGTGACTTTAAAAACCTCAAAGAAATACTCCAAAGGATCATTTCTTTACAAAGGCAGATTCTGTTCCCTGGAACTAAAATCTCATGTTCTTTGGTTGAGATCTTGGGAGGTTGGACAAAATCTCTTCATCTGTGGAGAGGAGATTACAGACTTTACACAAAGATCTACCCACCTGTGATTGAAGTCCAGCTTCCAGGCATGGAATCTTAGGTAGCTGGTGATTCCCTTGGAGCATGTGCTTCATGATCCTTGTCCAAGGGTGCTGCTTCCTCTGAGACAGGAAGGCCCCACATTCCTTCCCTAGATCTTCCCCTTGAGGGAAGGCTGTCCTCCTTTCCTCCTAACCTGAAATTTCCCTTGGGTCTGAAAGAGCTGGTGTTAAAATCAAAAAAAGAAAGCCTCTCTTTTCCACACAACCCAAATTCAAGTCCCCACTTTGTGGTGGTGGTGGTTTAGTCACTTAGTTGTGTCCGACTCTTGTGACCCCATGAACTGTAGCCTGCCAGGCTCCTCTGTCCATGGAATTCTCCAGGCAAGAGTTCCCACTTTAGTTAGAACCAATTTTTGGAAAGCTCTGGGTCCCATTGCAGGTCCTGAGAATGAAAAAACCTTGTGAAGAACCTCACCTCAAAGTGTGGCCCCAAAGGACTCTCCCCTTCATTGTCTGAAGGGTTTACAGACATTCTGCGATCAGGCATTGAAAGCAGTTAAAACCAGCAGCCCAGTCTTATTCCCAAAGACTCATTCTAGGGCAGGAGCTTTGAATTGGAGAGGAAGTGGGTTATCCTTTCATTTATGTCCACTGATGTGGTAGAGAAGTTAATCCTTCTGATACCTGGCGAAGTGGCTTGATCAAACCAACCTTGCCACAGATAACAGTGTTTCAACCTAGAGAAATTATCCACAAGAACACAACTCACAGAAGTCACTGCAGAGTCACTTAAATTGGCATGTCCTAGAGAGGATAGAGTGATGGGGTGACACAAGAGGTGGATTCTCTGATAGTGAAGTTTTCCACCAGTTCCCTGAGTGATTTCACTTGTGTTCACTTCATACCTTATCAATATTATAGTTTTCTGAACAGTTTTATTACACAAAATAGTTTACTCATTTATGTTGTTCTTTGCATTATTTAGATAAGTAGCATTAAAAAAATTTTTTTTAACATTTTTGTCTGTGCAGGGATTTTTTTCATTATGGTTCATAGGCCTCTCTTGTTGTGGTGTATGAGCTTATTTGTCCCATAGCATGTAGGATCTTAGTTCCCCCTTCAGGGCTCAAACCTGCATCCCCTGCATTGGCAGGTAGATTCTTAACCACTGGACCACCAGAGATGTCCCAATTAGCAGCAAATTTTAATTCAAGAAATCAATCTACTTTCCCCTAAAAAATACGATATTTTCTGTGAGAGATCAGCCACAAGAATCATTTGAAATGTCCAAACACTCTTCCCTTTTTAAATGTTTTTTAGTGTGAAGAGCTCCAGGGTGCCCCCAGGCTTCTCCTCAGATGCATGAGTCCTCCTCAAAGGACCTGGAGGATCCAAAAGACCATTCACCCAGCCCTCAGCCCAAGAATTCAAGGCCAAGTCCAGGGCAGTGAGGAAAACACTACTCTTCACTTGTCCTGAGCTCGCTCATTGGGAGCAGTCACTTTGAGCCTGATCACTCCATTCCCCTCACACTGGGAGCCCCTGCACAGAGGATGCATAACTTAGAGCTGGCTTGAGGAAGGAGTCCCTGAATGCTCCACCTGCACTCAATAAATGAGATGAAGAACCCATTAGAAAGCACTGTGTGCAAAAATTCTCTACAAACAATTAGGTTCAGTTGTCACTCAGTACTGTCCGAATCTTTGTGACCTCACGAACCGCAGCACGCCAGGCCTCCCTGTCCATCACCAACTCCCGGAGTCTACCCAAACTCATGTCCATTGAGTTGGTGATGCCATCCAACCAACTTATCCTCTGTCGTCCTCTTCTCCTCCCACCTTCAATCTTTCCCAGCATCAGTCTCTTTTCAAATGACTCTGTTCTTTGCATCAAGTGGCCAAAGTATTGGAGTTTCACCTTCAGTATCAGTCTTTCCAATGAAAATTCTGGACAGATTTCCTTTAGGATAGAGTGGTTGGATCTCCTTGCACTCTCTCTCAAGTTTTCTCCAACATCACAGTTCAAAAGCATCAATTCTTTGGCACTCAGATTTCTTCAAAGTCCAACTCTCACATCCATACATGACCATTGGAAAAACCATAGCCTTGACTAGACAGAACTTTGTTGGCAAAGTAATGTCTCTGCTTTTTAATATGCTCTCTAGGTTGGTCATAACTTCCTTCCAAGGAGTGTCTTTTAATTTCATGGCTGCAGTCACCATCTGCAGTGATTTTGGAGCACCCCAAAATAGTCTAACACTTTTTTCCCCATCGATTTGCCATGAAGTGATGGAACTGGTTACACTCATCTCACATGCTAGCAAAGTAATGCTTAAAATTCTCCAAGCCAGGATTCAGCAATACGTGAACTGTGAACTCCCAGATGTTCAAACTGGTTTTAGAAAAGTAGAAGAACCAGAGATAAGATTCC
Organism: Capra hircus; assembly: GCF_001704415.2. NCBI lineage: Eukaryota > Metazoa > Chordata > Mammalia > Artiodactyla > Bovidae > Capra > Capra hircus. Next base: position 35,228,536 of record NC_030833.1, read on the forward strand.
CAACATCTGCTGGATCATCAAAAAAGCAAGAGAATTCCAGAAAAATATCTATTTCTGCTATATTGACTATGCCAAAGCCTTTGACTGTGTGGATCACAATCAACTGTGGAAAATTCTTCAAGAGATGGGATTACCAGACCACCTGACCTGTCTGTTGAGAAATCTGTATGCAGGTCAGGAAGCAACAGGTAGAACTGGACATGGAACAACAGACTGGTTCCAAATAGGAAAAGGAGTACATCAAGGCTGTAAATTGTCACCCTGGTTATTTAACTTATATGCAGAGTACATCATGAGAAACCCTGGACTGGAAGTAGCACAAGTTGGAATCAAGTTTGCTGGGAGAAATATCAATAACCTCAGATATTCAGAAGACACAACCCGTATGGCAGAAAGTGAAGAGGAACTAAAAAGCCTCTTGATGAAAGTGAAAGAGGAGAGTGAAAAAGTTGGCTTAAAGCTCAACATTCAGAAAACGAAGATCATGGCATCCGGTCCCATCACTTCATGGGAAATAGATGGGGAAACAGTGGAAACAGTGTCAGACTTTATTTTTTGGGGGGCTCCAAAATCACTGCAGATGGTGAGTGCAGCCATGAAATTAAAAGATGCTTACTCCTTGGAAGGAAAGTTATGACCAACCTAGATAGCATATTCAAAAGCAGAGACATTACTTTGCCGACAAAGGTCCATCTAGTCAAGGCTATGGTTTTTCCAGTGGTCGTGTATGGATGTGAGAGTTGGACTGTGAAGAAAGCTGAGCACTGATGAATTGATGCTTTTGAACTGTGGTGTTGGAGAAGACTCTTGAGAGTCCCTTGGACAACAAGGAGATCCAACCAGTCCATTCTAAAGGAGATCAGTCCTGGGTGTTCATTGGAAGGACTGATGCTACAGCTGAAACTCCAGTACTTTGGCCACCTCATGAGAAGAGTTGACTCATTGGAAAAGACTCTGATGCTGGGAGGGATTAGGGGCAGGAGGAAAGGGGGACAACAGAGGATGAGATGGCTGGATGGCATCACCGACTCAATGGACGTGAGTTTAAGTGAACTCCGGAAGTTGGTGATGAACAGGGAAGCCTGGCGTGCTGCAATTCATGGGGTCTCAAAGAGTCAGACACGACTGAGTGACTGAACTGAATTGAACTGATGGAACTGGATGCCATGATCTTACTTTTCTGAATGTTGAGCTTTAAGCCAACTGTTTCACTCTCCTCTTTCACTTTTGTCAAGAGGCTCTTTAGTTCTTCTTCACTTTCTGCCATAAAGGGTGGTGTCATCTGCATATCTGAGGTTATTGATATGCAACCTTGATTCCAGCTTGTGGTTCCTCCAGCCCAGCATTTCTCATGATGTACTTTGCATATAAGTTAAATAACCAGGGTGACAATATACAGCCTTGATGTACTCCTTTTCCTATTTGGAACCAGTCTGTTGTTCCATGTCCAGTTCTACCTGTTGCTTCCTGACCTGCATATAGGTTTCTCAAGAGGCAGGTCAAGTATTTCCATCATTTGAACAATTTTCCACAGATTCTTGTGATCCACACAGTCAAAGGCTTTGGCATAGTCAATAAAGCAGAAATAGATGTTTTTCTGGAACTCTCTTGCTTTTTTGATGATCCAGCAGACGTTGGCAATTTGATCTCTGGGTCCTCTGCCTTTTCTAAAACCAGCTTGAATATCTGGAAGTTCATGGTTCACGTATTGCTGAGATCTGGCTTGGAGAATTTTGAGCATTACTTTACTAGCGTGTGAGATGAGTGCAATTGTGCGGTAGTTTGAGCATTCTTTGGCATTGCCTTTCTTTGGGATTGGAATGAAAACTGACCTTTTCCAGTTTTTTTAACTTTAATTTTTAATTTAATTTGCTTTTCTTTTAATTTTAAATTTTCTAATATATATATTTTTAATTAGAAAAATTTTAATTTAATTTAATTTTTAATTGCTACAAACCATTAACAAGCCAACTACAGATAATGAATCATCATTGCATCCCTGGAATAAATCCCACTTAATCATGGCATATGATCCATTCAGTGCATTTTTTTTATTTGGCCAGAGTTAGGTGCCCTTCTCATGGCAGGTAAGGAAAGTCTTAATGAGTTTTACATTCTAAGGAGTTCTCAGACACACAGTGATGTGTCTAGGGGAAGAATTTCATTAACTCATACTCTAATTTTCTCAATTTGGAAGAACTGGATCATCTTTCAAAGCCTCAGTGATCTGACCCAATGGTGTATCATGAAGTATGGGGACCACGTGGGCTTAGGGACTGGTGCTTCTGCTTATGGACAAACAGCCATCCTAGCAGCCCCAGAGTGGGCACCATGTAAGTTCTATCTGATCTCAAAACGGTGTCTTGTTCCACGAAATACTGAAGGAAATAATTTTTTTTCTGCCAATTGCTCTTTTGCAAGTTGCCTGTCTCCTCCAGGAAGTGGCCAGGGTCAAGCCCCTCTGGGTTGGAGGATTCTTTGTCATTATCCAGCACAGAGGGTAGAAATGTAAATATGGTTGTGTCCTGAAATGTGTTATGAAGTCATGGAGTTGGAAGAAATGTTTCAACACAGCCCATAGATGAGGAAGCCTAGGTCCAAAGAAGAGCAGAGGCATTTCAAATCAGACAGACAATGCAATAGGCATGGATAAGTTTAATACCATAAGTTTAATGGCAGCAATCTTGTTAAAGTAGCCTCCCATAGCAAGTACCAAGGACATGAGTTGTTAGCTACCAGACCTGAATCTGTCCTGCTTGCAGAGAGTCTGGACACTGGTGTCGCTACCTATCTGCTGCTCTATTTCATTACTTTAGTTTTCATTCACCTCACCTGTGGCCTAAAATGAAAATCTCTGCTGGCACTTGAAATGTCCAAAGTATCTATTTCCAGGGCCTTTGTAAACATACAAATAATTCTGACCTAATGAAAAAGGACCTCTTCGGAGATAATGAGGAAAAGTTCAATTACAACTAAGGTGTGTTTATCACTGCAATGTAATTTGTTTCCCTTAATTAAAAAATATGGGGCAAATCGTCACCATGGATTGATCCTAGCTTAAAAACACAGAAGAGAGGATTAAATAGAAAAAAGAAAAAGATCATTTGGCAACAATTCAGATTAGGACCATCAACAAATGCAAAAGCTCTTGGGTGAATGCTTTGACTGTAGAATATCTGCAAGGTCTTAAAGTGCGATGCCATAAATTTTTATTAATTATGTATTAAATGATGAAACCTCTGCCATGAGGACATCGGGAATATCTCCTTGTTTAGTGAGGAGGTTGACATAACCAATAATGGGATGCATGATATTATGTACCTCCATCTTCTCAATAAGATTCAGTGGGACATACATATAGCATCTATGTAGTTCTCTTGCCAAAATCATAGCTGGAATTTAATCTCTAGAAAACAATAAAACATTTCACACGACTGCTAGCTTGGATCCCAAAATGGTAAATGTAATGAACGGAAGTAAAGAAACAAAGTGAATTTATTCTTGATTACGGGAGACCAAAAGGGAAAAGATAACCAAATTATATGCCGTTTTCTTCACTGGATACTGAATTGCAAAGGAGAAAAAAAGCTATAATGGATATTCTAGGAAAGTTAGAAAAACTTACATATTGATTATCTATTAGATGCTGTGTATCAATAATAACTTCTGAGCACAAAATGTTTTACTGTTATGAATGAGAAGATCTTTGCACTTGGAATATGCATAGTGGTATATTAAGGGATACACTTCTCCAAGTATAAAAGACTAAATCTCATTTGCAATTGAGGTTATAGTCATTCAGTGAGATTCTGACACAGGACAAGATTATGTATGCTTTTAATCTGCTATGCATATACAGAGTCTCCTTAAAGGTAAATTTCTGAAATAAAATTGTCCATAAAATGTAAAATTACTGGCACCCCAAGTTATTTTTTATTGAAAAAAGTGGAAGTGTCTAACTCTTTGCCACCCCAGGGACTGTAGCCCACCAGGATCCTCTGCACATGGGATTCTCCAGGCAAGAATACTGGAGTGGGTTGCCATGCCCTCCTCCAGGGGATCTTCCTGATCCAGGGATAGAACTTGGATCTCCCACATTAACAAGCAGATTCTCTACTGTCTAAGCCACCAGGGAAGCCCCCCTTTTTTTCTTAATTGCCATAGTTAACTCAAACTTCCATGGTGCCTCAGGCAGTAAAGAATCTCCCTGCAATGGAAGAGACCTGGGATAGATCCCTGGGTTGAGAAGATCCCCTGGAGGAGGGCATGGCAACCTACTCCAGTACTCTTGCCTGGAGAATGAACATGGACAGAGGAGTATGGTGGGCTATAGTCACAACTGAGTGACTAACACTTTCACTTTTTTCATAGCTAACTTAATACTATATTAGTTTTAGATGTACAACATGGTGATTAGATATTTTTACAGTTTATATTCCATAAAGAAGCACAAGCTGGAATCAAGATTGCCGGGAGAAATATCAGTAACCTCAGATATGCAGATGACACGACGCTTATGGCAGAAAGTGAAGAGGAACTAAAAAGCCTCTTGATGAAAGTGAAAGAGGAGAGTGAAACAGTTGGCTTAAAGCTCAACATTCAGAAAACGAAGATCATGGCACCTGGTCCCATCACTTCATGGGAAATAGATGGGGAAACAGTGGAAACTGTGTCAGACTTTATATTTTTGGGCTCCAAAATCACTGCAGATGGTGATTGCAGCCATGAAATTAAAAGACGCTTACTCCTTGGAAGGAAAGTTATGACCAACCTAGATAGCATATTAAAAAGCACTGGGATGACCCAGAGGGATGGGACGGGGAGGGAGGTGGGAGTGGGGTTCAGGATGGGGAACACATGTATGCCTATGGCGAATTCATGTTGATGTGGGGCAGAAACAAAACAATATTGTAAAGTAATTAGCCTCCAATTAAAATAAATAAATTTAAATAAAAAAATTAAAAGCAGAGACATTACTTTGCCAACAAAGATCTGTCTAGTCAAGGTTATGGTTTTTCCAGTGGTCGTGTATGAATGTGAGAGTTGGACTGCGAAGAAAGCTGAGTACTGAAGAATTGATGCTTTTGAACTGTGGTGTTGGAGAAGACTCTTGAGAGTCCCTTGGACTGAAAGGAGATCCAACCAGTCCATTCTAAAGGAGATCAGTCCTGGGTGTTCACTGGAAGGACTGATGCTGAAGCTGAAACTCCAATACTTTGGCCACCTCATGCAAAGAGTTAACTCATTAGAAAAGACCCAAATGCTGGGAGGGATTGGGGGCAGGAGAAGAAGGGGAAGACAGAGGGTGAGATGGCTGGATGGCATCATCGAATTGATGCACATGAGCTTGGGTTAACTCTGGGAGTTGGTGATGGACAGGGAGGCCTGGCGTGCTGCAACTCATGGGGTCGCAAAGAGTCGGACATGACTGAGTGACTGAACTGAACTAAAATTGTCATAACATTTTGGCTATATTCCATGTGTTGTGCATTATATCCTTGAATCTTATTAACTTTAATTTTATACTTAGTAGTTTGTACTTCTTAATGCCCTTCCTTTATCTTACCCTTTCCCTCTATCTCTCTCTGCACTGATAACCAGTAGCCTATTTTTTGTGTTGTGAGTCTTTTTCTGTTTTGTTGTATTAGTTCATTTGTTTTATTTTTGAGGCTGCATCGAAGACTCTTGAGAGTCCCTTGGACTGCAAGGAGATCCAACCAGTCCATCCTAAAGGAGATCTGTCCTGGGTATTCATTGGAAGGACTGATGTTGAAGCTGAATCTCCAATACTTTGGCCACCTGATGCGAAGAGCTGACTCATTTGAAAAGACCCTGATGCTGGGAAAGATTGAGGGCAGGAGGAGAAGGGGATGACAGAGGATGAGATGGTTGGATGACATCACCGACTCAATGGACATGGGTTTGGGTGGACTCCAGGAGTTGGTGATGGACAGGGAGGCCTGGCATGCTGAGGTTCATGGGGTCGCAAAGAGTCAGACACAACTGAGTGACTGAACTGAACTGAGTAAGTGAGTGTCCAGTATTTGTCTTTCTTTATCTGACTTATCTCACTAAGCATAATACCCTTCAGGATTATCCACGTTCTGAAAATGCTAAAATTTCATTCTTTTTTATGGCTGAGTTAAATTCCATTGTGTATATGATGTTACCTGTTGATTTGTTATAAATAGCCTTTACTATCTTGAAATATGGTCCCTCTATAGCAAGTCTGTTTAGAGTCTTTTTTTTTTATCATGAATAGATATTGAATTTTCTCAAATGCTTTCTTTGCATCGGGGAAGATGATCATGTGATTTTAACCCTTTGTTTTGTTAATGTGGCATATCACTTTGATTGATTTGTAGGTGTTGAATCATCCTTGCATCCCTAAAATTAACCCCTCTAGATCATGGTATATGATCATTTGTATGTATTGTTGAATTCAGCTAATATTTTTTTCAGGACTTCTTTGTTTATCAGAGATATTGACCTGTAGTTTTCTTTTTTAGTAGTGTCTTGGTTTGGTATCAAAGTAGTGATGGTCTCACAGAATGAGTTTGGAGGTGTTCCCTCCTCTTCAGTTTTTTGGAATAGTTTGAGAAGGATAGGTATTAACTATTTTTTTCTGGCTGTGTTGTGTAGCTTGTGGGTTCTTAGTTCCCTGACCAGGAATTGAATCTGATCGCCAGCTCTGAAAGCGCAAAGTCCTAATCACTGAATCACCAAGGAATTCTCAACTATTTTTTAAATGTTTGGTAAAATTCCCCTGTGAAGCCATCCAGTCCTGAACAGTTGTTTGGAGGCAGATTTTTTAATTACTACTTATTCAATTTCAGTACTAGTAATTCATCTGTTCTGATTATCTACTTCTTTTGATTTAGTCCTGGAAGATTGTATGTTTCTGGGAATGTATCCATTTCTTCTTGGCTGTCCAGTTCATTGGCAAATAATTGTTGGTAGTATTCTTTGATGAGTCTTTGTATTTTTGTGATATTGGTTGTAACTTCTCAATGATTTCTAATTTTATATGTTCCACTCTTAATTTCCGTAAAGAGTCCGGCTAAAATTTTATCAATTTTCTTTTCCTTATCAAAAAAAAAAATTCTTGGTTTTGTTGGTCTTTTCTATCATTCTTTTAGTCTCTGTTTTACTTATTTCCACTGTGATTTTTATTAATTCCTTCTTTATGCTGACTACGGGCTTTGTTTGATTTTTATAATTCCTTTATATGCCACCAGTGTTCAATATTCTATGATTCACACTAATCAATGATTTTCAAAATAGATATTAATACAGTTAATAATTACAGTGCCAGCTTATTAAAATGGAGTCAGAAAAGTTTGGTTCTGTAACCTTTAGAATTTAAGTGAACACATGTCTCAGGGAACATTTTAACCAAGACAAACCAAAATACTACTTTCCTATCTAAACCACATGGTTCTAACTCTAATAGAACCAGACCAGCTTCTTTTGAATAAAAAAGCTATTACTCTCTTGAAGTAACCATTTTATTCCCTGAGTAAGAGATGTCCTGCTTGGTACCTCCTTCCTTCTATGTGCACTTCCTCTCCCAGATGTGGGAAGTTTTCTGTCATTGTTAATTTCAATTAACTTTCCGATCCCTTTTCTTTCTCTCTTCTCTGTCTATGACTCCTATACTGCATGTATTGATCTACTTGATAGTGTTCTGTAAGTCCCTGAAACTTCTTTTCTTTTTCTTCCTTTTTTCTCTCAATTGAATAATTTCCAATGACTTATCTTCAAGTTTGCTGATGTTTTGTTCTGCGTGATCTAGTCTATTGTTACATTCTCTAATGAGTTTTTTAAATACAAAAAGTGATCTTCAGCTCTATGACTTCTGTTTCATACCTTTGAATTTTCTGCCCTGTTGTTGAAATTCCTACTTCAGTTGTTTACTGTTCTCCAGGCCACAGTGAACAACTTCATGACTTATTTTGAATGATGTTTTAGGTCAATCACACATCTCCTGTTTCTACATTTTCCTTGACTCTCTTCATTGCGGTTTGCACATTAGACAATAGCTCGTTTCAGTCTTTACTGACTAGTCACATGGAGGAGAAGAACTTCACCAATCAGCTCAGCCAGAGATTCTGGAGGTCTCTCAAACCTGCGTGCTGGCCCAGTCTGCTTCTTATGTTCTAGAAACTCCCAGGTATGTACAGCTCGTTGAGTCCTTTCAATGCTCCGAGACAGGTAACACAGAGGCCAGCTCCTCATGAAACTCCCCCACGAAGCTGAGAGGTTGGAATGCCAGATGTGCATGCCAACTCCTTTGTTCCTCAAGGAGAAGCTGAGAGCTTGGAGGGAGATACCTGCCCAATCACATGGCATATTGTTGGGCTTGGTAGTTGTGATGAGAGAGGATCTGCTTCTCTTTCTGGCTTTGATGTGACTAGGTTTATATTCACTAAGGGTACAGAAGTCTTTCAACTGGTTTCAACTAGTTGATGTTACTCTTTCCTGTGTGAATTTTGACAGATTGTGTGTGAAATTAACCGATATCATTGAACTTCTCAAACTGGTGGGCATACTGCTTCATAATAATCCCTTATTATCCTTTTAGTGCTCTGGGACTTAAAGTTATGGTCCCTCTTTTAGCAATGATATTAATAATGTGTGTCTTCTCTCGGAGTGCAGGATAGGTTACTTATGGGTTTATCAATTCTGTTCAACTTTTCAAAGACTTAGGTTTGGTCTCATTGATTTTTATCTTGATTCCTTGTTTGCAATTTCACTGATTTATGCTCTAATTTTCATTTGTAGTTTTCTGTGGCTTACTTTGGATTTAATTCCTTACTATCACTGATCTCAGTATTTTCCTATTGAGGCACTTCTGGACACAATTTCTTTCAGTTTCAAATCGAAACGTCAAGTAACTCTAGGTGACATGTAGCCAAGAGAACTTTCCTGCTTAATCTCCCTAGTCCTCTGTGCTGATCACTATGAAATCAACATGACTTCTTTGAATTACTTTCCTTCCTTTCTTACTTGTATTAGGCACACCATAAGGAAACTCTGAGAACTGGCTCATCAAATTATGCTTTTTATTAGGAACATACACTGGAATAATGACTCTCCATTGCCATACACTAATCATCTTGTTCTATTTTGTATTGACTACATAGTGCTACTCAATAATAGATAAAGCATTAGCATATGTGATGGCCGATGCAAATGTTACAGGACATGGAGAATAGCGGATACATTTCTGCAGTGAAACTGCACCATAACAAGAAGAGAGGTTGAGAAGGCATTCCTAGGCAGAAGAATGAAGAGGAAAGGAGGTGACCAATGCCCCAGATGAGAAGGAGAAGACAACATCATAGGAGACACCTCCTTACAGAGGAATGAAGCAGAGCTTGTAAGGAGGTGGCACAGAAGTGAACCCATTGGCAGTTGGGGTGGTGTCGATGTCCTTTGGGTCAACCACAGATTTCAAAGTAAATTTTTGTAAAATCGATGTCAGGAATAAAAACACCTCCATGCGGGCCAGGCCCTCTCCTGCACAAATCCGTTTTCCTGAAAATAACAAACACAGAGAGTACATACTCCTTGAACACTGTGTTTCTGGCTGTTAGAAAGAGTTGGCATGCGCATCTGGCATTCCAGTCTCTCCCAGCTGTGGGGAAATTTCATGAGGAACTGGCCAATATGTCACTTATCAGTGGTTAGAAAGTAACCATTGATGAATGGTTGAATGGATAAATGTAAGCCACAACAGTTAGATAGATAGATGGATGGATACACATGCTGTCCACATAAGTTCATATCTTAACGGCTACCCTTATTTACACAAATTTTTTATGAGCTTTGGCACTATGCCAAGTACTTCATTAACTATTCTCATGCAATTTGATATTTCATGTTTTCATCAATCTTTTTCTTCCCCTGGAAACACACAGTGTAGTTGTATTTAATGTTCTTAGTCTGATGTCCCCATCATCTTTATTTCTACTCCTCACAGCCCCTCTTCTCTCTGTAACTACATCTTCATCAATCTTCAATACCTCTTGAAGTTTCAAGTTTTACAACACATGGTTCCTTCTGGTTAAGGTGCACTTCTCTTATATTTTCAGCCCCTAGCTCAAATTTTATTTGTGAATTTGAAAGAATTGGGTCATCTTTCCAAAGCTTTGGTGACTTAGTCCAATAAAGATCATATATTATGGAGGGAAAGTGTGTGGGCATTGCAATTGCTACACCTGAGTGTAGAAAAAGAGCAGTTCAACCAGTCCCTGAATGGGAATTTTATAAGAAGTTCCAACTGATCCCCCCCTCCCCCACCCCCCGGAAATCATCCCTGGTGGCTAAGAGGTTCAAGTGTCTGCTTGAAATGCGGGAGAACTGGGTTCGGTCCTTGGGTTGGGAAGATCCCCTGGAGAAGGAAATGGCAACCCACTCCAGGATTTTTGCCTGGAGAATCCCATGGATGGAGGAGCCTGGTGGGCTACAGTCCACAGGGTCGCAAAGAGTCGGACACGACTGAGCGACTTCACTTTCACTTTCACTTTAAAGTAACGGAGGAAAAAATTTTGTTACCTGCTGAGAAAGGCATGAAGTAGTCACTCTTTTTAAAGTTACCGCTCTCATCCAGGAAGTGGCCAGGGTCAAACATTTCTGGGTTAGGAAATACTTTGTCATCATACAGCACGGAACTCAGTGATACTAATACACCTGTGCCCTGGGAAGAAAAGATGAAGATAAACTGAATTATAAAGAAGTCATGGAACTGGAAGAAATGTTATAAATTATTCATTCCAATCTTATGACCTACAGGTGAGAAATCCTAGGTCCAAAGAAAGACAATGACATTTTGAGCCAGACAAAGAAGTAATAAACAAGGAATATGCTTAAGGCAAGTGACAGTGATACTTGAAGTAGTGAGTCCATGGGTCCTAGGGTGTTAGACCTTATGAATCCATTCTTCTTATCATACTGGTGTCTGTCCCCATCAGCTGCTTTATTTTACTACTTTAGTTTTCACTCATCTAATACATGGATTCAGAGAAGGCAATGGCACCCTACTCCAGTACTCTTGCCTGGAAAATTCCATGGACGGAGGAGCCTGGTAGGCTGCAGTCCATGGGGTCGCGAAGAGTCGGACATGACTGAACGACTTCCCTTTCACTTTTAACTTTCATGCACTGAAGAAGGAAATGGCAGCCCATTCCAGTGTTCTTGCCTGGAGAATCCCAGGGACGGGGGATTCTGGTGGGCTTCCATCTATGGGGTCGCACAGAGTCGGACACAACTGAAGCTACCTAGCAGCAGCAGCAGCAATATGTGGACTATGGTTTAAAACGGGGAGACTCTGTTAGAGTTTGGGATGTCTGGATTATAAATTCATAAGACTTTTATAAACAGATTTTTCATCTAATTAATAATAACTTCTGTAATAATAACAATAAGTATAATAAAAAACTGCTGGTATTTATCATTGCCATGCAGATTGTTTGTCTTAAAGTATATGGCAGGGTTCATTAGAGATGGATGCTAGGTTTAAAACATATAGAAAAGTGGGGGGGTGGTCCTAAGATGGAGGAGGAATAGGACGGGGAGACCACTTTCTCCCCCACAAATTCATCAAAAGAACATTTGAGCCCCAAGCAAATTCCACAGAACAACTTCTGAATGCTGGCAGAGGAGATCAGGTGCCCAGAAAAGCAGCCCATTGTCTTCAAAAGGAGTTAGGACAAAATATAAAAGATGAAAAGAGAGACAAAAGAGGTAGGGACTGAGATCTGTACCAGGAAGGGAGTCTTAAAAAATAAAAGAAAGGTTTCCAAACACCAGGAAACACTCTCTCCGGTGGGTCTGTGGCGAGCCTTGGAATCTCAGAGGGCAAAATGATTGGGAGGAAACATAAATAAATAATTAAACCCCACAGATTACATCCCTAACAGCAACTCCCAGTGGTGCAACAGCCCAGAGGCTTGCATCCCCCACTAGCAAGCGGGGAGGGACAGGGAGGAGTAGGCTGTATTGCTTAAGATAAGGCATGAATGCCCTGAGGGCAATATGAGGGAACTAGCTTGAGATCGCAACCCAGACTGTGGAGTAGCTGTCCTGTGATCCCCCGAAAGGCCCTAACCACCGCCAGGCATGCTCACAGAACAAAGGACTGAGCAGAGCTAGCTGGCTGTGGACCCAGCCCATCCCCCACCGGAGACAGGCAGGTGAGGGCAGCCAGAGCCGGAAGGGGGCAATCATAGACCCAGGGAGGCATCATATACCAAACTGCAATCAGACTTCCTAGATAACCAAGACTTCTTGGGATTCTGGATGGTCGACATCCCCAGGGAGGGTCGCAGCCAGAGATCAGCTTCCCAGAAGAGACACACAGCACACCTGAGAAGGTGCACCTGTTGTACACCCAGAAAAATGAGGGGCTGGGACGGGGGAGGGGATAAGTCACAGCCTTCAACTGAGGGCGACTACACGTGCCAAGGACCTGGTCACCTGAGCTGCTCGGGCCTGGGACGGGTGCAAAATGCAGGCCCAAACAAGTCTGCACCTTTGTGGAGTACCCAAGATCCTGAACCTGAGCAGCTTAGACCTGGGAAGTGCATGCAAACCAGGGCCCACATCAGACAGTTCCCAGCAGAGCAAACTAGAGTCTGAGCAGCGTAGACTGGGAAAGCACACATGCTGTGAGCAGGGGAAACCCAGTGTGGCTGAATCACTGTGAACACACGCCAGTGATATTTGTTTGCAGTATTCCTCTCTCCCCAAAGCATGACCAAACAAGCTAGCCTAAAAAAAGTGACCACCACGACGCCCCTTGCGTCAGGGCAGAAATTATACACTGAAGAGATCAGCAAACAGACTAAGTTAAAATAAACAGAGGGAACCACTTTGGTTCAGGTGAATAGATTAAAACTCTGTAGTTAGCACCAACTACATAGGCAGGGGCCTATAGACTGTGAGAAGTACAAGCCGGACCAAGGAACTATCTGAAAATGAACTAACCCCACACTGTCCACAACAGCTCCAGAGAAAGTCTTAGATATATTTTTACTATTATAATTTTTTTAATTAAAAAAATTATTTTCTTTTTTTTGATATTTTTAAGTCCCCATTACGCCTTTAATTTTCATTTTTATAACCTACTATTACCTTGCAAAAAAAAAAAAGAAAGACCCTATTTTTTAAAGAAAACTTCATATATATATATACTTTTTAATTTCTGTGATTTTCTGTTTTTCTGTTTGTTTGTTTTTTGCTTTTTTTGTTTTGTTTTTCTTTATTTTAATTTTAATTTTTAATTTATTTTACTTTACAATACAGTATTGGTTTTGCCATACATTGACATGAATCAGCCATGGGCGTACATGAGTCCCCAATCCTGAAACCCCCTCCCACCTCCCACCCCATATCATCTCTCTGGATCATCCGCGTGCACCAGCCCCAAGCATCCTGTATCCTGTATCAAACATAGACTGGCGATTCATTTCTTACATGATAGTATAAATGTTTCAATGCCATTCTGCCAAATCATGCCACCCTCTCCCTCTCCCTCAGAGTACAAAAGTCCGTTCCATACATCTGTGTCTCTTTTGCTGTCTCGCATACAGGGTTATCATTACCATCTTTCTAAATTCCATATATATTCTCAAGTGCTCACAGAACCTTCTCCAGGATAGATCACATCCTGGGCCATAAATCTAACCTTGATAAATTCAAAAAAAAGAAAATCATTCCCAGCATCTTTTCTGACCATAATGCATTAAGATTAGATCTCAATTACAGAAGAAAAAACTATTAACAATTCCAACATATGGAGGCTGAACAGCACGCTTCTGAATAACCAACAAATCACAGAAGAAATCAAAAAAGAAATCAAAATATGCATAGAAACTAATGAAAATGATAATGCAACAAACCAAAACCTGTGGGACACTATAAAAGCAGTGCTAAGAGGAAAGTTCATAGCAATACAGGCATACCTCAAGAAACAAGGAAAAAGTCAAATAAATAACCTAACTCTACACCTAAAGCAACTAGAAAAGGAAGAAATGGAGAACTCCAGAGTTAGTAGAAGGAAAGAAATCTTAAAAATTAGGGCAGAAATAAATGCAAAAGAAACAAAAGAGATCATAGCAGAAATCAACAAAGCCAAAAGCTGGTTCTTTGAAAGGATAAATAAAATTGACAAACCATTAGCCAGACTCATCAAGAAACAAGGGAGAGAATGATCAAATCAATAAAATTAGAAATCAAAATGGAGATATCACAACAGACAACACAGAAATACAAAGGATCATAAGAGACCACTATCAGCAATTATATGCCAATAAAATGGACAACATGGAAGAAATGGAAAAATTCTTAGAAAAGTACAATTTTCCAAAACTGAACCAGGAAGAAATAGAAAATCTTAACAGACCCATCACAAGCACGGACATTGAAACTGTAATCAGAAATCTTCCAGCAAACAAAAGCCCATGTCCAGACGGCTTCACAGCTGAATTCTACCAAAAATCTAGAGAAAACCTAACACCGATCCTACTCAAACTCTTCCAGAAAATTGCAGAGGAAGGTAAACTTCCAAATTCATTCTATGAGGCCACCATCACTCTAATACCAAAACCTAACACAGATGCCACAAAAAAAGAAAACTGCAGGCCAATATCACTGATGAACATAGATGCAAAAATCCTCAACAGAATTCTAGCAATCAGAATCCAGCAACACATTAAAAAGATCATACACCATGACCAAGTGGGCTTTATCCCAGGGATGCAAGGATTCTTCAATATCCACAAATCAATCAACGTAATTCACCACATTAACAAATTGGAAAATAAAAGCCGTATGATTATCTCAATAGATGCAGAGAAAACCTTTGACAAAATTCAACATCTATTTATGATAAAACTCTCCAGAAAGCAGGAACAGAAGGAACATACCTCAACATAATAAGAGCAATATATGACAAACCCACAGCAAACATTATCCTCAATGGTGAAAAATTGAAAGCATTTCCCCTAAAGTCAGGAACAAGACAAGGGTGCCCACTTTCACTGCTACTATTCAACATAGTTTTGGAAGTTTTGGCCACAGCAATCAGAGCAGAAAAAGAAATAAAAGGAATCCAAATTGGAAAAGAAGAAGTAAAACTCTCACTGTTTGCAGATGACATGATCCTCTACATAGAAAACCCTACAGACTCCACCAGAAAATTACTAGAGCTCATCAATGAATATAGTAAAGTTGTAGGATATAAAATCAACACACAGAAATCCCTTGCATTCCTAAACACTAATAATGAGAAAGTAGAAAAAGAAATTAAGGAAACAATTCCATTCACCATTGCAACAAAAAGAATAAAATACTTAGGAATATATCTAGCTAAAGAAACTAAAGGCCTATATATAGAAAACTATAAAACAGTGATGAAAGCAATCAAAGAGGACACTAATAGATGGAGAAATATACCATGTTCATGGATCGGAAGAATCAATATAGTGAAAATGAGTATACTACCCAAAGCAATCTGCTTTTTCTTTTTTAATATTGTATTTTTGAGAATCTAACCTCTATTCAAGATTTTTAATTTTTAATTATTGGTATTTGCTATCAACTTTGTACCTTTAAGAACCCAATTTACAGGACCCATTTTTACTGGCCTGATTGCTCTCTCCCCCTTTTTACTCTTCTTTTTCTCCAAAAGGTCCCCTCTATCTCCCTCTTTCCCCTTTTCTTCTCTACCCAAATTGGTGAATCTCTTTCTGTTCTGAGCTGTGGAGAACACTTAGGGAACTGATTATTGGCTGGATCTGCCTCTCTCCTTTTGATTCCCCCTTTTATTCTCCTGGTCACCTCTGTCTCCTTCCTCCCTCTTCTCTTCCATGTGCAACTCCATGAACATCTCTGAGGGGTCCAGACTGTGGAGAGCACATAGGGAAGTGATTACTGGCTAGCTTGCTCTCTCCCCTTTTAATTCCCCTTCTTCTCCTCCTAGTCACGTCTATCTCCCTCCTCCGTCTTCTCTTCTCCATGTAACTCTGTGTACCTCTCTGAGTGTTGCTCACTGTGGAAAAACTTTTCACCATTAACCTCGATGTTTTATCATTGGTGCTGTATTGAAGGTGAAGTCTTGAGACTACTGTAAGAATAAGACTGAAAACCAGAGGCAACAGGCTTAAGGCCAAATCCTGAAAACATCAGAGAATTTCTGAATCCAGGGAACATTAATCGATAGGAGCTCATCAAATGCTTCCATACCTACACTGAAATCAAGCATCACCCAAGGGCCAACAAGCTTCAGAGCAAGACATACCACACAAATTCTCCAGCAACATAACTCTGAGCCTCAATATACAGGCTGACCAAATCACACCAAACCCACTGATATCTCAAAACTTATTACTGGACACTACATTGCACTCCAGAAAGAAAAAATCCAGCTCTACCCACCAGAACAACAACACAAGTTTCCCTAACCAGAAAACCTTGACAAGCCACCCATCCAACCGCACCCACAGTGAGGAACCTCCACAATAAAGAGGAACCACCAAATGCCAGGATACAGAAACACTACCCCAAACAGAGTAATCTAAACAAAATGAAAAGGCAGAAAAATACCCAGAAGGTAAAGGAACAGGATAATTATCCACCAAACCGAACAAAAGAGAAACAGATAGGGAATCTACCTGATAAAGAATTCCAAATAATGATAGTGAAATGATCCAAAATCTTGAAAACAAATTGGAGTTACAGATAAATAGCCTAGAGACAAGGATCAAGAAGATGCAAGAAAGGTTTAACAAGGACCTAATTAGAAGAAATAGAAAAAGAGTCAATATATACTGAATAATGCAATAAATGAGATTAAAAAAAAAAACACTCTGAAGGGAACTAAAAGTAGAATAAGGGAGGCAGAAGATAGGATAAGTGAGGTAATAGACATAATGGTAGAAATAAATGAAACAGAGAGGAAAAAGGAAACACGAATGAAAAGAAATGAGTACAACCTCAGAGACCTCTGGGACAATGTTAAACACGCCAACATTCAAATCATAGGAGTCCCAGAAGAAGAAGACAAAAAGAAAGACCATGAGAAAATACTTGAGATAATAGTTGAAAACTTCCCCAAAATGGGGGAGGGAAATAATCACCCAAGTCTAAGAAACCCAGAGATTCCCAAACAGGATAAACCCAAGATGAAACAACCCAAGACACATATTAATCAAGTTAACAAAGATCAAACATAAAGAACAAATATTAAAAGCAGCAAGGGAAAAACAACAAACAACACACAAGGGGATTCCCATAAGGATAACAGTTGATCTTTCAACAGAAACTCTTCAGGCCAGGAGGGAATGGCAGGACACACTTAAAGTGATGAAAGAAAATAATGTACAGCTCAGATTACTGTACCCAGCAAGGATCTCATTCAAATATGAAGGAGAAATCAAAGGCTTTATAGACAAGCAAAAGCTGAGAGAATTCAGCACCACCAAACCAGCTCTCCAACAAACGCTAAAGGATCTCCTCAAGACAGAAAACACAGAAAGGGTGTATAAACTCCAACCCAAAACAATAAAGTAAATGGCAATGGGATCATACTTATCAATAATTACCTTAAATGTAAATGGCTTGAATGCCCCAAACAAAAGACAAAGACTGGCTGAATGGATAAAAAAACAAGACCCCTATGTATGTTGTCTACAAGAGACCCACCCCGAAACAAGGGACACATACAGACTGAAAGTGAAGGGCTGGAAAAAGATATTCCATGCAAATAAAAACCCAAAGAAAGCAGGAGTAGCAATACTCATATCAGATAAAATAGACTTTAAAACAAAGGCTGTGAAAAGAGACAAAGAAGGCCACTACATAATGATCAAAGGATCAATCCAAGAAGAAGATATAACTATCATAACTATATATGCACTCAACATAGGAGCACCACAATATGTAAGACAAATGCTAACAAGTATGAAAGGGGAAATTAACAGTAACACATTAATAGTGGGAGGCTTTAATACCCCACTCACACCTATGGATAGATCAACTAAACAGAAAATTAACAAGGAAACACAAACTTTAAATGACACAATAGACCAGTTAAACCTAATTGATATCTATAGGACATTTCACCTTTTTCTCAAGTGCTCACGGAACTTTCTCCAGGATAGATCACATTCTTGGCCATAAATCTAGCCTTGGTAAATTCAAAAAAATTGAAATCATTCTAAGCATCTTTTTTGACCACAATGCAGTAAGATTAGATCTCAATTATAGGAGAAAAACTACTAAAAATTCCAGCATATGGAGGCTGAACAACAAGCTGCTGAATAACCAAAAAATCAGAGAAGAAATCAAAAAAGAAATCAAAATTTGCATAGAAATGAATGAAAAAGTAAAACACAACAACCACAAGCCTATGGAACACTATAAAAGCAGTGCTAAAGGGAATGTTCATAGCAATACAGGCTTACCTCCACAACCAAGAAAAAAGTCAAATAAATAACCTAACTCTACACCTAAAGCAACATTAAAATGAAGAAATTATGAATCCTAGGTTTAGTAGAAGGAAAGAAATCTTAAAAATTAGGGGAGAAACAAATGCAAAAGAAGCAAAAGAGACTATAGCTAAAATCAACAAAACCAAAAGCTGGTTCTTTGAGAAGATAAATAAAATTGACAAACCATTAACCAGATTCATCAAGAAAGAGAGAAAAATAATCATCAAATGGAGAGAAATCAAATCAACAAAATTAGAAATGAAAATGGAAAGATGAAAGCAGACAACACAGAAATGCAAAGGATCATGAGAGACTATTATCAGCAACTATATGTAAATAAAGTGGACAACTTGGAAAATATGGACAAATTCTTAGAGAAGTACAACTTTCTAAAATTAAACCAGGAAGAAATAGAAAATCTTAACAAACCCATCACAGGCATGGATATTGAAACTGTAATCAGAAATCTTCCAGCAAACAAAAGCCCAGGTCCAGATGGCTTCACAGCTGAATTCTACCAAAAATTTGGAGAACTAATACCTATCTTACTCAACATCTTCCAGAAAATTGCAGAGGAAGGTAAACTTCCAAACTCATTCTATGAGCCCACCATCACCCTAATACCAAAACCTGACGAAGATGCCGCACAAAAAAAGGAAACTACAGGCCAATAACACAGATGAACATAGATGCAAAAATCCTTAACAAAATGCTAGCAAACAAAATTCAACAACATATTAAAAGAGCATACATCATGGCCAAGTGGACTTTATCCCAGGGATGCAAGGATTCTTCAATATCTGGAAATCAATCAATGTAATACACCAGATTAACAACTTGAAAAATAAAAACCATATGATTCTCTCAATAGATGCAGAGAAAACCTTGACAAAATTCAACATCCGTTTACAATAAAAAAAATCTCCAGAAAGCAGGTATAGAAGGAACATACCTCAACATAATAAAAGCTATATATGACAAACCCACAGCAAACATTATCCTCAATGGTGAAAAATTGAAAGCGTTTCCCCTAAAGTCAGGAACAAGACAAGGGTACCCACTTTCTCCACTACTATTCAACATAGTTTTGGAAGTTTTGGCCATAGCAATCAGAGCAGAAAAAGAAATAAAGGGAATCCAGTATGGAAAAGAAGAAGTAAAACTCTGACTGTATGAAGATGAAATGATCTTGTACATAGAAAACCCTACAGACTCCACCAGAAAATGACTACAGCTAATCTATGAATATTGTAAAGTTGCAAGATATAAAATTAACACGTAGAAATCCCTTGCATTCCTATACACTAACAATGAGAAAACAGAAAGAGAAATTAAGGAAACAATTCCATTCACCATTGCAACAAAAAAATAAAATACTTAGGAATATATCTAGCTAAAGAAACTAAAGACCTATATATAGAAAACTATAAAACACTGGTGAAGGAAATCAAAGAGGACACAATTAGATGGAGAAATATACCATGTTCATGGATCAGAAGAATCAATATAGTGAAAATGAGTATACTACCCAAAGAAATCTATAGATTCAATGCAATCCCTATCAAACTACCAACGGTATTTTTCAGAGAACTAAAACAAATAATTTCACAATTTGTATGGAAATACAAAAAAAACCTCGAATAGCCAAAGCAATCTTGAGAAAGAAGAATGGAACTGGAGGAATCAACCTGTCTGAATTCAGCCTCTACTACAAAGCCACAATCATCAAAACAGTGTGGTACTGGCACAAAGACAGAAATATAGATATCACCATAATCCAAGTCTATGCCCCAACCAGTAATGCTTAAGAAGCTGAAGTTGAACGATTCTATAAAGAGATGTCCTTTTCATTATAGGGGACTGGAATGCAAAAGTAGGAAGTCAAGAAACACCTGGAGTAACAGGCAAATTTGGCCTTGGAATGCGGAATGAAGCAGGGCGAAGACTAAAAGAGTTTTGTGAAGAAAATGCACTGGTAATAGCAAACACCCTCTTCCAACAACACAAGAGAAGACTCTACCCATGGACATCATCAGATGGTCAACACTGAAATCAGATTGATTATATTCTTTGCAGCCAAAGATGGAGAAGCTCTATACAGTCAACAAAAAAAGACCAGGAGCTGACTGTGGCTCACATCATGAACTCCTTATTACCAAATTCAGACTCAAATTGAGGAAAATAGGGAAAACCGCTAGACCATTCAGGTATGACCTAAATCAAGTCCCTTATGATTATACAGTGGAAGTGAGAAATAGATTTAAGAGCCTAGATCTGATAGATAGAGTGTCTGATGAACTATGGAATGAGGTTCATGATACTGTACAGGAGACAGGGATCAAGACCATCCCCATGGAAAAGAAATGCAAAAAGGCAAGATGGCTGTCTGGGGAGGCCTTACAAATAGCTGTGAAAAGAATAGAGGTGAAAAGCAAAGGAGAAAAGGAAAGATATAAGCATCTGAATGCAGAGTTCCAAAGAATAGCAAGAAGAGATAAGAAAGCCTTCTTCAGCAATCAATGCAAAGAAATAGAGGAAAACAACAGAATGGGAAAGACTAGAAATCTCTTCAAGAAAATTAGAGATACCAAGGGAACATTTCATGCAAAGATGGGCTCGATAAAGGACAGAAATGGTCTGGACCTAACAGAAGCAGAAGATATTAAGAATAGGCGGCAAGAATTCACAGAAGAACTGTACAAAAAAGATCTTCACGACCCATATATTTACGATGGTGTGATCACTCATCTAGAGCCAGACATCCTGGAATGTGAAGTCAAGTGGGCCGTAGGAAGCATCACTATGAACAAAGCTAGTGGAGGTGATGGAATTTCAGCAGAGCTATTTCAAATCCTGAAAGATGATGCTGTGAAAGTACTGCACTCAATATGCCAGCAAATTTGGAAAACTCAGCAGTGGCCGCAGGACTGGAAAAGGTCAGTTTTCAGTTTTCATTCCAATCCCAAAGAAAGGCAATGCCAAAGAATGCTCAAACTGCACAATTGCACTCAGCTCACGTGCTAGTAAAGTAATGCTCAAGCCAACATCTGCTGGATCATGGAAAAAGCAAGAGAGTTTCAGAAAAACATCTATTTCTGCTTTATGCCAAAGCCTTTGACTGTGTGGATCACAATAAACTGGAAAATTCTGAGAGAGATGGGAATACCAGACCACCTGACCTGCCTCTTGAGAAATCTGTATGCAGGTCAGGAAGCAACAGTTAGAACTGGACATGGAACAACAGACTGGTTCCAAATAGGAAAAGGAGTACGTCAAGGCTGTATATTGTCACCCTGCTTATTTAACTTATATGCAGAGTACATCATGAGAAACTCTGGACTGGAAGAAACACAAGCTGGAATCAAGACTGCCGGGAGAAATATCAATAACCTCAGATATGCAGATGACACCACCCTTAAGGCAGAAAGTGAAGAGGAGCTAAAAAGCCTCTTCATTAAAGTGAAAGGAGAGTGAAATAGTTGGCTTAAAGCTCAACATTCAGAAAATGAAGATCATGGCATCCAGTCCCATCACTTCATGGCAAATAGATGGGGAAACAGTGGAAACAGTGTCAGATTTTATTTTGGGGGGGCTCCAAAATCACTGCAGATGGTGATTGCAGCCATGAAATTAAAAGACGCTTATTCCTTGGAAGAAAATTATGACCAATCTTGACAGCATATTCAAAAGCAGAGACATTACTTTGCCCACTAAGGTCTGTCTAGTCAAGGCTATGGTTTTTCCTGTGGTCATGTATGGATGTGAGAGTTGGACTGTGAAGAAGGCTGAGCACCAAACAATTGATGCTTTTGAACTGCGGTGTTGGAGACGACTCTTGAGAGTCCCTTGGACTGCAAGGAGATCCAACCCGTCCAATCTAAAGGAGATCAGCCCTGGGATTTCTTTGGAAGTAAGGATGCTAAAGCTGAAACTCCAGTACTTTGGCCACCTCATGAGAAGAGTTGACTCATTGGAAAAGTCTCTGATGCTGGGAGGGATTGGGGGCAAGAGGAGAAGGGGGCGACAGAGGACAAGATGGCTGGATGGCATCACTGACTTGATGGACGTGAGTCTGAGTGAACTCTGGGAGTTGGTGATGGACAGGGAGGCCTGCCTGGGTTGCAAAGAGTCAGACACGACTGAGCGACTGAACTGAACTGGAACAAAATAGAAAGCCCAGAGATAAATCCATGCTCCTATGGAAATCTTATCTTTGACAAAGGAGGCAAGAATATACAATGGAGAAAAGACAATCTCTTTTACAAGTGATACTGGGAAAACTGGTCAACCACTTGTAAAAGAATGAAACTAGAACACTTTCTAACATCTTACATTAAAATAAACTCAAATGGATTAAAGAGCTAAATGTAAGACCAGAAATTGTAAAACTCCTAGAGGAAAACATAGGCAAACACTCTCCGACATAAATCATAGCAGGATCCTCTATGACCTACCTCCCAGAATATTTGAAATACAGGCAAAAATAAATAAATGGGACCTAATTAATACTAAAAGCTTGTGCACAACAAAGGAAACTGTAAGCAAGGTGAAAAGACAGCCTTCAGAATGGGAGAAAATAAAGCAAATGAAGTAACTGGCAAAGAATTAATCTCAAAAATATACAAGCAACTAATGCATCTCAATTCCAGAAAAATAAACGACCCATTCAAAAAGTGGGCCAAAGAACTAAACAAACATTTCTCCACGGAAGACATAGAGATGGCTAACAAACACATGAAAAGGTGCTCAACATCACTTTTATCAGAGAAAGGCAAGTCAAAATCACAATGAAGAACGATTTCATGCCAGTCAGAATGGCTGATATCCAAAAGTCTACAAACAATAAATGATGGAAAGGTGTGGAGAAAAGGGAACCCTTTTACACTGTTGGTGGGAATGCAAACTAGTACAGCCACTATGGAGAACAGTGTGGAGATTCCTTCAAAAACTGGAAATAGAACTGTTATACGACCCTGTAATCCCATTGCTGGGCATACACACTGAGGAAACCAGAGTCAAAAGAGACACATGTACCCCAATATTCATCACAGCACTGTTTATAAGAGCCAGGATATGGAAGCAACCTAGATGTCCATCAGTAGATGAATGGATTAGAAAGCTGTGGTATATATACACAATGGAATATTACTCAGCCATTAAAAAGAATATACTTGAATCAGTTCAAATGATGTGGATGAAACTGGAGCCTATTATACAGAGTGAAGTAAGCCAGAAAGAAAAACAAAAATACGGTATACTAATGCATATATGTGGAATTTAGAAAGAAAGTAATGATAACCCTGTATGTGAGACAGCAAAAGAGACACAGATGTATTGAACAGTCTTTTGGACTCTGTGGGAGAGGATGATGGAGGGATGATATGGGTAATGGCGTTGAAATATGTAAAATATCATATGTGAAACAAATCGCCAGTCCAGGTTTGATGCATAATACAGGGTGCTCAGGTCTGGTGTACTGGGATGACCCAGAGGGATAGTATGGGGAGGGAGGTGGGAGGGGGGCTCAGGATGGGGAGCACATGTACATTCATGGCAGATTCACGTCAATATATGGCAAAACCAATACAATATTGTAAAGTAAAATAAATTAATTAATTAATGAAAAATAAAATTAAAAAGGAAACATACAGAAAGCATGAAAAAAGTAGAAAAATCATTTTATAACAATTCACCTTAGGGTCACTGACTTAAGCAACATTTACCTATTAATGCTAAAACTGTAGGGTGAATGATAAGCATGAAATTTATTAAGTTCTAGTACTTTGCCATAGATTTTTATTAATTAAGTGTAAAAAAAACGTCAGAACATAGGCCATGGAAAAACCTGACAGATACTATTTTATTATGTGAACAACAGTGCATAACCAATAACGAGGTAAGTGACATGATGTGGCCTCCCTCTTCCCAACAAATTTCAGTGGGATATGCAAAGCACCTATGTAGTTCTCTTGCCCAGTCATAACTGGAATCTAATTTCTAGAGAACCAGCTTGAAGAATATTTTACATGAGTATTGGCCTGGACACTTCACAAAGTGAAATGTACTGAAAGAAAACAAAGAGGGCAAAGAGAACTCATATTGGAAGACTAAAAAGTGAAGATAGCCAGATTTCATGCTTGTTCTTTGGCTGGATATTGAATTAAAAAGGGGAAAAAAAGACCATAAAGGATATTTCAGTAAAGGTGGGAAAAATTGAAACACAGGCTGGGGGGACCTCCCTGGTGGTCCAATGGTTAAGACTCATGTTTCCACTGCCTTAACATCCAAAGTTATCAATAATTTTAGTCTGTGTCAATGCCCACATTTTACTTAAAAGGGAGGTGTTATATCATTCCAAATATCCACTAGGAGAAGGATGAACTTTTTGTGGAAGAATATAAACATCATCTGAAACTCAGCATTTTCTCATTTATAACAATTGATACTCAACATAAAGTTATTAGGCACTTCAAAAGCACAGCTAGGTGACCACAAGTAGAAGAAGGGAAGACTTATAAAATATGCCCACCATAGGGAATATTTCTCATCTCACTTTATAAGGACAACGTTATCTTAATATCAGAAATCTGACAAGAAAAATTTGAGGAAGAAATAGAGTAGACCAAAATTCTTTACTCTAAACAGAGAAGTTCTGAACAAAATGTTGCAAACCAAATTCAGCTGAGTGTATACTTATAATATGTATATTTAGTGGGAAAGTGAGGCCATACAATCATAACAATACTTTCAGAAATCAATATGGAAAATTGTATAGCAATTATAACCTATAAATCATAAAAAATAAAGAGGATAAATTTTCCTAATCTAATTTTTTAAATCTACCAAAATATACATAAAACATGCTCAGTAGTGAGAGGTTAACCTCCACTCTCCTGTAGATCAGAAATGAAACAAAGATGAAACATGGATATTAACCCAGATTACAGGGCAGTGTATATAGAAATTGCAATTAATTTAGAGAAAGATTATTAGTAATGATTTTAAAATTAGCAAGTTTCCTGCCATTAAATTCATCAAATGATAAAAGCTGATTATATTCCCATATTCCAGTTAAAAGAAATAGAAAAGACTAAAAAGTTTATAAAAGCAAGAATGATATTCAGCACCTAGGGGGGAAACAAAACAAAAGATTTGCAAGCCAATCAGTACACTGAAAATTTTTGAGAGAACTATAAACCCCCCAAAACTGGAAGTATACACCAGATTTATTAACACAAAGATAAAATGAGTCATGATGTTAAACCTTTCTAAATAGATCTAATGTAACACTGATAAAAATCCCAGCAGAGAGCTTTGATAAACTGACAAACTAGTACTAACAATGTTTGGAAAAGTAAACATCTAAGATCAGAAAAACAATATTAACAAAGCAGAACAAATTTGGAAGACTTACACTGCTACCTGTCAAAGTCTGTTATAAAGCTTTCTAGACTAACCTGGAAACAATACACAAACTATTGAATTGCCTCACATATGATTTTAGTGCTTCTCTCATCTGTGTTCATTAAGGATTGCACACATACCACGAAATGGGAATGTCAAGACCACTGAAGTCACTGTAAGAAAACCCAATCTAACCTTGGGGATGATGTAGTTTCTGAATTCAATGTCATGGGTCACCATATGGGGAAGACTGGAAGGGACCAGGTCAATGTATCTCTGGATCTCATGGACCACAGCATCCGTGTAGGGCATGTGGCTTCTGTCCTGCATGCAGGGGCTCCGGTGTCTTCCAATCACATGGTCAATCTCTTCCTGGACCTTAGCTGATAAGAGATAGTATGACTAATGCAAAAAAGAAAAACGCATATCACATTTTCATACCAATTCAGGGATCAGTTCAGTTCAGTCACCCAGCCATGTCCGACTCTGCGATCCCACGGACCTCAGTACACCAGGCTCCCCTGGAGCTTGCTCAAACTCATGTCCATTGAGTCGGTGATGCCATCCAACCATCTCATCCTTTGTCGTCTCCTTCTCCTCCCACCTTCAAACTTTCCCAGCATCAGGGTCTTTTCCAGTGAGTCAATTCTTCATATCAGGTGGCCAAAGTACTGAAGTTTCAGCTTCAGCATCAGTCCTTCCAATGAATATTTAGGACTGAATTCAGGGATACACGAAGCATTATGAAGGTATTCCAACATCATTATAAACATCAGTTAGGACTCCCCTGGTGGATAAGAATCTGCCTGCCAATGCAGGGAGCACATGTTCAATCTCTGGTCTGGGAAGATTCCATACACTGTGGGGCAACTGAGCCCATGCCTTGCAATTACTGAGCCTACATGTTGTAACTACTGAAGCCTGTGTGCCCTAGAGCCTGTGCGCCACAGGAGAAGCCATCACAAGGAGAAGCCTGAATGCAGCAACTAGAAAGCAGCCCCAGTTGCTAAAACTAGAGAAAGCTGACATGCAACAACAAAGACCCAGCACAGCCAAAACTAAATGAATAAATAAACAAAAATTAAAACAAAAGTCAGTTACATGCCCAGAACTACACCCAGACATAGAGAGAAAATGACCATAATATAGATGTATACGTTTCCTACAAACTGTGTTTAAGATACATCTATACATATCTCTATATTAACATACGTGATAAAACAAATGATGAACTGTTTCAAAACATAAACAAAACATAACCTCAAGAATTATAGTCCTTGCTGAAAGAAAAATAGGAATCAGATGTTAATTTTTAACAAAATAATATAGAGGCAGAAAAGTTAAATTATACATTTTTTTGTGTATTTGTACAATTTGCAATGATACTCTTTTCATCTTCCAATTTCCATAAGCCACCACACTGAGTATTCTAGCAGTTTCTTCTGAAATTGATGCTATATTTCTAAATAATAATTCACTATTTCTATTTTTAACATACCTATTTCTAGACAATATTGTCCTGTGGGAGATGAGAATTTATTAGTATAGCTCCATCTCCACTTCATACAGAACACACATAATACACATAATTCCTGTTACTCCATTTCCCCCAATATATTTAGATCACAACTTTTGGCTGTTAGAATTTCATTTTATCATCATTCTGGCTACATAAACAAAGCTTCCTGATCAGACAACTATGATTATGTTTCATTTTTTGTATTTTCTTGGACTTAAATATGTCTCTTTATTTCATCTTATAAATTTCTGCATCTTGATCTAGAATTATTTCCAAATACTGAGATAAATATTCCAAACTCCAAATAACAGTTTTCGTTTTATAAGGAAATCTCAGGTCATCAATCACTTCTCTTTTGTTTGGTGTCTCCCTTCATAGCTGCTTTATCTATCTAATCCATTTTGAAGCAGGTATTTTCTATGCCTGATACCTAGCTATAGCCCTGACACTTTCATTCTCCTTCATGAGTTCTCAAGATTTCTGGAGCCATGACTTCCTGTGACATGACTTTAGGAATTTGGATGAGAAAAGGGAAAGAGTGGGTAAAAATTTTGTCAGACACACTGGTCTGAAAATACCCTTTATAAAATCAATACCCAGTTTGATAGTTGCTCTTGAATTCTGATGCTGTTGTGAACTCTAATCCTTTATCTATGACCTGCTACATTTCCTGAAAGTTTTTACAATTTTCTCTTTTATCTTGGTGTTCTGAAATTTCATTCACTCTGTTAGACATATCAAGAGAATTATCTATCTACCTGGCAATATTTAGAGGTCTTTTCTCCAGAGTGTTCACTCTTTTGAGTTTTTCTCTTGCTGCTGAATTTCAGGGAGCAGGATGCAGAATGGAGCTGAGTCTGAATTCAAGATGTGGATGCTTCCCTAAATTTTCTTCCATGCTGTGACCTCACTGTTTCCTCCTGTCTCTGCCCAGTGTCCTGGGCGTAGGGCCTCTTAGATTTCACTTCTCTAGAGAGATCCTCTTCTCTCATCCGACTGGGGGAACACAGTGATCTGATAAAGTGTAAGTGTTAGTGTCTCAGTCATGTCCAACTGTTTGTGATCCCATGGACTGTAGCCTTCCAGGTTCCTCTGTCCATGGAATTCTCCAGGGAAGAATACTGGAGTGGATTACCTTTCCCTTCCCCAGAGGATCTTTCCGATCAAGGGATCAAACCTGGGTCTCCTTCACTGCAGTCAGACTCTTTACCTTCTGAGCCACTAAGGAGTTGTCAAAGAGTTGTGGCTAGGTGAGCTACTTTTATCAGCCTTTGTCTCCCCCTCTTCTGTTTGTCACCTGCTACTTCTAAATGCGGAAACTTACAGGCTGGTAGGGATATAAACAACTTTTCCTAATTATGTATCTTCCTTTTCTGATATTTAGGGCACAACTTAATCTTCTCTGTGCTGTGCTTAGTCACACAATTGTGTCTGACTCTCTGCAACCCCATGGACTGTAGCCCACCAGGCTCCTCTGTAATGGGAATTCTCCAGGCAAGAATACTATAGTGGGTTGCCATGCCTTCCTCCATGGGATCTTCCCAACCCAGGGATCAAACTCAGGCCACATTGGAGATGGATTCTTTATCATCTGAGCTACCAGGGAAGTCCAAGAATACTGGACTGGGCAGCCTATCCCTTCTCCAGGGGAACCTTCCTGACCCGGAAATCAAACCTGGGTCTCCTGCATTGCAGGTGGGTTCTTTATCAACTGAGCTAGCAGAGAATTATCTTCCTTTTCTAATATTTAGGATACAACTTCATCGTCTCTACTGACTTTATTATCACCCCGCAATATGTTCTCTGTGTTTTAGAAATTTGTTAAAGATCTATCTGTTGCTGTTTCCTGGCTTCTTCTTGTCCAACTTTAGAAGACTGATTCTTATCTGGAATAGTTCATAGTCATTGTAGAGACATCCTGACACATGACAGGAGATTGTTTCTAAATTGCTATGAATAATCATAACTCTTTAAATGTAAATGTCTTATATAATGTTCTTTGTAAAAGATAAAACTATAGATCACCAAAGTTCTTATTTTGGCAAGCACTGTTTCTCTAGAACCAGACTTCTGGACTAATAAAATACCTTTACAGGCACCTTAAACCTGAATAGTACAATTTCTTGTGAATCTAAATTTTTAGATCACTTCCCAGAAAGTAGACGTTATGTCTGGCCACCTTACTAAATTTCTAGGATTTCCATTTAGGCTTCAGTATCACGGACTCTATGGACATGAGTCTGAGTGAACTCCGCGAGATGGTGATGAACAGGGAGGCCTGGCGTGCTGCGATTCATGGGGTCGCAAAGAGTCAGACACGACTGAGTGACTGAACTGAACTGAACTGAAGGAGAGTATCCAGAGAAGGAAATGGCAACCCACTCCAGTATTTTTGCCTGGAGAATCCCAGGGACAGAGAAGCCTGGTGGACTGCCATATGGGGTCACACAGAGTCGGACATGACTGAAGCGATTTAGCAGCAGCAGCAGCAGCAAGGAGTGCTTCCATTTTCCCTCTAGAAAACTTTAGAACATTGCATTTTCAGAATGAGGTGGCAACAAATTGGCCTTTCCGTAATAAACACATTATGCAGCCCCAGGCCAATTCATGCTGGGAGTGCCTGCTACACATGACCTCCCATGAAATCCAGATGCTGCTTTATTGCTTTTATTTTCCACAGTGTTTCACTTCTGTCTGTCATCCTCCTGTATTATGTAAAGATGTCCCAATACCATCCCTTCATTAAAACTGAAAACATTAAGCTGCTCAAACAGAGATTTACATAATTCTGCAAGAGCAACAAGATGGAAAACACTCCCAGTCTCTTTCCAATATCTCTTCTGCAGTCACCCTGCTCACCATGAACCATACCTGTGACCTCTGGGTGCTTCAACAGCAGGAGGAGCCCATATCTCAGAGTGGTGCTTGTCGTCTCTGTCCCAGCTCCAAACAAATCAAATACAGTGGTTGTCAAGTTTTCCAAAGTAAACTCCAATTGTTGATTTTGTTTTTCCTAGGAATGATTTGATAAAATTGTTTGACAAGCTAGCTTATCAGAATTGCCCTTAATCCACAATAGCTCATGGTGTTTTAAAGTTAAGGCAACATACAAACTACTGGGCAATTATAGGGAAAAAACCACTGTGTAGAAAAACAAAATACTGTAGATCAGTTGACTTAAATGTCATTTTCTCCTGCCTTATTCCTCGTTTGCCTAAAAGTTCCATTCATCAGCCTTTTCTGCATTTAGGTAGTGGTTCAGATAGTAAAGAATCTTCCTGCAATGCAGGAGACTCATGATTGATTCCTGGGTAGGGAAGATCCTCTGGAGAAGGCAATAGCTTCTCCATCCCCTCGATATTGGAATGGCTACCCACTCCAATATTCTTGCCTGGAGTATTCCACGGACAGAGAGAAGCCTGGTGGACTACAGTCCGTGAAGTTGCAAAGAGGCAGACACAGCCGAGTGACTAACACATTCACTTTCAGGCTATGCAGCTTAATTTTTTGCCAGCAAGATATAAATAGAAGCTTACTGGTACACTTCCTCTTTCTTACTCAAAACAAGTATTTGATAGATTGAAAGTGATTTCCATACAAATGGAAATCAAAAGAAACCTGGAGTAGCAATATTCATACCGGACAAAATAGACTTTAAAATAAAGACTTGGATTTCCCTGGTGGACCAGTGACTAAGATTCTGCACTCCCAATGCAGGGGGCCCAGGTTTGATCCCTAGTTGGGAAACTAAATCTCACATGCTGCAGCTAAGTGTTCACATGCCACAATTAGAAGATCCTGCATGCCACAACTAACACCTGGCACAGCCAAATAAATAAAGATAAACAAATAAATTAAATAAAGACTGTTATAAGAGACAAGGAAGGACATAATGATCAAGGATCAATCCAAGAAGATGTAACAATTATAAGTACATATGCACCCAACATAGGAGCACCTCAGTGTGTCAGGCAAATGCTGCTGCTAAGTCACTTCAGTCGTGTCTGACTCTTTGCGACCCCAGAGATGGCAGCCCACCAGGCTCCCCCATCCCTGGGATTCTCCAGGCAAGAACACTGGAATGGGTTGCCATTTCCTTCTCCAATGCATGAAAGTGAAAATGAAAGTGAAGTCGCTCAGTCGTGTCTGACTCCTAGCGACCCCATGGACTGCGGCCTACTAGGCTCCTCCATCCATGGGATTTTCCAGGCAAGAGTACTGGAACGGGTTGCTATTGCCTTCTCCCAGGCAAATGTTAACATCCATTAAAGGGAAAATGTATACTAACAAAATAATAGTAGGCAACTTAAACTTACAGCACTGGACAGATCATCCAGACAGAAAATTAAGGAAACACAAGCCTTAAATAACCCATTAGACTAGATAAACTTACTGTCCTAGATATTAATTGGAAATTCCATTCAAAGGCAGCAGAATACACATTTTTTGTCAAGCACACATGGAACATTCTCCAGGATATCATCTTGGGTCACAGATCAAAACTCAGTAAATTTTAGAAAATTGAAATCATATCAAGAAACTTTTCCAACCACAAGGCTATGAGATTAGATATCAATTACAGAAAAAAATGTATAAAACACAAATGGAGGCTGAACAATATGTTATTGAATAACAAATGGATTGAACATGACTGAGCATGCACCCACCACATTGCAGCCAATGGTATTATACATATTATACACAGAAAATCCTAAAGATGCTACCATAAAACTACTAGCACTCATCGATGAATTTGGTAAAGTTGCAGGATACAAAATTAATACATAGAAAAGAAATCTCTTTCATTCCTATACACTAACAATGAAAGATCAGAACAAGAAATCAAGGAAACAGACTCATTTGCCATCACACCGAAAAGAATAAAGTAGCTAGGCATAAACCTACCTAATGAGGCAAAAGATCTGTACTCAGAAAACTATAAGATCCCAATGAAAAAATCAAAAATGACATAAACAGATAGAGAGATATATCATGTTCGTGGATCAGAAGAATCAATATTGTGAAAATGACTATACTACCCAAGGCTATCTACAGATTCAATGTTCAGTTCAGTTCAGTTCAGTCGCTCAGTCGTGTCCAACTCTTTGCGACCCCATGAATTGCAGCACACCAGGCCTCCCTGTCCATCACCAACTCCCGGAGTTCACTCAGACTCACATCCATCAGGTTGGTGATGCCATCCAGCCATCTCATCCTCTGTCATCCCCTTCTCCTCCTGCCCCCAATCCCTCCCAGCATCAGAGTCTTCCTATGAGTCAACTCTTTGCATGAAATGGCCAAAGTATTGGAGTTTCAGCTTTAGCATCATTCCTTCCAAAGAACACCCAGGACTGATCTCCTTCAGAATGGACTAGTTGGATCTCCTTGCAGATTCAATGTAATCCCTATCAAATTACCAAGGGCATTTTTCACAGAATTAAAACAAACAGACATAAAAAGCACATGACAAGTAAAAGTGAGCAGGCTGTTTTAAATACTGAGTAGAAGGGACTGCTAACATGCAAAAACACTGTGAACCTGTCCTTAGGCCAATATTAACTTCACGATGCATTTGCAACCTCCAGTGGTCCAGTGCCATGTCTAATATTAAGTAATAAACACCTCAAGGGAGACCAAACACTCTGAATGAGTATACTTTTTAGAAAAAGTTATCGTCTTTGACTTTACACAAGCTATAAGCTTGTCAATTCAAAACTATTCTAAAGTCAGTTAGAAAGGCAGTGAACTCATAAAACAGTACTAGTATTTTGATTTCTTGAATTGGATTTGAAGATAAAGTCATTATGTGTTCATAGCCTATCATTCTTAGGCTATAGAAAATACTGCTGAAAGGAATTATATAAAACAATGTTGAAAGATTAAAGAAAACCTATATAAATAAAGGGCTTCCCATGTGGTGCTAGTGGTAAAGAACCCACTGGCCAGTGCAGGTAGATGGAAGAGACACAGGTTTGATCCTGAGTTGGGAAGATCTCTTGGAGGAGGGCGTGGCAACCCACTCCAGTATTCTTGCCTGGAGTATCCCATGGACAGGGGAGTCTGGCAGGCTGCAGTCCACAGATAGTACTGAAGTGACTTAGCATGCATACAAATAAAAAACCTTCCTTGATATAGATCAAAAGCACTCAGTATTATTATGATAGCATTACTGACTTAATGTCACAAAGAAGGCAGATAGGAAGTTTCAAAAATCCATCCCTCCACTGAAATAACAACTGGCCACGCACAAAGTGTCTGAGCAACTACTTTGAGACTCTGGAAACTAGTTAGACACTTGCAGCTGATGTGCTTAGGTGCAGTGTCTGATAAATGTGACATCTCCCATGCTGACTAACATTCCTCATAACCCAGCTCCAAGGCAGACAGTTATGGAGAGTGTGGACTTTATTTGTGGTGTAGCCAGTGGATCTCAGAACAAGAAACTGGACTACATTCTTCTACATTGGAGGCTGGCACAGAAATCAGCCATTGTTTCAATCTCCATGACTTTCATTGAAAACATAAAGAGAATGCTTTCTTTTCCCATTTACATTTAGGTACAGGTATTTAAGAGAATCTCTGTAGGGTCACTATCTGACTATGGAGATAACAGAACAGAGAGTCAAGTGACCACACAAGATAAGAAAATAGTCTTGGTAAAAATAATCTAGAAAAGTTACTACACAAAGGAATTAATACAGTCTTCATCAAATAACAATAACAATTGTTAGAAGAGTGTAAAATCTTATTTCCAGAGTTACCACATTACATTATATAAATCATGTAAGTATGGTCCATTAACAACTGAAAAAAAAATTAACACAAACCACTGTTGAGGAAACCCAGACAATGGATTTACTAGATTAAAAAATATAAGATAGATGTCTTAGGTATGTGCAAAGAGATGAAGGAAGCCATGTATGAGGAAATAAGAATATCAGAAAGTGTAAGAACAATTAGGGAATATCAATAATGAGAACAGCATTGTAATAAAGAACCAATAGAAATTCAGGAGCTAAAAGTACAGTACCATAAAAATTTAAAAACTTACCAGAAACTTTCTGGTATTGTACTCTTTACAATAAAAAGTAGTACACTGAAGTAAATCATTCACTACATCTAATCATTATAAACTGTGTAGATAAATATCCTATTTATAATGGAGTATAATATAGCCATAAAAAGGAAGGAAATCCTGCCATTTATGATTGCATGGACGGGACTTGAAGGCATTATGCTAAATGGAATAAATCAGGAAGAGAAAATAAAATATCATATTATCTCACCGTATACGTGGACTATGGGCTTTCCCAGTGGTGCAGTGGTAAAGAATCTGCTTACCAAAGCAGGAGACACAAGAGACTTGGGTTCGATCCTTGGGTCAGGAAGATCCCCTGGAGTAGGAAATGGCAACTTATTCAGTATTCTTGCCTGGAGAATCCCATGGACAGAGGAGCTTTGTGGGCTACAGTCCATGGGGTCACAAAGAGTTGGATACAACTGAGCGACTGAGCATGCGCACATATGTGGACTATAAAATAAAAATCTGAACTCATAAATGCAGAGAACACGTTGGTGACTCAGAGATGAAGAGAGGTCAAAATGAATGAATGTGGTCAAAAAGTACAAACTTCCAGTTGTAAAATATAAATAAGTCCTAGGAATATGCTATACAGCATGATAACTGTAGTTAATACTATATTGTAAATTTGCAAGTTGCTAGGAAGGTAAATCTTAAAAATTCTTATCACAAGAAAAAAATGCAATTATATGTGAGATGGAGGTTAATTAGACTTATCTTGGTGATCATTTGGCAATACATGCATATATTGAATCTTTATGTTGTACATCTAAAGCTAATATGTTATATGTTTAATATATTAATTCCTCAAATTAGAAATAAAAATCTACATTGTCTACAAGAAAGTCACTTAAGACCCAAATACACAAATATGTTGAATGTCAAAGGAGAAAAAAGATATTGCAAGACTGAGTAGCCAAATAAAGTCTTAAGAAGGCCTGTCCTCAACAGAAGCTAGTTAACCAGAGCCTCACCTGCTGGGGTTTTATCAGACACTAACCAAACTGAGGATAGAGAAATATCCCATCCAGTTAGCTCTAGCTGTGGGAGAAGTGAAATTCCCAGCTCTGGCCCACTCTCGCTTTCCTGCCCCATCTAAGGGGGGAGAAAAACACTGAGGAACACACATGAAGTTGAGTCCAGAGGCATAGGCTCACTAAAATTTTGCGATCCCTAGCAAAATCACTTTCTTGGTATAAATTGACAAGTTTATTCTAATATCCACATGGAAGTTTAAGAGACCACAAAAGCCAAAACAATCTTTAGAAAGAACAACAAAGTTAAAGGACATCTCAATTTCAAAACTAACTACAAAGCTAATAATTAAGACCGCCAGATGATGTGATACTGACGTAAGGACTGACAGAGATTATCGAAATAGAATTGAGATTACACAAATAAACCCCCACATTTTGAGTCAACTGATTTCTAACAAGGATGTCAAGATGATTCATGTGGGAAAAACAGTCTTTTCCACAAATGGTGCTCACAGACACCAACTTCCAACTCTGTATCTATGTCAATCCATTTTACTTTACACTCAATTAAGGTTTCTCTCTTCCATCCACCTACTCTTTCCCATCACACTTCTCTGCACTGCTGAACACAGCACATACCCATCTGAAATTCCCTCCCCTGTCTTTCAATGCAAATATATTATTATATTTCCAACCACTGGACATACAGGAAGGCCAGCTGCCTTAAGTCATTCTTTTCCATTCCCTCACACAGTGTGTGCGATTACCATGACCATCTTCATATTACAGCATGATATTTTGCATTTTCTCAAAATAATAGGATACAACTTAGCAAATAAACAACAACTTGTTTGTAATTGTTTACATTTCACCTGAGGTGTCATTCTGTCTCTCTTTGGGTAGATTCTTATTACACAAAGAGCAGGATCAATTTTTCTACTTATTGTGCACACAATATGTATTTAAACTGCTTGACAGCATTGCTTCCCTGACCATTGAAATAACTCTGATAAATACAGAACTAGTCAATGAACCACAGAATGCACAATCGGTCAGATATTAACATTTCACCTGCTCCATTTTGATCAGGAAACAATCAATATAGTCCCGAGGGTTGTTAATATCCAGGGATGCTTTGTGTTCCATTGCTTTCTCCAACACATAACTTTTTAAATCAGCAGCATTTTTAATTACTTTGTTATGACTTCCTGGTAAATAATCAATGAGTGCAGGGAAACTATTGCAAACCTAGGAGAGAAACAATTGTTTATTAAATAAAGATCACTTTAATAATACTTCTATACCATATGACCAAACCTTGTCAGAAATGGTGTTATAAGTATTAATATAATATGGTCTCTGTATTGAGGGAAATTCTTACCTTACAGGTACATAATTTGCTATACTGATAGATATCTATGAAGGAGAACATTCTGACCAGGTATCAAATATGATAATCATTTCCTATAATCATATATTATATGTATAGTATAAAAGCACTGTTATAAAAATTACCTCATTTTCTTATATCAATCTTCCCTTCTACCATGAAATATGGGATGGCATGAAATACTATGACTCACATTTTGTAGATGACAAACAACAGTAGTCAAGAGAGTTTGGACAATCTGATATACAGTCCAGAGCTGGTCCCAGATGTTTCTACTGTTGTCTCATAGACTCAAATGTAAGATCATATTTGAGGACTGAAACAATACTAAAAGCCACAAAACTTAACTCAGTGTGATAAAGTCACTGGCCCCCAGAGCAATTAAGTGACCTCTGCAAGCTCACATCATTGTCTTTTAGGTAGAGGGCAGAACATGTCAGCTCAGCAAAGGTATACCTGTGATGTTGGTTTGTGGTTCCTACACCAAACAACCCCAATCACCTTTGTCATCCCCAAAGCAATTACCTTGTCAGTTAAGATGCCAATTGAAGCACCAAACACTCCTATCCTAGTCAATGTCCCCTGGCACTACTCTCCCCCGTTGAAGGAGACATTCTTTTCCTTCCCAAACACAGATATTTCTGTGAACTTAATATGCCAAAGAAGTACTTAAGTGATGACTGGGTGACAAGGCTTGTGGGCAATGGAAGGCTTTCCAGAAGGACATGGATGTCCTTCTACTGCTGTAGGCATGCTTTGAGGAAGCTACCAAAATAGTTTATGGAAAATGGCTTTGAAAATTGGTGGGGAAACCACTGAAGAGTGTCAATAGGACTGAATTACAATTCTGTATTCTGGGCACGAATTTTCCTGTCTATCATTAAAGGGCTCCACCATTGTCCACAGATGAGCACTCCATGATACTAAGCTCTGGGCAAGACTGTGCTGTTCACACATTAACCTTACAGCTTGGTGTATCTGGACCTCATGGAGAAAAGAGCAGAAATGATTCCCAGAGAAGAAAGGACGTGGGCCTCACCTGAACCCATGGAGAGCTCAGAATCCTGAGGATTTCGTTCAATTTTTCCATTAGATCTAGAAAAATCGGATCTTTATAATCAAAACGGTTCTGGAAAATAATGGAGCAGATCACATTGCAGGGAGCACAGCCCAGGATGAAAGTGGGGTCACAGGGCAACCCTAAAGAATAACAAACAATTTGAACACATCATTAAAACATACACGAGACATTTGTACTTAAGATAACAGGTAAAGGTAATTTTAGAAACTCTAAAGCAATATTTTGGGCTTCCTTGTGGCTCAGCTGGTGTAGAATCTGCCAGCAGTGTGGGAGACCTGGGTTCGATCCCTGGGTTGGAAAGATCCCTTGGAGAAGGAAAAGGCTACCCACTCCAGTATTCTGGCCTGGAAAATTCCAT
This sequence comes from Capra hircus, assembly GCF_001704415.2. Lineage (NCBI taxonomy): Eukaryota > Metazoa > Chordata > Mammalia > Artiodactyla > Bovidae > Capra > Capra hircus. The sequence continues at coordinate 35,266,840 of NC_030833.1, forward strand.
GGATAGTCCATGGGGTTGCAAAGAGTCAGACACAACCGAGTGACTACCATTTTCACAAAGCAATATTTTACCAGCTAATTGCCTTAATAGCAAAGTATTCCAGACGCATAAAATCAACACATCACTTTTACCTTAACCTGAGTAGGTCATTTCACCTACATTCACCAATGTAAATATTGTTTTTGGAAAAAAAAAAATCAATTAAAATCCACTGCTTTAACATGTACTCTTTTCACCTAAGGGGACTGTTAAGTTGAAGGGAAAAAAAAAAAGAAAGAAAACAGTTTAAAAGACTATTTTTATATCATTTAATAACCTAAATTTATCAGCGCTGAATATTATCTGTTTGCAAAGCCTGTAGAAAATAAAGCACTGATAAAGAAAAAAAGAGAATAGTTGAGAACCTCAAAATGCTTTATGTAATGAATAGTTGAAAGAATCATCTCTAGAATCAACATGGAAGTTAAACAGAGACTGTAGGTGATTTCATGTATTTAAAGGAACAGATTTTTTTGGTCTTTTTTAAAACTATAAATTTATTTATTTATTTGGAGGTTAATTTAAAAAGCAGCATGTATCCATGCTGTATGAGAAAAAAACTAATACAAATGAACAATGTTGGCCACCACAACATTGTAAAGCAAAAATCCTCCAATTAAAAAAAAAAAAACAAATAAAATAAAAGAGAACAAGAAAAATAACTTTTTATAAAATGGGATTCTTGTCTAAAATATAAATTGTTGTTATTGTTCAGTCACTAAGTCATGTCTGTCTCTTTGTGACCTCACAAACTGCAGCACGCCAGGCTTCTCTGTCCATCACTATCTCCCTGACTTTGCTCAAGCTCATGTCCATTGAGTCAGTGATATCATTCAATCATCTCCTCCTCTGTCACCCCTTGCCTTCAATTTCCCCCACCATCAGGGTCTTTTCCAATAAGTCAACTCTTTGCATTGGGTTGGCCAAAGTATTGGAACTTCGGCTTCAGCATCAATCCTTCCAAAGCATATTCAGTGTTGATGATACCACTTTAATGACAGAAAGTGAAGAAGAACTAAAGAGCTTCTTGATGAAGGTGAAAGAGGAGAGTGAAAAAACCTGGCTTAAAACTCAATATTCAAAAAACTAAGATCATGGCATCTGATCCTATCTTTTCATGGCAAATAGACTGGCACAAAGTGGGCACAGTGTCAGATTTCATGCTCTTTAGCTCCAAAATCAGAGACTGCAGCCACAAAATTAAAATATGCTAGCTCCTTGGCAGAATATCTATGTCAAAGTGAGACAGTGTTTTAAAAAGCAGAGAGAGTTTGCATTCCCACCAACAGTGTAAGAGGGTTCCCTTTTCTCCATACCCTCTCTAGTATTTATTGCTTGTAGACTTTTGGATTGCAGTCATTCTGACTGGCGTGAAATGGTACCTCATTGTGGTTTTGATTTGCATTTCTCTGATAATGAGTGATGTGAGACAGCAAAAGAGACACAGATGTATAGAACAGTTTTTTGGACTCTGTGGGATAGAGAGAGGGTGGGATGATTTGGGAGAATGGCATTGAAACATTTATAATATCATATATGAAATGAATTGCCAGTCCAGGTTTGATGCATGATACTGGATGCTTGGTGCACTGAGATGACCCAGAGGGATGGGTACGGGGAGGGAGTTGGGAGGGGGTTCAGGATGGGGAACACGTGTATACTTGTGGCGGATTCATGTTGATGTACAGCAAAACCAATACAATATTGTAAAGTAATTAACCTCCAAATAAAATAAATAAATTTATATTTAAAAATAATAAAAAATAAAAAACAGAGACATCACTTTGCCCACACAGGTCCATATAGTCAAAGCTATGGTTTTTAAAGTAGTCATGTATAGACGTGTGAGTTGGACAATAAAGAAGGCTGAGAGCTGAAGAGCTGATGCTTTGGAACTGTGGTGCTGGAGAAGACTCTTGAGAGTCCCTTGGACAGCAAGGAGATGAAACCAGTCAATCCATATTAGGTGACCTGGTATTCCCATCTCCTTAAGAACATTCCACAGTTTGTTGTGAGCCACACAGTCAATGGAGAAAGGGAAAATTTTACCCACCTGAATAAGAGTTCCAAAGAATAGCGAGGAGAAATAAGAAAGCCTTCCTAAGTGATTAATGCTAAGAAATTGAGGAAAACAATAGAATGGGAAAGACTAGAGATCTCTTCAGGAAAATTGGAGATAGCAAGGGAACACTTCATGCAAAGATGGTCAAAATAAAGGAAAGAAATGGCATGAGCCATAAGATATTATGAGAGGTAGCAAGAATACACAGAAGAACAATACAAAAAAGATCTTAATGACCCAGATAACTACGATGGTATGGTCACTCACCTTGAGCCAGACATCTTGGAGTGTGAAGTCAAGTGGGCCTTAGGAAACATTATGTGAAAAAGATACTGGAGGTGATGGACTTCCAGCTGAGCTATTTCAAATCCTTAAAAATGATGCTGTTAAAGTGCTGCACTCGATATACCAGCGAATTTGGACAACTCAGCAGTGGCCACAGGACTGGAAAAGGTCAGTTTTCACTCCAATCCCAAAGAAAGGCAATGCCAAAGAATATTCAAACTACTGTACAATTTCACTCATTTCACATGCTAGCAAAATAATACTCAAAATTCTCCAAGCAAGGCTTCAACAGTATGTGAACCAAGAACTTCCAGATGTTCAAGCTGGATTTAGAAAAGGCAGAGGAACAAGAGGCCAAACTTCCAGCATCCGTTGGATCTTAGAAAAAGCAAGAGAATTCCAGAAAAACATCTACTTCTGCTTCGTTGACTACACCAAAAGCCTTTGACTGTGTGGATCACAACAAACTGGAAAATTCTTAAAGAGATGGGAATACCAGGCCATCTCACCTGCTTCCTAAGAAACCTGTACGCAGGTCAAGAAGCAACAGTTAGAACTGGAAATAGAACAATGGACTTCTCAAAATTGGGAAATAAGTATGACAAGGCTGTCTATTGTCACCCTGCCTATTTAACCTCTATGCGGAGTACATCATGGGAAATGCTGGGCTGGATGAAGCACAAGCTGGAATCAAGATTGCTGGGAAAAACATCAATAACCTCAGATATGCAGATGACACAACCCTTATGGCAGAAAGTGAAGAAGAACTAGAGTCTCTTGATGAAGGTGAAAGAGCAGAGTGAAAAAGTTGGCTTAAAACTCAACATTAAAAAAACAAAGATCATACTATCTGGTCCCATCACTTCATGACAAATAAATGGGGAACAATGGAAACAGTGACAAACTTTATTTTGGGGGGCTCCAAAATCACTGCAGATGGTGCCTGAAGCCATGAAATTAAAAGACGTGTGCTCCTTGGAAGAAAAGCTTTGACAAACCTAGATAGCATAGTATCAAACAGAGACATTACTTTTCAACAAAATTCCACCTTATCTAAGCTATGGTTTTTCCAGTAGTAATGTATGGATGTGAGAGTTGGACCATAAAGAAGGCTGAATGTGGAAGAGTTGATGCTTTTGAACTGTGGTGTTGAAGAAGACTGGGGGAGTTCCTTGGACTACAAGAAAACCAAATCAGTCAATCTAAAGGAAATCAACCCTGAATATTCTTTGGAAGGACTGATGCTGCAGCTGAAGCTCCAATGCTTTGGTCACCTGATGCCAAGAACTGACCCATTTGAAAAGACCCTGATGCTTGGAAAGATTGAAGGCAGGAGGAGAAGGGCATGACAGAGGACGAGATAGTTGGATGGCATCACTGACTCAATGAACATAAGTTTGAGCAAGCTCCAGGAGATGGTGAAGGACAAGGAAGCCTGGCATGCTGCTGTCCATGGGGTCTTAAAGAGTCGGACACAACCAAGGGACTAAACAACAATACACAGTTAAAAACGTTAGCAGAGTCAATGAAGCAGAATTCTGTCACCCAAAAAATCCTTTAAGCTAGGCTTCAGCAGTACATGAACCGAGAACTTCCAGATGAACAAGTTGGATGTAGAAAAGGCAGAGAAACCAGAGATTAAATTGCCAACATATGCTGGATCATAGAAAAATATGAATAAAATGTAAAATTTCTATTTCAAATATAAATCTGAGGTAAGTGAAGCAGAAAAGGTAAATTGATGAAAATATTTTTAAATTGTCTCCTTAGGAATTAAATGTTAATCATTTCCTTTCAGATCAAAAATTAATTATTTGGGCAGAGTTGCCCTATGTGAACATCTGGGATATTGTTCTGTGTAGCTAGCAACAGAATAGTATATTTCAATCAGTTTTAAATGCATCATTTAAATCTAAATTATCATATTTCCAGTAAAGAAATCACATTAGAGGAAAAGTTTACTTTTTTGGTAGGAGATCTATAAAACAAAATTGCTGCAATGAAATAATCAATGAAAATTCATAATGTGGAGAGATAAAATGTTCATATCTATAGATTAATAATTACTTGAATAAAAAATATACTGACAGAGTGACATCAGGAAGACGGTGACCTAGCCCTTGTTCTCCCATAGAAACACTGATTTAGAATCCAGTAAAGTGTTGCAGTACCATAGATGAGTACACAGCTAGGAACAGCCATATTAAAATTTATAGCAGTGCAATTTCATTTTTCCTGTATTAGCAACTCCCCCAACCTGGCACAACTCAATGCTGGAAGAGAATGGCCAAGGTGGTGAAGGCTCCATTGCAAGAAAGAGAAGGATGAAGCATGTATCCAATGAACTGACTTTTCAGGGGCTTCTTTAGGAAATGGTTTCTGTCTTAAATAACTTGGGGTGCTCTCAGAACTAGGATAGTATGGATGTCTGCGACCAGTAAGAATGAAGGAAAGTGAGGATCTGTTCAGTTCAGTTCAGTTCAGTTTCTCCGTCGTGTCCGACTCTTTGCGACCCCATGAATCACAGCACACCAGGCCTCCCTGTCCATCACCAACTCCTGGAGTTCACTCAGACTCACGTCCATCGAGTCAGTGATGCCATCCAGCCATCTTGTCCTCTGTCTTCCCCTTCTCCTCCTGCCTCCAATCCCTCCCAGCATCAGAGACATTTCCAATGAGTCAACTCTTCACATGAGGTGGTCAAAGTACTGGAGTTTCAGCTTTAGCATCATTCCTTCCAAAGAAATCCCAGGGCTGATCTCCTTTAGGATAGATTGGTGGATCTCCTTGCAGTCCAAGGGACTCTCAAGAGTCTTCTCCAACACCACAGTTCAAAAGCATCAATTCTTTGGCGCTCAGCCTTCTTCACAGTCCAACTTTCACATCCATACATGACCACAGGAAAAACCATAGCCTTGACTAGACGGACCTTTGTTGGCAAAGTAATGTCTCTGCTTTTTAATATGCTATCTAGGTTGGTCCTAACTTTTCTTCCAAGGAGTAAGAGTCTTTTAATTTCATGGCTGCAATCACCATCTGCAGTGGTTTTGGAGCCCCCCCACCCCATGCCAAAATAAACTCTGACACTGTTTCCACTGTTTCCCCATCTATTTCCATAATGTGATGGGACCAGATGCCATGATCTTTGTTTTCTGAATGTTGAGCTTTAAGCCAATTTTTTCACTCTCCTCTTTCACTTTCATCAAGAGGCTTTTGAGTTCCTCTTCACTTTCTGCCATAAGGGTGGTATCATCTGCATATCTGAGGTTATTGATATATCTCCCAGCAATCTTGATTCCAGCTTGTGTTTCTTCCAGGCCAGCATTTCTCATGATGTACTCTGCATAGAAGTTAAATAAGCAAGGTGACAATATACAGCCTGACGTATTCCTTTTCCTATTTGGAACCAGTCTGTTGTTCCATGTCCAGTTCTAACTGTTGCTTCCTGACCTGCATACGGGTTTCTGAAGAGGCATGTCAAGTGGTCTGGTATTCCCATCTCTTTCAGAATTTTCCAGTTCGTTGTGATCCACACAGTCAAAGGCTTTGGCATAGTCAAGAAAGCAGAAATAGATCTTATTTTTGGAACTCTCTTGCTTTTTCAATGATCCAGCAGATGTTGGCAATTTGATCTCTGGTTCCTCTGCCTTTTCTAAAACCAGCTTGAACATCAGGGAGTTCACGGTTCACGTATTGCTGAAGCCTGGCTTGGAGAATTTTGAGCATTACTTGACTAGCATGTGAGATGAGTGAAATTGTGTGGTAGTTTGAGCATTCTTTGGCATTTCCTTTCTTTGGGATTGGAATGAAAACTGACCTTTTCCAGTCCTGTGACCACTGCTGAGTTTTCCAAATTTGCTGGCATATTGAGTGCAGCACTTTCACAGCATCATCTTTCAGGATTTGAAACAGCTCAACTGGTATTCCATCACCTCCACTAGCTTTGTTCTGGAAAGTGAGGATAGTGGTTTGCTGTGGCCAGCATGGCTTGACACAATCTAGAGAAGGTGAACCACTTCAGAATTCTTCTTGAAGGGGATGGGAGAGGAGTAGAGCTTGCACCTGGTGCTCTGGCTTTTTGCAGGGCTACCCAAAGGAATGGTATCTGTCTCATCTGATTCAGGGTACTAAGGGGGAAAGTGCTTCAGACAGAAAACAAAGGGAACAAGAGATTACCTGAAATGAATTTGGCAAGCTTCACTAATTGTGAAATTCTACATTCAAGGCCAGAGAAGCTGCATCTTCATTTTCAAAAGGAAAAGATTTCAGAGGCCCCCAGAATGCCTAGCCAAGATACCTTGTGAGAATTTTGCCTCATATAAAGACTGGGCCACAATAATGTAAAGCAATTATCCTCCAATTTAAAATAAATTAATTAAATTTAAATAATTAAAAAAGAAGGCAGAATGAGCTGTGAACTACCCATTTAAGAAAAAAAAAAAAAAGAGTGGGAAGGTTGGCTTTTTTTTTTTTTCCTTTCAAAATCCTGGATTTTAACATGAAGTCACAAAACACAAAAAGACGCAGGAAACATGGCTCAAAGGTAGAAAATAAATCTCTAGAAACTGACCCTAAAGAAATGGAGATATTACTTATATGAACAAATAATTTTTAAAAATGTGATAAAGATGCTTCATCAGTTCAAGAGGATGATTCATGAACAAAATGAGACTGTCAACAAAGAGAGAAAACACAGAAAAGAATCAAACAAGGACATCCTTGGAAGTCCAATGGTTAAGAATCCACCTTCACATGCAGGAGACATGGGTTCCATTCCCAGTTGGGAAACTAAGATCCCATATGGCTCAGAGTAACTAAGCCCATGCTAATATTATTTAATCAGAAGATCAAAAGGCAAAAATATGAAAAAGAATGAAGAAATCCTAAGGAACTTAGAGAACACCAATAATTATATCAATATGCATATTATGGGGAAGAGAGACAGAAAGGGACAGAAAGCTTATTTGAAGAAATAGTAGCAAAAACTTTCCATATCAGGGGAAAAACTGACACTCGGAAACTAGAAGGCCAACACACTCTAACTAGGATGAACAAAAGAATCCACATTGAAAGATATTGTAATCAAATTGTCAAAAGTCAAAGATAAAGAGAGAAGTGTGATAGCAGCAAGGAAATAGTGATTTGTCTCTTACAACAGAAGCATCATACAACTAACAACAGGTTTCTAAGCAGAGATGTTGGAGGCCAGAAATGAGTGGGATGATAAAGCAAAAAGAAAAAAAATTGTCAACCAAGAAAGCTCTTAACATATCTGGCAAAACAATTCTCCAAAAAAGGACAAATAGAAGCTGAAGGTGTTCATCACCACTAGACATGTCTTACAAGAAATGCTAAAATGTGTCATTAAAGTTGAAACAATGGGGCACAGAACAGCAACACAAAAGCGCAAAAGTATAAAGCTTGCTGATATAGGTAAATATATAGACGAATCCAGAATAATACAGTAATGTAGAGGTGGTGCATAAACCACCATTACCTCTAGCATAGAAATTCAAAGATAAACTGACAAACCTTTACCTAGATTATCTAAAAAAGACAGAGAGAGAGAGAGAAGGCAGGGACTTCCGTGGCAGTCCAATGGTTGAGACTGCACTTCCAATACAGGGGGCATGTGTTTGATCCTTGGTCAGGGAACAAAGATCCCACATGCCATGCAGCCAAAACACAACAAATAAATAAATGGATGAAAAGGTGTACAAGAAAGTCTCACTCAAAATAACAAATGCTATTTAAAATTTTTTAATTAAAAAAGAGAAAATTCAAATGAAAAACAATCAAAAGTGAAGATGAAACATTACAACTCACACCACAGAAATACAAAAAATGTTGAAGCAACTACTATGATGTCAACAAATTGTATAGCATAGCAGAAATGGATAGACAAGCTGTTAGGACTGAATCATGAAGAAACAGAAAATCTCACAAACCAAAAATGATAAGTTGTCAAATCAGTAATCAAAACCCAACAACAACAACAAAAAGCCTAGAACCAGATGGTTTCACTGGTGAATTCCACAAACATATAAGGATTAGAAACATTGCCAATCCTTCTCAAACTCTTTTGAACATATGCAAATTTATCAATGCAATATACCACATTATTAAAATGAAAAGCAAAAATCAACACAATAGATGCAGAAAAAGCATTTGACAAAATTAGAAATTCTTTTTGATAAAAACACTTCTATATTACTCAACATAATAAAGTGATATATGACAAACCTACAGTTAATCACACTCAAAGGTGACAGTCTTAAAGCTTTTCCTCTAGGATCAGGAACAATAAGAATGCCCACTCTTACCACTCCTATTCAATATAGTACTGGAATCCTAGCCCCAGCAGTCTCTCAGTGGCAACCCACTCCAGTATTCTTGCTTGGAAAATTCCATGGAAAGAAAAGACTGATGGGCTACAGACCCTAGGGTTGTAGAGTTAGACACGACTGAGCATGCATACACACATAAAAGAAAAGGAAGAAGTAAAAAAGTCTTCTTGCACATGCTATGATCTTATATATGGAAAACCCTGAAGACCCTACTGAAAACTGTTAGAACTAATCAGTGAATTCAGTAAAGTTGCAGGATATGAAGTCAACATTAAAAAATGATTTGCATTTCTGTACTTTAAAAACAAACTGTCTGAAAAAGAAATAAAGAAAACAATCCCATTTTTCTCACAATAAAATGATAAAATGCTTAAGAATAAATTTAACCAATGAAATAAAAGTGTTTATATTAATCTCTCAAAGACAATGATGAAAATAATTAAATAAGGCATGAATAGCTATTTAGTGTCCATGAATCAGAAGTATTAATACTACTATTATCTCCATAATATCCAAAGCAGTCTGTAGATTCATTGTAATTTCATCAAATTCTATCAAATTCTAATGGCATTTCTTACAGAAATACAAAAAAATCATTCTAAAAATCCACATGGAATTAGAAAAAGACCCCAAATACCCAAAGAAGTTTCAAGAAAAATGGAAAATTCTGAACACATTAAAATTTCTGATTTCAAATCATAATACAAAGCTAAGATATCAAAAGAATATTGTACTGGCATAAAAACAAACACATAAACCAATGCAACAGAATTCAAAGCCCAGCAATAAACCCATACATATATTATCAGCTAATATTTGACAAGGGAGCCAAGAATACTCAGTGGAGAAGGATAGTCTTTTCAATAAATAGTGTTAGGAAAACTACAAATTCACATGCAAAAGAATGAAACAACACCCCTATCTTTACCACTCATAAAAGTTAACTTTAAGTGGATTAAAGACTTCAGTGGAAGACCTGAAAGCATAAAACTACTAGAATTAAACTTAGAGAAAACACTCCTTGAGAACGGTTTTGGGAATGTGATTTTTCAAATGTGACACCAAAAGCACAAGCAATAAAATAAAAAGTAAACTAATGGGACTACATCAAAGTAAAAAGCTTTTCTGCACAGCAAAATAAGTATGAAAGGAAACCTACAAAATGTGAGAAAATATTTGCAAACCATATTTCTTAGAAGGGGTTAATATCCAAAATATGTAGAGAACTCATACAATGCAATAAAAAGAAAAGCAACCTGGTTAAAAGTGGGCAGAGGAACTGAACAGACATCTGCCAAAAGACATGCAAATGGCCAACAAGTGCATAAAAGGTCCTCAACATTACCATGACACTATTGGAGTGAATGTAAACTTCTACAGTCACTGTATAAAACAGTGTGGAAGTTCTTCTATATATTAAAAATAAAACTACCATATGATCCAGCATTGCTACTTCTGAATGAAATGAAAACAGAATATCATAGAGGTTTCTATACTTCATGTTTATTGCAGCATTATTTACAATATCTAAGATGTGGAGACAAACTAAGTCTCCATCAACTGTTGAATGGATAAAGAAAAAATAAGTATACACACAAAGAGCTGACCCTTGAACAACATGGGAATGGAGCACTGACCCCCATCCCACGCGGCCACAGTTGAAAGTCCATGTACAACTTTGCAGTTGGCCTTCCACATCTGCAGTTACATGTTCCAGGATCCAACCAAGCATGAATCATGTGGAACTGTAGCAAATACTTACTGGAAAATATACACATATCAGTAGACCAATGAGTTCAAACCCACGTTGTTCAAGTGTCTACTGTATACACATCACTTTAAGTGCAGCGCTTGAGTGATATATACATATACACATACAATGGAATACTATTCATCCATGAGAGGAAGTAAATCCTTGTATTTGCTACCACTGAATGGATCGTGAGCACATTATGCTGAGTGAAATAAGACAGACAAGATAAATACTATATGAAATCACTTATATGTGGAATGTAAAAAACAAAAACAAAAAACTAACACATAGAAACAGAGTAGAAGGATGGTTTTTAGGGGGCAGGAGGTTGGGGAAATAAGGAGATGTTGCTCAAAGAGTACAGATTTCCAGTTAGAAAATGAATCAGTTCTGGGGAATCTAATGCACAACAGTATTAATAGAGTTAACATAGCCATATTACGTATCAAAAAATTGCTGAGACATTAGATTCTATATGTTTTCTAAAGAAAGGTAATTATGGGACTTGATGGAGGTGCTAGACAGTGCTATGGTAGTAATCTATTTCAATATATGAGTATATAAAATCAACATATTGTATACTTTAAACTTACACAGTATCAATTATATCTCAATGAACCTGGGGGGAAATATTGAGTATAGACCACATCCATTCAGGAAGCTGATTTTTAAAATCCTGGATATGTAGGTGTAGTTACAGCTACCATGTAGGGAAAATGTATGGTTCAGTAGAAAACTTTGCACTATCTATGTAGTTACTCTTCTGTAATTCTATGGGAGATATTTTGCAACTTTTTCAATTTTCAACAATAGATAGTGACACAAAATAATTCTTGTCTCTAGACATACAAACTCTGTTCTGTAGAGATTCAGTTGACTTTCCTAGATAGTTTTGTCTTCATTTGCACATTCATATCAACATTTTTTCACTCTAAATAAATCTGTACTTTTTCACCCTTGTCCTGTAACCTGGTTGGAACACTCTGTTACTACTTGTAACTTATTTCCTCATTAATGAGTTATATAATATTTTTAACTTGTGTTCATTAAAAAAAATAAAGATTGGTCAATAGGTATCTAAGACAATGTTAACATCACTAATCATTAAGTTTTGTGCTGGTCTCAGCTTATTAATAACCAATGGTGTGGTTGGACCAGCCCTTGTGTTCATATTTTGACTGTGGAAGCTCCTCAAAAACAGAAATATTCAATACAATCACTATATTAACCAGAAGCCCCATTTATAAGTTTTTATTCAAAAGAACTGAACTGATTTGGGATCTCAAATAGATATAGCCATGGGGTGGAAAGAACCTAAATACCCTCAATAATTAGCAAAAAGAAAATATGTAAATACACACAGTGGAGTACTATTCAGTCATAAACATGAAATAAATCTTGTCACATACTACAATGTGGATGACCCATGAGCATATTTTGCTAAATAGAAAAGTCAGTCATGAAAGGACCAATGTTGCATGATTCCACTTAAATGAAGTAGCCAAAGAAGTCAAACTCACAGAAATAGAAAGTAGATTGCTGGTTAGCAGGGCCTTGAGGAAAGGAAATGGAGAGTTCGATGGGTAGAGAGTATCAGTCATGAAGGATGAAAGTTCTAAAGGGCTACTGTGTAATTAACTTCCCTGGTGGTTCAGGCGGTAAAGCATCTGCCTACAATGTGGGAGACCTGGGTTTAATCCCTGGGTCAGGAAGATCTCCTGGAGAAGGGAATGGTAACCCACTCCAGTATTCTTGCCTGGAAAATCCCATGGATGGAGGAGCCTGGTAGGCTGCAGTACTCTTGCCTGGAAAATCCTACGGATGGAAGAGCCTGGTAGGCTACATTCCATGGGGTCACTAAGAGTCGGACATGACTGAGTGACTTCAATTTCACTGTGTGATTATAGTTAATAATACTGTCCTGCACACAATAATATGTTAAGAGGATAGATCTCATGTTATATGTTGTTTACTATAAAAATACTTTAATTCTGAAGAAAAAAATAAAACAGTGTAATTTGTAATACAAGCTGAAAAATCAGAGTCATTGTGACAAACACTTTGTGCCTGGTAGTGGGAAGTAAATATTTACCATAAATTTGTTATCAAAATCCAATAATGATGGAGCAACGTTTGGTAAACTGAAAACAGAGTCAAATTCTAGTTAGAGAAGACAGGGTAAAAAGGTATTAATTAGGTTGAAATATAGTTAAACATTTCATATTAATCACTTGGTTTGGTGTATTGTGCTGAATATGTTAGCATATATTTTTTCAAAATATAAATATAGTGAGTATTGAGTAACAAAAATCATTGATGCTGATATGTTTAAATAGTGCTGCCTTTACAGAGAGGGCTTCCCAGGTGGAGTTAATGGTAAAGAGCCTGCCTGCCAATGCAGAAGACTGCAGAGGGAGACACGGGTTCAATCCCTGAGTCAGGAAGATCCCCTGGAGGAGGGGACAGCAACACACTCCAGTATTCTTGCAAGGAGAATCCTATGGGGAGAGGAGCCTAGTGGGCTACAGTCCATAAGGTCACAAAGTGTCGGACATGACCAAAGGGACTTAGCACGCACTCATGCCTTTACAGAGAACTCATGATTGAGGAGAACTTCACTGAGATAGATATTCCTAATGGACTGAAATCATAGATGACATAACTATTGGCCAGAACTTCAGGCCTGGGTCCTGGAATAACTCTCAGATGTGTCTGTGAGACAGAATATAAGAATATAGTTTAATTAGGTAAATACATATGACACTTGTTTCATGCTCCCTAAGGGCATGAGGAGGTCATTCCCACCCTGTCCACTTAATAAGTATTCCCTGGTGAAATGCTCTAAAACAGACAACCACATTTGTGATACAGGAAAACCACTGTTCTCTCTTTCATGAAATGATTCAAAACCATTCTTAGTGATTTCTGATATTAAAACAGGGCTCAAGAGACACTATGAATAAATGACTTTTTGTAACCGCATGGTATGTGTAATCATAGAAGTCCACACCCAGCAAGCATAGATACACAAAAGCCCACTTGGTTCTCTTCTTCAAACACTCTCTCCTCCACATGAGGAGGAGACAGTCATGACCCACAGGAAAGATGTGGCCCATCCTGAAATGCTTCCAAGAGGCAACGTTGGAGAAAGAGAAGACTATTAAAGATAGAGCTATCAGAGCATAGAATTGCTCACCATTGGTTTTTCTCAACTCCTCCACCAGGCAGCGGGCTTCCTCTTGAACTCGGTCCTCAATGCTCCTCTTCCCCATCCCGAAATTTCTCAGGGTCATGAGGGAGAAGCGCCGCATCTCCTTCCATGTCTTCCCATTGCTGAAAAGGATTCCTACCAGGAGGAGAAATAGAACTAGGAGGGAGGTCCTAGGGAAGGAGAAGGAAGCTGACACTTGGCAGCCCCCAACATGGACCAAGCTCTGCTGGAGAGCTCTTCAAATTCCTGTTTCCATCCTGCCCACTCCCACTGCCAATGCTTAACACATACCATTTGTTACATTAGCTCTTTCAGCCAATGGAAATGTTCCTCTTCCAGAAAACTCTTCTCCCAGATCAATCAGGGCTTCTTTCACTGCTTCATATCCATGCAAGACCACGATGGGCTTCATGCCAAAATACACAGTGAACACAGGGCCATAGACTTTTGAGAGCTGTGAAGGGAGTCACACATAATAACAAAAGAAGTCAATATTTGAAACTACATTGTGCCTGAGGCAGAATGTATTATCATCCTACTATTATGCTCTCATTCTGCCACATACAGCCTAAATATTCCTGAATTTAATAAATAAGTATGATGGTAATTGAAAAGCAGAGACATTACTTTGCCAACAAAGGTCTGTTTAGTCAAGGCTATGGTTTTTCCAGTGGTCATGTATGGATGTGAGAGTTGGACTGTGAAGAAGGCTGAGTGCCAAAGAATTGATGCTTTTGAACTGTGATGTTGGAGAAGACTCTTGAGAGTCCCTTGGACTGCAAGGAGATACAACCAGTCCATTCTGAAGGAGATCGGCCCTGGGATTTCTTTGGAGGGAATGATGCTGAAGCGGAAACTCCAGTATTTTGGCCACCTCATGAGAAGAGTTGACTCACTGGAAAAGACTCTGATGCTGGGAGGGATTGGGGACAGGAGGAGAAGGGGACAACAGAGGATGAGATGGCTGGATGGCATCACTGACTCAATGGACATGACTCTGAGGGAACTCCGGAAGTTGGTGATGGACAGGGAAGCCTGGTGTGCTGCGATTCATGGGGTTGCAGAGTCAGACACGACTGAGTGACTGAACTGAACTGAACTGAACTGATGATGGTAATTGTTACCGTTTCCATTTCCATCTGTTATGCTAGGCAATGGCCCAAGTAACTGGTACCCAGATTACGATGAATTCTCATATCAGCACCTTCAGCAGGTTTATTTGCCCGGCTTATAAATAAGGAGTATATCATGAGAAATGCCGGGCTTGATGAAGCTCAAGCTGGAATCAAGATTGTCAGGAGAAATATCAATAACCTCAGATATGCAGATGACGCCACCTTTATGGCAGAAAGCAAAGAGGAAGTAAAGAGCCTCTTGATGAAAGTGAAAGAGGAGAGTGAAAAAGTTGGCTTAAAGCTCAACATTCAGAAAACAAAGATCATGGCATCCGGTTCCATCACTTCATGGCAAATAGATGGGAAAACAATGGAAACAGTGACAGATTTTATTTTCTTGGGCTCCAAAATCACTGCAGATGGTGACTGCAGCAATGAAGTTAAAATGTGCTTGCTCCTTGAAAGAAAAGTTATGACCAAACAAGACAGCCTATTAAAAAGCAGAGACATTACTCTGATGACATAAGTCTGTCTAGTCAAAGCTATGGTGTTTTCAGTAGTTATGTATGGATGTGAGAGTTGGACCATAAAGAAGGCTGAGTGCTGAAGAATTGATGCTTTTGAATTGTAGCATTGGAGAAGACTCTTCAGAGTACCTTGGATTGCAAGGAGATCAAACCAGTCAATCCTAAATGAAATCAACCCTGAATATTCATTAGAAGGACTGATGCTGAAGATGAAGCTCCAACGCTTTGGCCACTTGATGCAAAGAGGTGACTCATTTGAAAAGATCCTGATGCTGGGAAAGAGTGCAGGCAGGAGGAGAAGGGGATGACGGAGGACAAGATGGTTGGATGGCATCACTGACTCAATGGACATGAGTTTGAGCAAGCTCTGGCAGATAGTGATGGACAAGGAAGCCTGGCATGCTGCAGTCCACAGGGTCACAGAGTCAGACACGACTGAGCAACTGAACAACAACAACAATAAATAAGGAAACAGGCTGTGGAATTTCATTTCCTTTCCAGCGTCCCATGGCTACTACATAGATTTAAATTTGAAACTCTTATTCACCTTCTGATCCTTAATGAGCAAGGCATCAATCCCCGAGGTCCACCTTTAAACCATCACCTAGCTGGCTGCTTCAGAACCACATGCAGGGTTCTTCCAATGGGAATTCATATTCTCTAGCCCTGTGATGTGGAGAAGGCAATGGCACCCCACTCCAGTACTCTTGCCTGGAAAATCCCATGGATGGAGGAACTTGGTAGGCTGCAGTCCATGGGGTCGCTAAGAGTCGGACACGACTGATTGACTTCACTTTCAATTTTCACTCTCATGCATTGGAGAAGGAAATGGCAACCCACTCCAGTATTCTTGCCTGGAGAATCCCAGGGATGGGGGAGCCTGGCGGGCTGCTGTCTATGGTGTCGCACAGAGTTGGACATGACTGAAGCGACTTAGCAGCAGCAGCCCTGTGATAAATACTAGAATTCCATATTTTAAAAAATGAATTCAGATAACTCTAACGCCCAGCTTAGTTTGAGATCCAATGGTGTCACTAAGACAGACAGGGAGGAAGCATCATAGAGGCAGCGTCAGGACATGCATATCTCACGGAGGATCAATATCTTCCATTCTGCATTATTTACTGGGTACAGACAGGAGCTTCCTGCAAAATCCAAATGAGTGCTTCTGCTGCCAGTGGGACCCTGACTGGTGACTTCTTTCCCTCATTCACTCATCCTTGTGCTGAATGCAGAGCTATTTCCTTAATAGCAACCACAATGTACTTCTTCAGAAAAGTTCTATTTTCATGGCCATCTGAACAAAACACACAGCTTATATAGTAAAAGACTTCTGCAAGGAAATCTCTATCACAAAAAAAACTTACCATTGACTTTCAGTCCCAAATCATAGCGAAAGGCTGTGAAACAAAAAAGGGAAGTAACACATGCAGCTTTTGCCACTTTATTATTTTGTTTCTATTACTTGTGCAAAGACAACTATTTCTCTGCTCACAAAACACATTACTTCTTTTCTCTACTTATGACAATGACAGGCCAGAAAAGGCAACAGGAATACCAGAATTTACAGGGAATAATTTGCTGATCTGTTTTAACAATGTGCCCAGGACTTCCCTGGTGTTTCAGTGGTTAAGAATTCACCCACTGATGAAAGTTCAATCCCTGGTGCAGAAAGATTCCTTGTGCCAAAGGGCAACTAAGCCTGTTTTCCACAACTCCTGAGTCCATGTGCCCTAAAACCCATGCTCCACAAGAGAAGCCACCACAACAAGAAGCCTGTGCACCACGACTAGAGAGTAGCTCCAATCTGCCACAACTAGTGAGAGCTGTGCACAGCAAGGAAGACCCAATGCACTATTGTAAAGTAAAATCAAGTAAAAATAAACATTTTTTAAAATAAATAAATAAATAAATACAAACTAAAAGGTAAAAGAAAAAAATGTGCTCAGAGAAATATATATTACTTTTAAAACTGGACTTAAATATAAATTTATTTATTTTAATTGGAGGTTAATTACATTGGAAAAAAAAAAGATTTGACAACATAGTTGACCTGCAAAAAAACTGGACTTAGTTTACTTACCCTTTTCAAGCCCCTGGAGGAGCATAAAGGCTACTTACATTGGTTAAAGATTTGCTGATGTTCTTAACATCTAACTGTAGGATATTTCCAAGAATCGGGAGAGGAGTGGGGCCCGGCGGGAGCTTCCCTTTCCCAGAGCTCTGTTTCCAGAGTGAGAGGAGAAGCAGGCAGGAGAGACAGAGCACCAGGACCACAACCAGATCCATTGGCGCCTTCTCTTCTTACTCAGACGACTGTGAGCCTGAAATCTAAGTCCCTGCTGATTCAATATGGGTCTCTCTGAGGACTAAAGATATCAATCAATCACATCCACTTTATACTCTATTCTGAGTAGACTTTGGCCACTGATAAAGATAAAATTAAAGTGTACTTTGGTCTTGTTTTCCCTCTGTCCAGTAATAACTTTGGAGATTGTCATTTACTTGTACTGGGCTGGGATCCATGTTTGATAATTTAAAAAAAAAATTTCCATTGTGCAGTCAGGATTGGGAACCATTGAAATAAATAATTTGATGCCAAAAAAAACAGCTCAAAACTCTGGATTCAAGTCAACGATCAGTTGCAAATTTATGACTTGAAGACAATCAGTATATTCTATGCCATTTTTATTTATTTATTTATTACCAAATTGAACAAATTTATTGTAGTGTACTTGATTTACAAATGTTAGTTTCAAGTATACAGCAAAGTGAATAGGTTATACATATACGTATATCCACTCTTTTTATCCTTTAGATTATTTTCCTATACAGAAAATTATAGAATATTGAGTAGACCCCTGTGCTATACAGTAAGTCCTAGTCAGTTATCTATTTTTTAATTTTTAAATATTTTTAGTCCTTTAAATTGTGAAAGTATGATACCACATTTACAGGCGACTTTGGCAAAAGCAAGAGAGTTCAAGGAAAACATCTATTTCTGCTTTATTGACTATGCCAAAGCCTTTGACTGTGTGGATCACAATCAACTGTGGAAAATTTTGAAAGAGATAGGAATACCAGACCACCTGACCTGCCTCTTGAGAAACCTATATGCAGGTCAGGAAGAAACAGTTAGAACTGGACATGGAACAACAGACTGGTTCCAAATAGGAAAAGGAATACATCAAGGCTGTATATTGTCACCCTGCTTATTTGACTTATATGCAGAGTACATCATGAGAAACGCTGGACTGGAAGAAACACAAGCTGGAATCAAGATTGCCGGGAGAAATATCAATAACCTCAGATATGCAGATGACACCACCCTTATGGCAGAAAGTGAAAAGGAACTAAATAGCCTCCTGGTGAAAGTGAAAGAGGAGAGTGAAAAAGTTGGCTTAAAGCTCAACATTCAGTAAACGAAGATCATGGCATCTGGTCCCATCACTTCATGGGAAATAGATGAGGAAACAGTGGAAACAGAGTCAGACTTTATTTTTTGGGGCTCCAAAATCACTGCAGATGGTGATTGCAGCCGTGAAATTAAAAGATGCTTACTCTTGGAATGAAAGATATGAAAGCAGAGACATTACTTTGCCAACAAAGGTCCTTCTAGTCAAGGCTATGGTTTTTCCTGTGGTCATGTATGGATGTGAGAGTTGGACTGTGAAGAAAGCTGAGCACCGAAGAATTGATGCTTTTGAACTGTGGTGTTGGAGAAGACTCTTGAGAGTCCCTTGGACTCCAAGGAGATCCAACCAGTCCATTCTGAAGGAGATCAGCCCTGGGTTTTCTTTGGAAGGAATGATGCTAAAGCTGAAACTCCAATACTTTGGCCACCTCACGCGAAGAGTTGACTCACTGGAAAAGACTTTGTTGCTGGGAAGGACTGGGGGCAGGAGGATAAGGGGACGACAGGATGAGATGGCTGGATGGCATCACCGACTCGATGAAGGTGAGTTTGAGTGAACTCCAGGAGCTGGTGATGGACAGGGAGGCCTGGCGTGCTGCGGCTCATGGGGTTGCAAAGAGTTGTACATGACTGAGAGACTGAACTGAACTGGAAAATATAGAACAAATTTGCATATAGTTCCACTGTGTATTGCAATGATTTTTTTAAGTAGATAAATTAAGGTTTTTAGTTGGAGTTTCAATATCAAATTCTCAAAAATTAATAAAATGAATAGAAAGAAATGTAGAAGTATACAGTAGATCTAAAAAGCACTATGAACCTATTCAACATAGTTAGATTTATACAGTTTTCACACAATAGCAGGGTGCAAATTCTATTCAAGTTCCTATATACTATACACCAGGAGAGAATGGAACATATCCAGGAACATAAAACAAGATGCAAAAACTTCATGATCTAAAGATATTGAAATCATACAGAGTGTGTTCTCTTACTGCTGTGGATTATGTCAGAAATCAATATCAAAAGATATTTTAAAATAGCCCACATATTTTCAAGTGCAATGTGACATTTATCAAGACAGATCTTTGACTTAGCCATTGAAAACCTTAAAAAGGTTTAAAGAAAAAGCACTGAGGGTGATTGAAGAGAAAAAAGCATCTAAATGAGAAATTAATATCAAGGATAATATTGTAAAGTAATTAACCTCCAATTAAAATAAATAAATTTATATTTTAAAAAAATAAAATAAAAACTCCAGGTATGTGAAAATTAAGTATTCACTTTTAAATGATGAGTATATCTAAGAAGCCATAACAAGGAAAATTAAAAAAATATTTGTAATGAAATAAAAATGAAAACAGCATTTATCAAAATTTGCTGCATGCAGCCGAAGCAGCTCAAGGCAACTAAATACAATGTGGAATCTTGAATAAGGTATGAAAACAAACAATGGACACTAGCATAAAATTTTGTGAAATTTGAACAAATTCTGTGCTTTAGTTAATACTGTGCTGTGCTGTGCTGTTCTGAGTTTTGCTGAGTTGCTCACTCATGCCCAGGTTGCTTTGTGATCCCACGGACTGTAGCCTACCAGGCTCCTCTCTGTCCATGGGGATTCCCTAGGCAAGAATACTGGAGGTGGGTTGCCATGTCCTTCTCCAGGGGATCTTCACAGTCCAGGTGTCAAACCCAGGTCTCCCGCACCACTGGCAGATTCTCTACTGTCTGAGCCACCAGGGAAGCCCAAGAATACTGGAGTGGGTAGCCTATCTCCAGGGGATCTACCCAACTCAGGAATGAACTGGGGTCACCTGCACTGCAGGCAGAATCTTTGCCAGCTGAGCTACCAGGGAAGTCCAGTTAATACTGTATCACATGTTAATTTTCTGTTTTGTTTTTGTTTTTTTACAACATAGTATCTCTTAACTCTCTTTCAGAATTGGATTAGAAGTTTCAAGCCTCATTCAAATTTTTTTAAAAATCACTAAGATAATAAGCTTTCTAGAGTTTCAGCAGTAATACTTGATGCCAGAATAAATGGAATTATATCAAAGGTTTGAGTGAATATAAATTAGAATTCTAGCATTCTATTTATACATAGTAACACAAGTGGAATCATAATGTCATATATTTTTTAGCTAAGCAAAAATTCTTGTTTTCTAAAATATATATATTGCATTATACATATATAAATGACAGATTTTCTGCTATACGTGATAAAGGTTTGAGAAAGAACAACAACAAAGACAGAGAAATCAGAAAACATACACTAAATGAAATTGGAGCACTGAATATGAAAGAGAAAAAGTGAAACAAACTAGATAAAAATAAAAGATTATCATATTATCCAGTTACTTTTAAATATGGCTGCTCATTAGAATCACATCTGGAACTTTGGAAAAAATAACAATACCTAAGCATTTGCATTTTTCAAAAAATTCAGAGATAATTCTAATGTGCATCTGGATTTGAAAAAGTGATTACAGGTTTTTCTATTAAATGATAGTTTTAATGATATAGTATTCTATTATTTTCTGTTGACCAATCATGACCCAATGGTATTAAATGAGCAGTAGTCATCTAATCACAACAATGAAAAATGTTTATCAGTTTTCACAATTAATAGCCAGACAAAAAATATGTAATTGCAATTGCAAGCCATAATGGAAACATGATTAACCTAACAGTATAAAATAATTACATTTTGGGGGCTTAAGTAGAGTGATGTGGTAAGTGGAAATGCATACATGCATATATTTCATCTTTCATCCACCCAGTCTGTCTTTAGGCTGGTGCATTTAATCCATTTACATGTAAGGTTATTATCAATATATATGCTCCTATTACCATTTTCTTAATTGTTTTAAGTTTATACTTTGTAGCTTGGTCTCTTCCTTCTCTTGTGTTTCCTGCCTAGAGAAGTTCCTTTTTCAATTGTTGTAAAGCTGGTTTGGTGGTGCTGAATTCTCTTAACTTTTGCCTTTGTAAAGCTTTTGATTTCTCCTTTAAATCTGAATGACAGACTTGATGGGTAGAGTATTCTTGGTTATATCTTCTTCCTTCTCATCACTTCGAATATATTGTGCCATTTCCTTCCGGCTTGTAGAGATTCTGTTGAGAAATCAGCTGATAAACTTATAGGAGTTCCCTTGTATGCTTTTTGTTATTTTTTTCCCTTGTTTTTTAAATATTTTATCTTTGTCTTTAATTTTTGTCAGTTTGATGACTATGTGTCTTGGTGTGTTCATCCTTGGGTTTATCCTGCCTGGGACTCTCTCTGCTTTATAGACTTGGCTGAGTATTTCTTTTCCTATGCTAGGGAAGTTTTCAGCTATTATCTTTTCGAATGTTTGCTCAGGTCTATTCTCTCTCTCTTCTCTTTGTTGTTCGTTGTTGAGTCGCTCAGTCATGTCTGACTCTTTGCAACCCCATGGACTCCAGCACTCCAGGCTTCCCTGTCCTTCACTATCTCCTGGATTTTGTTCAAGCTCATGTCCATTGAGTTGATGATGTCATCCAACCATCTCACCTTCTGTCTTCCCCATCTTCTTCTGCCCTCAATCTTTCTGAGCATCAGGATCTTTTCCAATGAGTCAGCATCAGGTTGCCAAAGTATTGGAGATTCAGCTTCATAATCAGGCCTTCCAATGAAGGACTCCCCTTCATCAGGAGGCTCTTTAGTTTCTCTTTATTTCTCTCATTAAGATGGTATCATCTGCATATCTGAGGTTACTGGTATGTCTCGATTCCAGCTTGTGATTCATCCAGCCCAACATTTTGAATGACACACTTTACATGTAAGTTAAATAAGCAGGATGACAATATACAGCCTTGTCTTATTCCTTTCCCAATTTTGAACCAGTCTGTTGTTCCATGTACAATTCTAACTGTTGCTTATTGACCTGCATATAGGTTTCTCAGGAGGCAGGTAAGCTGCTCTGGTATTCCCATCTCTTTAAGAATTTTCCATAGTTAGTTGTGATACATGTGGTCAAAGGCTTTAGTGTAGTCAATGAAGCAGAAGTAGATGTTTTTCTGGAATTCCCTTGCTTTTTCTATGATCCAATGGGTATTGGCAATTTGATCTCTTGTTCCTCTGCCTTTTCTAAATCCAGTGTATACATCTGGAAGTTCTCTGTTCACATATTGTTGAAGCTTAGCTTTGAAAACTTTGAGTATTACCTGGCTAACATGTGAAATGAGTGCAGTTGTGCAGTAGTTTGAATATTATTTGGCATTGCCTTTCTTTGGGATTGGAATGAAAACTGACCTTTTTTCAGTCCTGTGACCAATGCTGAACTTTCCAAATTTGCTGGCCTAATGAGTGCAGCACTTCTACAAGCTTCATCATTTAGGATTTGAAATAGCTCAACTGGAATTTCATCACCTCCACTAGCTTTGTTCATAGTAATGCTTCCTAAGGCCCTTTTGACTTCTCTCTCCAGGTTGTCTGGCTCTCGGTGAGCGAGCACACCATCGTTGTTGTCTGGGTCATTAAAACATTTATTGTATAGTTCTGTGTATTCTTGCCACTTCCTCCTAATGTCTTCTGCTTCTGTTAGATCCATATCATCTCTATCCTTTATTGTGTCCATCTTTGCATGAAATATTCCCTTGGTATATCTAATTTTCTTGAAGAGATCTCTAGTCTTTCCCATCCTATTGTTTTCCTCTATTTTTTTGCTTTATTCATTTAGGAAGGCTTTCTTATTTTTCCTTGTTATTATTTGAAATTCTTCACTCAGACGGTTATATCTTTCCTTTCTCCTTTGCCTTTCACTTCCCTTCTTTTCTCACTGATTGGTAAGGGCTCTTCAGACAACCATTTTGCCTTGTCGCATTCCCCACACCCCTTGGGAATGGTTTTGATCACTGCCTCCTGTACAGTGTTGTGAAGCTCTGTCCATAGTTTTTCAGGCACTCTATCAGATCTAATCCCTCGAATCTATTTGTCACTCTACTGTATAATCATAAGAGATTTTATTTAGATCATATGTGAATGGTCTGGTGGTTTTCTCTACTTTCTTCACTGTAAGTCTGAATTTTGCAATAAGGAGTTCATGATCTGAGACACAGTCAGCTCCCAATCTTGCTTTTTGCTGACTGTATACAGTTTTTCCATCTTTGGTTGTGAAGAATATCATCAATCTGATTTTGGTATTGACTATCTGGTGGTATCCATGTATAGAGTTTTGTTGGAAGAGGGTGTTTACTATGACCAGTGTGTTCTCTTGGCAAAACTCTGTTAACATTTGCCTTGCTTCATTTTGTATTCCAATACCAAACTTGCTTGTTACTCTATGTATCTCTTGACTTCCTACTTTTGCATTCCAATTCCCTATGATGTAAAAGACATCATTTTTGGTGTTAGTTCTGGAAGGTCTTGTAGGTCTTCACAGAACCATTCAACTTCATCTTCTTCAGCATTAGTGGTTGGGGCATAGACTTGGATTACTGAGATATTGAATTGTTTGCTTTGGAAATGAACTGAGATCAATCTGTTGTTTTTGAGATTGCACCCAAGTACTGCATTTCAGATTCTTTTGTTGACTAAGGGTTACTCCTTTACTTTGAAGGGATTCTTGCCCGCAGTAGTAGATATAATGGTCATCTGAATTAAATTCGCCCATTCCTGTCCATTTTAGTTCACTGATTCCTGAAATGTCAATGCTCACTCTTGCCATCTCCTGCTTGACCACTTCCAACTTACCTTGATTCATGGTCCTAGCATTCCAGGTTCCTATACAATACTGTTCTTTACATCATCAGACTTTGCTTTCACCACCAGTCACATCCACAGCTGGGTGTCATTTCTGCTTTGACTCAGCCTCTTCATTCCTTCAGGAGCTATTTCTCCGCTCTTCTCTAGTAGTATATTGGGCACCTAGCAACCTGGGTTTTCATCTTTCCATGTCATGTCTTTTTTCATTTTCATACTGTTCATGTGGTTCTCAAGACAAGAATGCTGAGGTGGTTTGCCATTCCCTTCTTCAGTGGACCATGTTTTGTCAGAATTCTCCACCATGACCCCATCCATCTTGGGTCACCCTACATGGCATGCCTCATAGTTTCATTAAGTTCCACAAAGTTGTGATCCATGTGATCAATTTGGGTAGTTTTCTGTGATTGTGGTTTTCATTCTGTCTGCACATTGATGGATGAGGATAAGAGGTTTGTGCAAGCTTCCTTATGGGAGGGGCTGGCTGTGGGGAAAACTAGGTCTGCTCTGATGGGCAGGGTCATGCTGAGTAAATCTTTAATCCAATTTCTGCTAATCAGTGGGGCTGTGTTTGGCCTAGGCCAAACTATGATAGGGGAAATGATGACCTCCCCCTAAAGGACTTATGAAAGAATGTCTTAGGGCTGCTGCTATCAGTGCCCCTGACTGCATGCCAGCCACTGTCAACCTACAGCTCCACCAGAGACTCCAAGACACTCACAGGCAAGTCGGACTTAGTCTCTTGTGCAGTCACTGCTCATTTCTCCTGGGTTCTGGTGTGCACAAGGTTTTGTATGTGCCCTCCAAGGATCTCTCGTGGGTATGAGGCTTGATTTTATATATGACCACACCCCGTCTACCATCTTGTTGCAGCTTCTCCTTTGTCCTTGGAGATAGGGTATCTTCTTTTGGTGGGTTCCAGCATTCTCCTGTAGAGGGTTGTTCTTAACAGCAATTTGTGATTTTGGTGTTCTCGCAGGAGAAGATGAGTGCACATCCTTCTACTCTCCCTTCTTGAACCTGTCTTCCTGTCTTCTCCTTCTGGAACCCTTATAATGCAAATGTCAGTGTGTTTAATGTTGTCCCAGAAGACTCTTAGGCTATCTTCATTTTTTTCATTCTTTTTAAATATTCGGTTTTACAGCAATGTTTCTACCTTTCTGTCTTTCAGGTCACTTATCTGTTCTCTGCTTCAATTATTCTGCTATTAATTCCTTCCAGTGTATTGTTCATCTCTGTTTACTTGTTTTTTAGTTTTTCTAGGTCTTTGGTAAACATTTCTTGCATCTTCTCCATTCCTTTTCAAAGATCCTGGATCATCTGCACTATTATATCAAGTCTTGGAGTTTACGGGCTCTATGATAGGGTTTTCATTTTGTCTTCCCTCTGATGGAGAAGGATAAGAGGCTTGTGGAAGCTTCCTGATGAGAGAGACTGACTGAGGGGGAAAGTGGGTCTTGTTCTAATGGGCAGGGCCATGCTCAGTAAACCTTTAAACCAGTTTTCTGTTGACGGGCTGGGCTGTGTTCCCTCCCTGTTATTTGACCTGAGGCCAAACTATCAGTTCAGTTCAGTTCAGCCTCTCAGTTGTGTCCGACTCTTTGCAACCCCATGAACCACAGCACACCAGGCCTCCCTGTCCATCACCAACCCCTGGAGTTCACTCAGACTCACGTCCATCGAGCCCATGTTGCCATCCAGCCATCTCATCCTCAGTCGTCCCCTTCTCCTCCTGCCCCCAATCCCTCCCAGCATCAGAGTCTTTTCCAATGAGTCAACTCTTCGCATGAGGTGGCCAAAGTACTTTGTCCTTAGACATAGGGTATCTAATGGCCAAAGTACTTTGGCCACCTCATGAGAAGAGTTGATTCATTGGAAAAGACTCTGATGCTGGGAAAAAAAAAAAAAAAACAAGTAAACAGAGATGAACAATACACTGGTGGAGGTATTTAAGATAATGGCGACCTCTTTCAAAAGGTCCCACGCACCCACTGCTGCACTCAGTGCCCCCAACTCTGCAGCAGGCTGCTTCTGACCCAAACCTCTGCCAGAGACTCCTGGATGCTCATGGGCAAGTCTGGATCAGTTTATTGTGGAGTCACTACTCCTTTCTCCTGGGTCCTGGTGCACACAAGGTTTTGTTTGTACCCTCCAAGAGTCAGTTTCCCCAGTCCTGTGAAAGTTCTGGTGGCTCTATGGTGGGCTTAATGGTGACCTCCTCCAGGAGAGCTTATGCCATACCCAGGTGTACTGTACTCAGAGCCCCTGCCCCTGCAGCAGTCCTCTGCTGACCTGTATCTCCACAGGAGATACTCAAACACAGTTCTTCTCAGTGTCTGGGTTTTTTTGGGTCCTGGTGCACACAATGTTTGTTTGGGCACTCTGAGCATCTCTGGCAGGTATGAGGTTTGATTCTAAACTGATTTTCCCCTCCAGCTGTCTTCCTGGGGCTTTTCCTTTGCCCTTGGACATGGGGCCTCTCCTCAAAGTTGCTCCAGCACCATGCAGCTGCCACTAAAATGAATACCCTCTTGCTGGTGCTTCTCTGCCCTTGGAGGTGGGATAACTCCTCAAAGTTGCTTCAGCACCATGCAGGCGCTGGAGAAGACTCTAAACATGGACATCACCAGCTGGTCAATACCAAATCAGACTGATTATGTTCTTTGCAGGCAAAGATGGAAAAGCTCTATACAGTCAGCAAAAATAAGACTGGGAGATGACTGTGGCTCAGATCATGAACTCCTTATTGCGAAATTCAGACTTAAATTGAAGAAAGTAGGGAAAACCACTAGACCATTCATGTATGACCTAAATCAAATCCCTACGATTATACAATGAAAGTGACAAATAGATTCAAGGGACTAGATCTGATAGAGTGCTTGATGAAGTATGGATAGAGGTTCGTGACACTGTACAGGAGGCAGTGATCAAGACCATTCCCATGAAAAAGAAATGCAATAAGGCAAATAGTTGTCTGACAAGACCTTACAAATAGCTGTGAAAAGAGAAAAGGCAAAGAATAAAATGAAAGATACACCCTTTTGAATGCAAAGTTCCAAAGAAGAGTAAGGAGAGACAAGAAAGCCTTCCTTACGTTTCCTCGGTGTGTATGGCCAGCAGAGGGATGGTATGGGGAGGGAGGTGGGAGGGGGGTTCAGGATTAGGAACATGTGTACACCCGTGGCGGATTCATGTTGATGTATGGCAAAATCAATACAACGTTATAAAGTTAAAAAAAAGAATAATTTGTAGATATGAGTTAAATTCAATAAATATGAGTATGAAAATGAGAGAGGGACTTCAATACATTACCTTTGTGACAGCCGCCCCCCCCCCCTCAAAAAAAGAAAGCCTTCCTCAGTGATCAATGCAAAGAAACAGAGGAAAACAATAGGATGGGAAAGACCAAAGATCTCTTCAAGAAAATTAGAGACTACCAAGGGAACACTTCATGCAAAGATAGGCAAAATAAAGTACAGAAATGGTATAGAACCAAAGAAGCAGAAGATATTAAGAAGAGGTGGCAAGAATACACAGAATAACTATATAGAACAGCTCTTCATGACCCAGACAACCATGATGGTATGATCACTCACCTAGACCCAGACATCCTGGAATGCGAAGTCAAGTGGGCCTTAAGAAGCATCACTATGAACAAAGCTAGTGGAGGTGATGGAATTCCAGTTGAGTTATTTCAAATCCTAAAAGATGATACTGTGATAGTGTTGCACTCAATATGCCAGCAAATTTGGAAAACTCAGCAGTGGCCACAGGACCAGAAAAGGTCAGTTTTCATTCCAATACCAAAGAAAGGCAGTGCCAAAGAATGCTCAAACTACCACACAATTGCACTCAGTTCACATGCTAGCAAAGTAATGCTCAAAATTCTCCAAGCCAGGCTTCAAAGGCACATGAACCCTGAACTTCCAGCTGTTCACGCTGGATTTAGAAAAGGCAGAGGCACCAGAGATCAAATTGCCAACATCCATTGGATCATTGAAAAAGCAACAGAGTTCCAGAAAAAATCTACTTCTGCTTTATTGACTATGCCAAAGCCTTTGACTGTGTGAATCACAATAAACTATGGAAAATTCTGAAAGAGATGGGAATATCAGACCACCTTATCTGCCTCCTGAGAAATCTGTATGCATGTCAAGATACAACAGTTAGAACTGGACATGGAGCAACAGACTGGTTCCTAATAGGAAAAGGAGTACATCAAGGCTGTATATTGTCACCCTGCTTATTTAGCCTACATGCAGAGTACATCATGAGAAATGCCAGACTCGATGAACCACAAGCTGGAATCAAGACTGCCTGAAGAAAAATCAACAACCTCAGACATGCAGATGACACCACCCTTACAGCAGAAAGAGAAGAAGAACTAAAGAGCCTCTTAATGAAAGTGAAAGAGGAGAGTGAAAAAGTTGGTTTAAAACTCAACATTCAGAAAACTAAGATCATGGCATCCAGTCCCATAACTTCTTGGCAAATGAATAGGGAAACAATGGAAACAGTGACAAAATTTATTTTGGGGGGGGAGGCTCCAAAATCACTGCAGATGGTGATGGCAGCTATGAAATTCAAAGATGCTTGCTCCATGGAAGAAAAGTTATGACCTATCTAGACAACATAATAAAAAGCAGAGACATTACCTTGCAAACAAAGGTCGATCTAGTCAAAGCTATGGTTTTTCCAGTAGTCATGTATGGATGTGAAAGCTGGGCTATAAAGAAAGCTGAGCACAGAAGAATTGATGCTTTTGAACTGTGGTATTGGAGAAGTCTCTTGGGAGTTACTTGGACAGCAAGGAGATCTAACCAGTCCATCCTAAAGGAAACCAGTCCTGAACATTCATTGGAAGGACTGATGCTGAAGCTGAAACTCCAATACTTCGGCCACTTCATGTGAAGAAATGACTGATTTGAAAAGATCCTGATGCTGGGAAAGATTGAAGGCAGGAGCAGTAGAGGACAACAGAAGATTGATGATTGGATGGCATCACTAACTCAATGGACATGAGTTTGAGTAAACTCCGGGTATTGGTAATGGACAGGGAGCCCAGGTGCTTGCAGTCCATGGGCTCACAAGGAGTCAGACATGACTGAGCAACTGAACTGAACTGAACTGAATGATAGGGTTAATAGCAACCTCTCAAGTGGGCACTTGTCAAGAGGCACCTCCCAGGACAGCTGCTACCATTGCCCCTGTCCATCTATGTTGTTGCATGTGGAATTATTTTGTTCTTTCTATGGCTGAGTAATAATTATATTGTATATATGTATCGCATCCTTTTTATCCATTCCCCTGTTGATGGACATTTAGGTAGATTCCATGTCCTGACAACTGTAAAGACTGCTGCAGTGAATATTGGGGTGCATTTTTTTTGAATTATTTTCTATGAGTATATGCCCAGGAGTGGGACTACTTGATCATATGATAGCTTTATTTTTAGATTTTTAAGAAACCTCCATACTGTATAAGAGGGTTCTCTTTTCTTTCCATCCTCTCCAGCATTTATTGTTTGTAGATTTTTGATAGTGGCCCTTTTTACCATTGTGAAGTGACACTTTATGACAGTTTTGATTTGCATTTCTCTAATAACTAGTAATATTGAGTATCTCTCCATGTGTTCTTTGGCCTTCTGTATGTCTTCTTTGCAGTAATGGCCATTTAGATCTTGTGCCCATTTTTGGATTTTTTTTTTTATATTGAGCTGCATGAGCTGTTTGTATATTTTAGAGATTAATCACTTGTCAGTTACTTCCTTTGCAAATATTTTCTCCTATTTTATGGGTTGTCTTTGTTTTGTTTATGATTAGCTTTGCTGTGCAAACGATCCCAATCCCTCCAATCTCACAAGTAAGTAATCATTCCAAGTCTCAACCAGATTTTTTTCTTAACAAAAGCACCTTATTTTCTGTGAGCTCCAATTGTATTTTTTTTTTCAGTTTCTTTTTTTTTTTCCAAGTTGTGAGGTATGCAGGATCTTAGATCCTTGACCAGGAATCGAACCTGTGCCACCTGCAGTGGATGTATGGAGACCTAACAACTGGACCACCAGGGAATTCCCACCAATCATAATTCTGACAAACAATTTATGTAGCCGTGCAGTTTTTTGCCTTTATAAGATTCTCCCATTTGGTAATCTGGTGGGACTCAATTCAAGTGCTTCTTGAAACTGTGTTCCCTGGGCTGAAGTCTTAATAAAACTCAATTAGGCACATCTTTATTTCAACCAGGTTTCTGTTCTT
Source organism: Capra hircus (assembly GCF_001704415.2). Classification (NCBI taxonomy): domain Eukaryota; kingdom Metazoa; phylum Chordata; class Mammalia; order Artiodactyla; family Bovidae; genus Capra; species Capra hircus. Next base: position 35,297,570 of record NC_030833.1, read on the forward strand.
GTAATTCTTGGTTAACACTAACATAATTCAAACATCTTAAATTACCAAACACAAATTGAGTAATTAACTAACTAAATTTACATGCCTCTTATCATGAAATCTTCCTTTTTCCTCTACAAAAAATAAATAAACACTGGAAAGCAGAGATTATTATTTCATATTTTTCCAATGAGGGAAACAAAGCCTCTGGGAGAGCAGGAGAGATTTCCAGGGTCACACAGCTATATTTAATAAAACTAGGATTGAAACTGAGATCTTCTTGTGCCCATTTCTTGCACTCAGTTATTACCAAAGAAGAAAAACTTTAGTAAAACCAAACTAAACTGCTGCCAACACAAACAATCAATTTGGTTCAATTTAGTCGCTCAGTCATGTCTGACTCTTTGCAACCAAATGGCCTGCAGCACGCTAGGCTTCCCTGTCCATCACCAACTCCTGGAGCTTACTCAAACTCATGTCCATCAAGTTGGTGATGCCATCCAGCCATCTGATTGCCATCCCCTTCTCCTCCTGCCTTCAGTCTTTTCCAGCATCAGGCTCTTTTCCAATGGGTCAGTTCTTCGCATCAGGTGTCCAAAGTATTGGAGCTTCAGATTCAGCATCAGTCCTTCCAGTGAATATTCAGGACTGATTGCCTTTGGGATTAACTGGTTTGATTGCCTTGCAGCCCAAGGACTCTGAAGTGTCTTCTCTAACACCAGAGTTCAAAAGCATCAATTTTTCAAAGCTCAGCTTTCTTTATGGTCCATCTCTCACATCCATTCATGACCACTGAAAAAAAATCATAGCCTTGATTAGACAGACTTTTGTTGGCAAAGTAATGCCTCTACTTTTTAATATGCTGTCTAGGTTGGTCATAACTTTTCATCCAAGGAGAAAGCGTCTTTGAATTTCATGGCTGCAGTCACCATCAGCAGTGATTTTGGAGCCCCCCCAAAATAAAGTTTGTCACTGTTTCCATTGTTTCCCCATCTATTTGACATGAAGTGATGGGACCAGATGCCATGATCTTAGTTTTTTGAATGTTGAGTTTTAAGCCAGGTTTTTACTCTCCACTTTCACTTTCAAGAGGCTCTTTAGGTTACCTTCACTTTCTGCCATAAGGATGGTGTCATCTGCTTTTCTGAGGTTATTGATATTTCTCCCAGCAATCTTGATTTCAGCTTGTGCTTCATGCAGTCCAGCATTTGGCATGAACTACTCCGCATATAAATTAAATAAGCAGGGTGATAATATACAGCCTTGACATACTCCTTTCCCAATTTTGAACCAGTTCATTGTTCCATGTCTGATTCTAACTGTTCCTTATTGACCTGCATACAGATTTCTTAAGACTGGTCAATGGTCTGGTATTCCCATCTCTTAAATAATTTTCCACAGTTTATTGTGATCCACACAGTCAAAGGCTTTGGCATAGTCAATAAAGCAGAAATAGATGATTTTCTGGAATGCTGTTGCTTCTTTTATGTACCAATGTATGTTGGCAATTTGATCTCTGGTTCCCCTGCCTTTTCTAAATCCAGCTTGAAGAGCTAGAAGTTCTTGGTTCACATACTGTTGAAGCCTGGCTTGGAAAATTTTGAGCATTACCTTGCTAGTGTGTGAGATGAGTGCAATTGTGCAGTAGTTTGAATTTTCTTTGGCATTGCCTTTCTTTGGGACTGGAATGAAAACTCATCTTTTCCCGCCCTGTAGCCACTGTGGAGTTTTCCAAATTTGCTGGTATATTGAGTGCAGTGCTTTAACAGTGTCACCTTTTAGGATCTGAAATAGCTCAACTGGGATTCCATCACTTCCACTAGTTTTGTTTGTAGTGATGCTTCTTAAGGCCCACTTGACTTCACATTCCAGGACATCTGGCTCTAGGTGAGTGATCACACCATCGTGGTTATCTGGGTCATGAAGATCTTTTTTGTACAGTTCTTCTGGGTATTCTTGCCATCTCTTCTTACTATCTTCTGCTTTTGTTGTGTCCATACTATTTCTGTCCTTTATTGTGCCCATTTTTACCTGAAATGTTCCCTTGGTATCACTAATTTTCTCGAGGAGATCTCTAGTCTTCTCCATTCTATTGCTTTCTTCTATTTCTTTACATTTATCACTAAGAAAGGCTTTCTTGTCGCTCCTTACTATTCTTTGGAACTCTGCACTCAGATGAGTATATCTTTCCTTTTCTCCCTTGCCTTTCACTTCTCTTCTTTTCTCAGCTCTTTGTAAGGCCTCCAGAGAAAACCATTTTGCTTCTTAGAATTTCTTTTTCTTGGGGATGGTCTTGATCACAGCTTCCTATACATTGTCATAAACCTCCATCCATAGTTCTTCAGGCACTCTGAAGATCTAATCCCTTGAATCTACTTGTCACTTCCTCTGTAAATCATAAGAGATTCGATTTAGGTCATACCTAAATAGTCTACTGGTTTACCCTACTTTTTTCACTTTAAGTCTGAATTTTGTGACTAGGAGTTCATGATCTGACCCACAGTCAGCACCTGGTCTTGCTTTTGCTGACTGTATAGAGTTTCTTGTTTTCGGCTGCAAAGAATATAATCAATCTAATTTCAGTATTGACTGTCTGGTGATATCCATGCAAAGAGTCGTCTCTTGTGTTGTTAGAAGAGGGTTTGGTATGACCAGTGCATCCTCTTTGCAAGACTCTATTAGCCTTTGCCCTGCTTCATTTTGTGCTACCTTGCCAAACTTGCCTGTTACTTTAGATATCTCTTGACTTTCTACTTTTGCATTCCAGCCCCCTATGGTGAAAAGACATCATTTTTTGGTGTTAGTTCTAGAAGGTCTTTTAGGTCATCATAAAACCATTCAACTTCAGCTTTTTCAGAATTAGTGGTGGGGCATAGACTTGGATTACAGTAATATTGAATGGGTTGCCTTGGAAATGAACAGATATCATTCTCTCTTTTCTGAGATTGCACCCAGATAATCACAACGATGTGATCACTCACCTGGAGCCAGACATCCTGGAATGTGAAGTCAAGTGGACTTTAGAAAGCATCACTATGAACAAAGCTAGTGGAGGTGATGGAATTCCAGTTGAGCTATTTCAAATCCTAAAGGATGATGCTGTGAAAGTACTGCACTCAATATGTCAGCAAATTTGGAAAACTCAGCAGTGGTCACAGGACTGGAAAGGGTCAGTTTTAGTTCCAATCCCAAAGAAAGGCAGTGCCAAAGAATTTTCAAACTACTGCACAATTGCACTCATCTCACACACTAGTAAGGTAATACTTACAATTCTCCAAGCCAGGCTTCAGCAATATGTGAACTGTGAACTTCCAGATGTTCAAGTTGGTTTTAGAAAAGGCAAAGGAACCAGAGATCAAATTGCCAAAATCTGCTGGATCATTGAAAAAGCAAGAGAGTTCCAGAAAAACATCTATTTCTGCTTTCTTGACTATGCCAAAGCCTTTGACTGTGTGGATCACAAGAAACTGTGGAAAAATCTGAAAGAGATGGGAATACCAGACCACCTGACCTACCTCTTGAGAAACCCGTATGCAGGTCAGGAAGCAACAGTTAGAACTGGACATGGTACAAAAGACTGGTTCCAAATAGGAAAAGGAGTACATCAAGGCTGTATATTGTCACTCTGTTTATTTAACTTCTATGCAGAGTACATCATGAGAAACGCTGGGCTAGAAGAAGCACAAGCTGGAATCAAGACTGCCAGAGGACTATCAATAACTACAGATATGCAGATGACAACACCTTTATGGCAGAAAGTGAAGAAGAACTAAGGAGCCTCTTGATGAAAGTGAAAGAGGAGAGTAAAAATGTTGGCTTAAAACTCAACATTCAGAAAACTAAGATCATGGCATCTGGTCCCATCACTTCATTGCAAATAGATGGGGAAACAATGGAAACAGTGGCAGACTTTATTTTTGTGGGCTCCAAAATCACTGCAGATGTTGATGCAGTCCTGAAATTAAAAGACACTTACTCCTTGGAAGGAAAGTTATGACCAATCTAGAGAGCATATTAAAAAGCAAAGATATTACTAAAGTTCTGTCTAGTCAAGGCTATAGTTTTTCCAGTTGTCATGTATGGATGTTAGAGTTGGACTATAAAGAAAACTGAGCACAGAAGAATTGATGTTTTTGAACTGTGGTGTTGGAGAAGATTCTTGAGAGTCCCTTGGACTACAAGGAGAACCAACCAGTCCATCCTAAAGATCAGTCCCAGGTGTTCATTGTAAGGACTGATGTTGAAGCTGAAACTCCAATACTTTGGCCACCTGATGAGAAGAGCTCACTCATTTGAAAAGATGCTGATGCTGGGAAAGACTGAGGGCAGGAGGAGAAGGGTCGACAGAGGATGAGTTGGTTGGATGGCATCACCAATTCAATGGACATGAGGTTGGGTAAACTCCAGGATTTGGTGATGGACTGGGAGGCCTGGCATGTTGCGGTTCATGGGGTCACTAAGAATCGAACACGACTGAGCAAGAACTGAACTGAACTGCTTTTCGGACTCTTTTGTTGTCTATGAGGTCTACTCCATTTTGTCTGAAGGATTCTTGCTGACAGGAGTAGATATAATGTAAATCTGAATTAAATTCACCCATTGTAGTCCATTTTAGTTCACTGATTTCTAAAATATCGATGTTCACTCTTGCCATCTCCTGTTTGATCGCTTCCAATTTGCCTTGATTCATGGTTCTTACAATCCCAGTTCCTATGCATAAATTATTGTTCCTTACAGCATCAAACTTCACTTTCATCACAAGTCACATCCACAACTGGGAACTGTTTTTGCTTTGGCTTCATCCCTTCATTCTTTCAGGAGTTATTTCTCCACAATTCTCAGTAGCATTTTGGGCACCTGCCAACCTGGGCAGTTCATAATAATAAACAAGCAATAAGCAGTCTATGATAAAGAATGAAAGTGAAAGTGAAAGTCATTCAATCATGTCCAACTCTTTGTGACCCCATGGACTATACAGTCCTTGGAATTCTCTAGGCCAGAATACTGGAGTGGGTAGCCTTTCCCTTCTCCAGGGGCTCTTCCCAACCCAGAGATCGAACCCAGGTCTCCCACATTGCAGGCAGATTCTTTAACAGCTGAGCCACAAGGGAAGCCCATAATACAGAATAGAAAAGAGTATTATCTGAGTCAGGCTGAGAACTATAGCCCAGGAGACAGTCTCTCAGTAGCCTTGAGAAACTGCTCCAGACAAGGATGGTTTCATCACAGTTTTATATCTCATCAGATGAAAGGTCATACATCAAACATGACAGGGGTACATACCTTTAAGGTTTGAAAAGAGACAGATTAGCATGTACACAATGAGGTAGTGTGACCTCGGCATCTGAGAAGGAAACCTTGTCTTCAATGGACTACTAGTATGAGTACCATAGGAAGGGAGGCATTTTACCCCTATTTTCAAAGTGAACATCTTTACTTCTGAATTTTATCTTCTTTTCATTAATGGTTAAAGTAGATGTACAACATATGATAACCTAAAGCCATAAGACAGGCTCTTCAAGTTATCATAAAATTCAGGTTAAATCATGTGTAAGCAGAATGATTTCCCTGTATCTCAATTCATGATAATTTCTTCAATCATCTCCAAACATGTTACTCTGAATGTACACCCCACTGACTGTTCACAAAAACTAGACTGCATATTAAATAGATGCCTCTTGACTCCAAGGATTAAAGGGTCATAGATTCTCAAGAGAGTAAATAAAAGATAGGAATTCTCCCCCTCTCCATCACTGCAGAGGTGAAACTTGCTCAGGTACTAAGGAAAGAGCCAATCTCAAGATTTTAGTGCTGAAACTTTGAAAAACTATGGCTCAACCCTCCTAACTGCCTTCAGACACACAATTGCTTCTGTTCTTTTGAAGTCTCTCTTTGTCAGAGATAATAGAATGAAGTATGCACAGTGTTAACCAAAATTCTAGAAAATGAAGACCTGATTGAAATTTTAAAAAAAATGTTTTTTGGAGGTTTGTTAGTACTGTACCCTAGGAGACAAAGACACAAGAAATACTTGACCCTGGACAAAATAGGGGAAGCTTATAAGTGTGAAGATTGCAAGGTTACAGTTAGTCACTTGAGTTGTTTATCAAGAAGTATAATTGACAGTGGAAAGAAGTGTCCTGAGTAAGTATTGGTTGGTGTCTCAAATGGTTGCAGAATTTAAAAGGGGAGACCTTGAGAATACAAAGATGCAGCTGGTATGCATTGTTCTGAATAGGGCTTGTCCTGTCCTTGGGTTTGGACCAGGTCAAAGAAATGCCAAGTTCTCAGTGATACAAAGACACACCCAAGACCACATCCCCAAAAGCCCTCTGACTCCATTTTTGTATGTCTGAACTGTAATTATTCCTTTATAATATCAATTTGTCATCAAGAGCAAGGGAGGGAGATTTTACATAGAACAACAGGTGTGGATTCAGTGGAGGGTGGGAGGCAAGGATTTCATTAAACAGATGCTCAGCACAGAACTACCAGACATGAACAGGAGAGGATAGTTAGTGGTCATGAAGATCTAAATATCACTGGGATGGTAAACATCACTAGATCACTAACGCTGGTACTTTACAAACGTATGTTCTACAAAGATATCTTCATATTAGTTTACGGTGATAAGTGTATTTATGTCTAAGTACTTTTAGTAAAGAAAAAAATAAGTTTCTGTCAAGACCTAATTATAAAATATTTTGTTCCTAACGTTTACATAGATTCATGTTTTATTCCTCATGTAACTGAGAATTGGCATATCAGTGATAATTCTTTGGATTCTTTCAATTACCTCTTCCTGAGACACTCATGCTTCTCTCTAAGCAAACATTCAGTCCTCCAGGTGCACTGCATTTACTGGTTATGTACTATGACTCAGTATTTTGTTATTCATTCCAGTAATGACTTTCCAAATATATCAATTTGGTTAATAATTGCAGCATCAGTTGAATAAAATGAGGGTCAGAAAAATTTAGCTGTGTATATGAACTTCTTTAAAATATACTGACTCTGAGACTCTGTGTAATATTTACTTAGGACAAAGAGAATCAGTAACTTGCTGCCTAATTCACACAGCTCTATACTGTAAAAGATGTACACAACTTTATTTTGGATCAAACAAATTTGGTCACTTTCTCTAGAGCAATCATTTTATTCTTTGGGGAAATATTGTCCTTGTTCTGTCCCTCTTCCCCTCTGTTGAAGCTCATTTCTTTTTATGGAATGAAAGAGTCAAATGTAACTTAGAAATAAAAGGAATCTCTGAGATTAGTCTAATCTTTATTTTTCCTAAAGAGCAATTGGTGACAGTGAGATAAAGTGTCATCACTGTGTTAGTACAAGACCTTGTCTTACAAACCCGTTTCCCAACTTTCAGTTCATTGGCACTTCACATCAAATAGCATACTCATTGTTTTTCAAATGATCAGGAGGTCATCAACATCAAGCCCTCCACTGTCACAGACTAATGAAAATCAGTTAGACTAATTTGACTAGAGTTGTGGATTAAGGATTTTTTTTATTAATATAATTTCTTTTTTGGAACAGTTTAGGTTCACAACAAAACTAACCAGAATGTACATAGTTCTCACACCACACCTCCCCCACCCAATACAGTCTCTGCTACCACCAACAACCCTCACCAGGGTTGTATATTTGTCACTATTGGTGAAACAACATCGATACATTATAAACCAAAAATCCATAAATAACATTAGGGTTCACTCTTAATTTTGAGACTTCTATGGATTTTGACCACTGTGTAATGACATGTATTCACCACTAAAATCATACAGAACAGTTTCACTGCTTTAGAAACTGTCTGTACTTCATCTCTTCATCCATCCATCTAACCAAGACCCTGATAACCACTGATTTTTAATTTTCTCCAAAGTTTTCCCTTTTCTAGAACATTATAGAATTGGACAATAGGTTTCTTTCAGTTAGTAACATTCAGCATGTCTTTTCCTGGCTTGATACCACGTTTCTTTCTATGAGTGAACAGTATTCCATTGCACTAATGTATCACAGTTTGTTTATACATTCACCAATTGAAGTATTTCTTGGGTATTTCCAAGTTTTGACATAAACTTATGAATGAGGTAGCTATAACCACTTTGCTAATGAATAAACATAAATATAAATAAACATAAATATCATTTTGCTCATACACACACATTTATGAATAAAGCAACTATATATGTTCATGTGCAAGTAAGCAAGGGAATTCCAGAAAAACATCTATTTCTATAAAGCCTTTGACTGTGTGGATCACAACAAATTGGAAAATTCTTAAAGAAATGTGAATACCAGAACAGCTTACCTATCTCCAAAGGAACCTGTATGCGAGTCAAGAAGCAACAGTTAAAGCTAGACTTGAAACAACTGATTGGTTCAAAATTGGGAAAGACGTATGACAAGGCTGTAGATTGTCACCCTGCTTATTTAACTTATATGCAGAATACATCATGGGAAATTCTGGGCTGGATTAATCACAAGCTGGAATCAAGATTGCCTGAAGAAAAATCAATAACCTCAGATATGCAGATGTCCCCACCCTAATGGCAGAAAGCGAAGAAGAACTAAATGGCCTCTTGATGAAGGTGAAAGAGGAGAGTGAAAACGTTGGCTTAAAACTCAACATTCAAGAAATGACGATCATGGCATCAGCGGATGCCATGCCAAAAGGAAACTGACAGACTTTATTTTCTTGGTCTCCAAAATCACTGCAGATGGTGACTGCAGCCACCAAGCAAGCCACCAAGATGCTTGCTCCTTGGAAGAAAAGCTGTTACAAACCTAGATAGCATATTAAAAACCAAAGACATCACTTTGCTGACAAAGGTCCATCTAGTCAAAGCTATGGTTTTTCCAGTAGTCATGTAGGGATGTGAGAGGTGAATCATAAAGAAAGCTGAGGGCCAAAGAATTGATGCTTTCGAACTGTGGTGCTGCAGAAAACTCTTGAGAGTCCCTTGGACTGCAAGGAGATGAAACCAGTCAATCCTAAAGGAAATCAACCCTGAATGCTCATTGGAAGGACTGATGCTGAAGCTGAAGCTTCAATACTTTGGCCACCTGATGTGAAGAGCCAACTCACTGCAAAAGACCATGATGCTCAGAAAGACTCAGGACAGGAGAAGAGTGAAACAGAGAATGCGATGGTTGGATCACATCATTGACTCAGTGGACATGAGTTTGAGCAAACTCTGGGAGATAGTGAAGGACAGGAAAGCCTGGCATGTCCCAGAACAACTACAAATCACATATGCATTAGGCAAACATTCTATCCCAGTCTGTTGCTTATCTTATTATTCCCGTGGCTGTGTATTTCACAAAGCAGAAGTTTTTAACGTTAATGAAATCCAAGTTATCAATTGTTTAATGGATGACGATTTTAATGATGTATTCAAAAGGTAATCACCAAACTCAAAGTAATCAGATTTTCTCCTCATGTTGTCTTTTAAAAGTTTTGCATTCCACATTGAGTTCTATGATCCATTGTTGAGTTAATTTTTGTAAAGTATGTAACATTTGTGTGTAGACCTTTTTTTGTTTGTTTGTTTGCATGTAAGTGTCCTTCTGTTTATCAAGTCAAGGAAGTTCCCTCCTTATTCCTGTTTTCCAGAGAATTTTTATCCTGAATGACTTTGATTTTGCCAAATTGTTTTCTACATCTATCAGTATGATCATGTTGATTTCTCTTCTTTAACCTGTTGCTATTGAACCTTAATTGATCCAAATGATGGCTCAATCTTACATACATAAAGTAAATCCCACTTGGTCATAGGCTATAAATCTTTTCATATATTCCTGAATTCTATTTGCTGTTTTCCAAAAAGCTATACTGAATTCTTTAGTGACTAGATCATGAGAGTCCATGAATTTGTGCTTAGTTGTTAGCTGCTGCTGCTAAGTCGCATCAGTCAAGTCCGACCCCATGGACGGCAGCACAACAGACTCCCCCGTCCCTGGGATTCTCCAGGCAAGAGCACTGGAGTGGCTGCCATTTCCTTCTCCAATGAACGAAAGTGAAAAGTGAAAGTGAAGTCACTCAGTCGTGTCTGACCCTTAGCGACCCCATGGACTGCAGCCTACCAGGCTCCTCCATCCATGGGATTTTCCAGGCAAGAGTATCAGAGTGGGTCGCCAGTGCCTTCTCCATAGTTGTTAGAGAATCACTGATTTCTTTTGGCAATGGCCTGTTGCCTTCATTTATCATGTTCTTGTAGTTTTCTTTTGTTGCTTTCATATTTGAAGTAGCAGACACCTTCTTAAATCTTAACTGGTTGCCTACAGATGGTGGTATTATTTATTGGTGTTTCTCTATCTGAGGTGTCCTAGGTTTTGTACTGAAAACTCACATTCTTTCTTTGCTCTCTCTTATGGCAGAATTCTTAATCTTCTATGTTTTCTCTTGTTCTTAAAACTAACCAGACTTGCTGGTGGAAACCTCTTTTATGTTTTCCAGAAGATAGGACTAAAGCTTCATTTTATAGCTTCTCACTTGTCCAACACAGCCTGGTCTGATTTTCTGAGTACTCTGATTGCTAGCTCTGCCCACACCACTACAATAGACAACAGACATTAGTATGCAACTATAGTGTGCAAGTACTGGATTTAGCACTCCAGCCAGTGGTAGTGCCTGCAGACCTTGTGGGGAGACCCTCAATGTGAGGCATTGCCAGAAGCTTGTGGGTACACTCCCTGCTGAAGTCATGAACAGTCAGCAGGACTGTGTCCCCTGTAATATCCTTGAAATTATCTGCTTTTCTTCCCCTGGTCATGGGAGTCCTGCTGTAGTACTCTGGTTGCTGCTGGAAAGAAATGAGTTTCTTTAGCTGCATCCCACATAACTAAGGTGGCCAGGCACTCACTCACTGCTTTCCACCTTCTCCCCAGTAGAGGACGCTGCCACCACACAGCTCAATCTCTGGCAATGGGGCAAAGGGAGGGGTGTTTGATGGAGTTCTTCTCTCTTCACTGCATCTAAACTCATATCCTTCTTGCTCTGATGCTATGTTGGAATTGTCCCTCAGACACACTAGACTTCTAGAAATTCCCTCTCATCGGTGGATATCTGCCAAAGTCAGCACTCTCCGTGTTTTTACCCTGATGGCAGCAAGGGGTAATGGGGCAGTTTCACTGACTCCTTTGCATTGCCAGCCCTTACTGAGGTCTGTCTATTTTCAGGGGCACAGGTGGCCCCACAGTTCCTCCTGATGCATTTTATTCATGGATAGTTGTTAAAGTGGGGAGAGAAAGGAGGAACATTTTAAGTCACCATGATGCTGACATCTCTCATCCTCTGTCTTTTCTGATTACTTATACCTGCTTTATTACTTCTTTGGTGATGGTTTCCCTAGGGCTCCCCTAGTGGTCCAGTGGTAAAGAACCCACCTGCCAATGCAGGAGACTTAAGGGATGTGGGTTTGATCCCTGGATCAGGAAGGTTCCTTGGAGGAGGGCGACCCACTCCAATAGTCTTGCCCAGAGAATCTCATGGACAGAGGAGCCAGGCAGGCTACAGTCCGTGTGGTCACAAACAGTCAGACGTGACTGAAGTGACAGCCCATGTTTATGCAGGCTAGAATTTTCAATATACATTTACAATTAATCCAAGTCCACTTTACAATAACTCAATACTGTTTTATAGGGAGTACAAGTACCTTGTAACAGAATATGTCTACGACTTCTCTCCCCTTACTTGTATCATTTTTTTTCATTATCTCACTTTTCCTAAGATATATTCACAAAATACATTACTGCTATATTTTCAAATAGACTATTCTATTAAATCAATTAAAAATAACAAAAAAGAAGTTGTTATGTTATCTTCCATTATATCATGAGAAAATATACAAAAATAAACTCAAAATGGATTAAAGATATAAATATGACCATAAAACTCCTAAAATGGGGGAGGTTGGGGAAGTCCTAAGATAGCGGAGGAATAGGACAGAGAGACCACTTTCTCCCCCACAAATTCATCAAAAGATCATCTGAATGCTGAGCAAATTCCACAAAACAACTTCTGAACGCTGGCAGAGGACACCAGGCATCCAGAAAGGCAGCCCATTCTCTTTGAAAGAAGATAGGACAAAATATAAAAGACAAAAAGATAGACAAGAGTTAGGGACATCCTGGGAAGGGAGTTGTGAAGGAGGAGAAGTATCCAAACACCAGGAAACCCTCTCACCTGCGGGCCTGTGGGGAGTTTTGGAATCTCAGAGGGCAACATAGCTGGGAGGGGAAAAAGAAAGAAAGAAAAAAAAAAACCCCACAGAATACATGCCTAACCACAACTCCCAGCAGAAAAGTAGCCCCAGACACTTGCATCCACCACCAGCAAGCGGGGCTGAACAGAGAGGCGAGGGTTGCATGCTTAGGGTAAGGACTGGGCCTGAATGCCCTGGGGACAATCTGAGGGAGCTAATGTGAGATAGCCACCCAAACTGTAAGATAACCAGAGAGAGGGGAAAAAATGGGGGGGCGGGGGGAGAGAGAGAGAGAAACTTACCGCAAAAAGCTCTAACCTAAGGCACAGCCTGGCCTGCTCACAGAACAAAGGATTGAGCGAATACCAAAGGAGACAGCTAGCTGGCTGCAGACCAGCCCACCACCGCGCCCCACGCCCCCCACCCCCCCGGCCGCCCCCACCAGCAACCGCCAGAGCCTAAAGGCGAGGGGCAATCTCGGCCCCAGAGATGGCCAAACTGTGAGCCACCAAACTGTGAACGGGCTCCCAGTCGCTAACCAAGTCTTCCTGGGATCCTGGATGGTTGACACCTGCCAGGAGGGTCGCAGCCTGAGATCAGCTCACCAGAGGAGACACACAGCATATCTGAGATGGTGCCTTTGTGGTGCACCCAGGATACCAAGTGGCCGGGACTAGGGAGGGGATTAAGATGCACAGACCACCTGGGACAGTGTGTTTGCCAAGCACCTGGTCACCTGAATGGCTTGGACATGGGAAGGGCACAAAACGCAGGCCCAACCGAGTCTGTGCCTTTGTGGAGTACCCGAGAACCTGGACCTGAGCAGCTTAGACCTGGGAAGTGCATGAATCCCAGGGCCCGCTTTGGACAGTTCTCCTGCAGAGCAACCTGGAGCCTGAGCAGTGTAGACCAAGAAAGCACACACCCCGAGAACTGGGCAAACTCGGTGTGGTTCATACACTGCAAACACTGCCCCCACGTGCCAGTGATGTTTGTTTGCAGTGTTCCTCCCTCTCCACATCACAACGGAACAAGTGAGGCTGAATAAGTGACCTCTGCGCCCCCTTGTGTCAGAGCAGAAAATATACACTGTAGAGACTTGCAAACAGAGGAAGCCAAAATACACAAAGAGGGAACCGCTCTGGAGGTGACAGGTGCAACAGATTAAAGCACTGTAGTTAGCATTGACTAAGCATTGGAAGTGGAGAGGGCAATGGCACCCCACTCCACTACTCTTGCCTGGAAAATCCCATGGATGGAGGAGCCTGGTAGGCCGCAGTCCATAGGGTCTCTAAGAGTCGGACAAGACTGAGAGACTTCACTTTCGCTTTTCACTTTCATGCACTGGAGAAGGAAATGGCAACCCACTCCAGTGTTCTTGCCTGGAGAATCCCAGGGATGGGGAAGCCTGGTGGGCTGCTGTCTATGGGGTTACACAGAGTTGGACATGACTGAAGCAACTTAGCAGCAGCAGCAAGCATTGAAAGGGGCCTATAGACCTTGAGAAGAAGTATAAGCTGGAACAAGGAGCTATCTGAAACTGAACTGACCCCACACTGCCTTCAACAGCTCCAGAGAAATTCCTAGATATGTTTTGTTATTATCATTTTGAAATTTTTTAATTTTTAGGTTCTTTATTGTTCCTTTAATTTTCATTTTTTTTAATTTTTATTTTTACTTTATTTTACTTTACAATACTGTATTGGTTTTGCCATACATTGACGTGACTCCACCACGGGTGTACATGCGTTCCCAAACATGAACCCCCCACCCCCACCTCCCTCCCCATAACATCTCTCTGGGTCATCACCGTGCACCAGCCCCAAGCATGCTGTATCCTGCGTCAGACATAGACTGGTGATTCGATTCTTACATGATAGTATACATGTTACAACGCCACTCTCCCAAATCATCCCACCCTCTCCCTCTCCCTCTGAGTCCAAAAGCCCGTTATACACATCTGTGTCTTTTTTGCTGTCTTGCATACAGGGTCGTCATTGCCATCTTTCTAAATTCCATATATGTTAGTATATGTATTGGTGTTTTTCTTTCTGGCTTACTTCACTCTGTATAATCGGCTCCAGTTTCATCCATCTCATCAGAACTGATTCAAATGTATTCTTTTTAACAGCTGAGTAATACTCCATTGTGTATATGTACCACAGCTTTCTTATCCATTCATCTGCTGATGGACATCTAGGTTGTTTCCATGTCCTGGCTATTATAAACAGTGCTGTGATGAACATTGGGGTACATGTGTCTCTTTCAATTCTGAAAACTCCTGACTCCAGCGAACCTTAATCCATAGGAGCGTTTCCAAAAGGCTCCATACCTACACTGAAATAAAGCTCCACCCAAGAGCCAACAAGTTTTAGAGCAAGACATACCAAACTAATTCCCCAGCAATGCAGGAACATAACCCTGACATTTAAAATACAGGTGGCCAAAAGTCACATCAAACCCAGACACCTCAGAACCCACTACTGGACACTTCGTTGCACTCCAGAGAGAAGCGATCCAGCTCTACCCACCAGAACACTGATGCAAGCTTCCCTAACCAGGAAACCTTGACAAGCCACTTGTCCAACCTCATCCACAGGGAGCAATCTCCACAATAAAGAGGAACCACAAACTTTCAGCATACAGAAAGGCCACCCCAAACACAGCAATATAAACAAGATGAAAAGGAAGAGAAATATTCAGCAGGTAGGGGAACATGATAAATGCCCACTAAGCCAAACAAAAGAGGAGGAGATAGGGAGTCTACCTGGAAAAGTATTGAGAATAATGATAGTAAAAATGATCCAAAATCTTGAAAATAAAATGGAGTTACAGATAAATAGTCTGGAGACAAGGATTGAGAAGATGCAAGAAATGTTTAACAAGGACCTAGAAGAAATTTTAAAAAAGAATCTCTCAATAATGAATAATGCAGTAACTGAGATCAAAAGCACTCTGGAGGGAATCAACAGTAGAATAACTGAGGCAGAAGATAGGATAAGTGAGGCAGAAGATAGAATGGTGGAAATAAATGAAGCAGAGAGGAAAAAAGAAAAAAATAATTAAAAGAAATGAAGACATCCTTAGAGACCTCTGAGACAATGTCAAATGCCCAAACATTCAAATCAGGAGTCCCAGAAGAAGAAGACAAAAAGAAAGACCATGAGAAAATACTTGAGGAGATAATAGTTGAAAACTTCCCTAAAATGGGGAAGGAAATAGCCACCCAAGTCCAAGAAACTCAGAGAGTTCCAAATAGGATAAATCCAAGGCAAAACAACCCAAGACACATATTAATCAAATTAACAAAGATCAAACACGAAGATCAAATATTAAAAGCAGCAAGGGAAAAACAACAAATAACACAAGCGGATTCCCATAAGGATAACAGCTGATCTTTCGGTAGAAACTCTTCAGGCCAGGAGGGAATGGCAGGACATACTTAAAGAGATGAAAGAGAAAAACCTACAGCCCAGATTACTGTACCCAGCAAGGATCTCATTCAAATATGAAGGAGAAATCAAAAGCTTTACAGACAAGCAAAAGCTGAGAGAATTCAGCACCACCAAACCAGCTCTCCAACAAATGCTAAAGAATCTTCTCTACACAGGAAACAGAGAAAAGGTGTATAAACTCGAACTCCAAAAAAAAAGTGAGTGGCAATGGGCTCATACTTATCAATAATTACCTTAAACATAAATGGGTCGAATGCCCAAACCAAAAGACAAAGACTGCCTGAATGGATACAAAACCAAGGCCCCTATATATGCTGTCTACAAGAGACCCACTTCAAAACAAGGGACACATACAGACTGAAAGTGAAGGGCTGGAAAAAGATATTTCACGCAAATGGAGACCCAAAAAAGGCAGGAGTAGCATTACTCATATCAGATAAAATAGACTTTAAAACAAAGGCTCTGAAAAGAGACAAGGAAGGGCACTACATAATGATCAAAGGATCAATCCAAGAAGAAGATAAAACAATTATAAATATATATGCACCCAACTTAGGAGCACCGCAATATGTAAGGCAAATGAAACAGGTATGAAAGGGGAAATTAACAGTAACACAATAATAGTGGGAGACTTTAATACCCCACTCACACCTATGGATAGATAAACTAAACAGAAAATTAGCAAGGAAACACAAACTTTAAATGATACAATGGACCAGTTAAACCTAATTGATATCTATAGGACATGTCACCCCAAAACAATGAATTTCACCTTTTTTCTCAAGTGCACACAGAACCTTCTCCAGGATAGATTACATCCTTGGCCATAAATCTAGCCTTGGCAAATTCAAAAAAATTGAAATCATTCCAAGCATCTTTTCTGATCGCAATGCGGTAACATTAGATGTCAACTACAGGAAAAGAAACTATTACAAATACAAACAAATGGAGGCTGAACAACGTGCTTATGAATAACCAACACAGAAGAAATCAAAAAAGAAATCAAAATATGCATAGAAACAAATGAAAATGAAAATAAAGCAATCCCAAACCTAAGGGATTCAGTAAAAGCAGTGCTAAGGGGAAGGTTCATAGCAATACATGCTTACCTCAGGAAACAAAAGAATAATCAAATAAATAACCTAGCTTTACACCAAAAGGAACTAGAAAAGAAGAAATGAAGAACCCCAGGATTAGTAAAAGAAAAGAAATCATAAAAATTAGGACAGAAATAAATGTAAAAGAAACAAAAGACACCATAGCAAAAATCAACAAAGCTAAAAGCTGGTTCCTTGAGAAGGTAAATAATATAGACAAACCATTAGCCAGACTCATCAAGAAAAAAAGGGAGAAGAAACAAATCAACAAAATTAGAAATGAAAATGGACAAATCACAATAGAAAACACAGAAACACAAAGTATCATAAGAGACTACTATCAGCAATATATGCCAATAAAATGGACAAATTGGAAGAAATGAAAAATTCTTAGAAAAGTATAAATTTCCAAAAGTGAACCAGGAAGAAATAGAAAATCTTAACAGACCCATCATAAGCAGGGAAATTGAAACTGTAACATGAAATCAAAAGTCCAGGACCAAATTGCTTCATAGAAGAATTCTACCAAAAAGTTAGAGAAGAGCTAACACATATCCTCACACTAGGACCACAGCCTTGTATAACTCAATGAAACTAAGCTATGCCCGTAGGGCCACCCAAGATGGGCGGGTCGTGGTGGAGAGGTCTGACAGAATGTGATCCACTGGAGAAGGGAATGGCAAACCACTTCAGTATTCTTGCCTCAAGAACCCCATGAACAGTAGGAAAAGGCAAAATGATAGGATACTGAAAGAGAATCTCCCCCAGGTCAGTAGGTGCCCAATATGCTACTGGAGATCAGTGGAGAAATAACTCCAGGAAGAATGAAGGGATGGAGCAAAAGCAAAAACAATTCCCAGCTGTGGATGTGACTGGTGATAGAAGCAAGGTCCGATGCTGTAAAGAGCAATATTGCATAGGAACCTGGAATGTCAGGTCCATGAATCAAGGCAAATTGGAAGTGGTCAAACAAGAGATGGCAAGAGTGAACATCAACATTCTAGGAATCAGCACACTAAAATGGACTGGAATGGGTGAATTTAACTCAGATGACCATTATATCTACTACTGCGGGCAGCAATCCCTTAGAAGAAATGGAGTATCCATCATGGTCAACAAAAGAGTCCGAAATGCAGTACTTGGATGCAATCTCAAAAACGACAGAATGATCTCTGTTCATTTCCAAGGCAAACCATTCAATATCACAGTAATCCAAGTCTATGCCCCAACCAGTAATGCTGAAGAAGCTGAAGTTGAACAGTTCTATGAAGACCTACAAGACCTTCTAGTACTAACACCCCCCAAAAGATGTCCTTTTCATTATAGGGGACTGGAATGCAAAAGTAAGAAGTCAAGAAACACCTGGAGTAACAGGCAAATTTGGCCTTGGAATATGAAATGAAGCAGGGCAAAGACTAATAGAGTTTTTCCAAGAGAACGCACTGGTCATAGCAAACACCCTCTTCCAACAACACAAGGGAAGACTCTACACATGGACATCACCAGATGGTCAACACCGAAATTAGATTGATTATATTCTTTGCAGCCAAAGATGGAGAAGCTCTATACAGGCAGCAAAAACAAGACTGGGAGCTTTCTGTGGCTCAGATCATGAACTCCTTATTGCCAAATTCAGACTTAAATTGAAGACAGTACGGAAAACCATTAGACCGTTCAGGTAGGAACTAAATCAAATCCCTTATGATTATACAGTGGAAGTGAGAAATAGATTTAAGGGACTAGATCTGATAGAGTGCCTGATGAACTATGGAATGAGGTTCATGACATTGTACAGGAGACGGGGATCAAGACCATCCCCATGGAAAAGAAATGCAAAAAAGCAAAATGTTTGTCTGAGGAGGCCTTACAAATAGCTGTGAAAAGAAGAGAATCGAAAAGCAAAGGAGAAAAGGAAAGATATTCCCGTTTGAATGCTGAGTTCCAAAGAATAGCAAGGAGAGATAAGAAAGCGTTCCTCAATGATCAAAGCAAAGAAATAGATGAAAACAAAAGATGGAAATATCAGAGATCTCTTCAAGAAAATTAGAGATACCAAGGGAACATTTCATGCAAAGATGGGCTCAATATAGAACAGAAATGGTGTGGACCTGACAAAAGCAGAAGATAATAAGAAGGGGTGGCAAGAATACACAGAACTATACAAAAAAGATCTTCAAGATCCAGATAATCACGATGGTGTTATTACTCACCTAGAGCCAGACATCCTGGAATTTGAAGTCAAGTGGGCCTTAGAAAGCATCACTATTAACAAAGCTAGTGGAGGTGATGGAATCCCAGTTGAGCTATTTCAAATCCTAAATGATGATGCTGTGAAAGTGCTGCACTCAATATGTCAGCAAATTTGGAAAACTCAGCAGTGGTGATTGCAGACATGAAATTAAAAGATGCTTACTCCTTGGAAGGAAAGTTATGATCAACCTAGACAGCATGTTAAAAAGCAGAGACATTACTTTGCCAACAAAGATCTGTCTAGTCAAGGCTAAGGTTTTTCCAGTAGTCGTGTATGGATGTGAGAGTTGGACCATAAAGAAAGCTGATTGCTGAAGAATAAATGCTTTTGAGCTGTGGTGTTGGAGAAGACTCTTGAGAGTCCCTTGGACTGCAAGGAGATCCAACCAGTCCATCCTAAAGGAGATAAGTTCTGGGTGTTCATTGGAAGGACTGATGTTGAAGCTGAAACTCCAATACTTTGGCCACCTGATGCAAAGAGCTGACTCATCTGAAAAGACCCTGATGCTGGGAAAGATTGAGGGCAGGAAGAGAAGGGGACAGCAGAGGATGAGATGGTTGGATGGCATCACCAACTCAATGGACATGATGTTGGTTAGGCTCTGGGAGTTGGAGATGGACAGGGAGGCCTGTCGTGCTGCAGTCCATGGGGTCGTAAAGAGTCGGACATGACTGAGCAACTGAACTGAACTGAACTGAAAAGACATATGGAATTCAATCAAGTGTACCAACATCCATTTAATGGGAATCTGAGAAAAGAGAGAGCAAAAGAATAGAAAATAAATATTTTAAAAAAGAATGGCAACTTCCCTGTTGGTCTAGTGGTTAAGACTTCGCCTTCTGATGCAGAGAGTGAGGGTTCAATCCCTGATCAGGTAGCTAAGATCCCACATGCCTCCCAGCCAAAAAACAAAACCAAAAACCCCCACAAAACAGAAGCAATGTTGTAACAAATTAAATATCCTTTAAAAATTATCCACATCAAAAAATCTTTATTAAAAAAAAGTAAAAGAATGGCTAAAAACTTTCAAAATTTGGTGAAATAAATGAATCTATGAATCCAAGAAGTTAAATAAGCTTCAAGAATTATAAACCCAAATAGACTAACAGCAAGGCACATTTTAATCATTTTGTCAAAAGCCAAGGCAAAAGGGAGAAAGTTTAAAGCATCAACAGAGAAATGCTTCATCATATACAAAGGAATCATAATAGGATAACAGTTCATTTTCCATACAAACTATGGAGACCAGAAATCAGTGGAAAGATATAGTTTAAATCCTGGATGTGAAAATATCAACCAAGAAGTCTATACCTAGCACAACTATCCCTCCAGAAAATCGAAGACATAAGACATTCCCAAAATAAAAGCTGAGGGGGTTCCTGACTAATAGATTGATCCTACAAGAAATGCTAATGGTAATCATCTTCACAGTTAAAAGCAAAAGCCACTAGATGATAATTCAAACCCAAACTAAGTTCCTTGTTAAAAATAACCATGTAGGTATATATAAAAGTTAATAGTATCATATTCTAATATAAAACCTTCTTTTAATTTTCTATCTTATTTAAAAGAAAAATGCATAAAAATAATCATTAGAGATACATTATTCTAGAAAAAAATCATATACAGATGTATTCTGTGATACCAATGAAATAAAGTGGAATGAAACTGGATGGGATCAGAATTAAAATATACAATTAGAAGCTACAGTAAAAACAATTCATACTGGGTTTTTCTAAATTTAAGAAGTAAACAGGACTCCCCTGGTGGTCTAGTGGTTAAAAATTCAGCTGCCAGTGCAGGGAACATGGGTTTGATCCCTGGTCAGGGGAGATTCCACATGCCTCAGAGCAACTAAGCTCATGTGCCACAACTACTGACCCTGCATGCTGAAACTAATGAATCCCACACACCTAGAGCCTGTGCTATGCAGCAAGAGAAACTGTCACAGTGAGAAGACCACATATCACAACAAAGAGTAGTTCCCACTCACCACAAGTAGAGAAAGTTCACACAAAGCAATGAAAACCCAGTGCAACCTAAATATATATATATATATATATATTTTTTTTTTTTTTTAAGAGAGGTTAATAATAATTCCCATTTTAGGTGGCTGTCCTAAGATGGTGGAGGAATAGGACAGGGAGACCACTTTCTCCCCCACAAATTCATCAAAAGAACATTTAAACGCTGAGTAAATTCTGCAAAAACAACTTTGGAATACCGGCAGAGGACATCATGCACCCAGGAAAGCAGCCCATTGTCTTTGAAAGGAGGTAGGAAAAAATATAAAAGACAAAAAGAGACACAAAAGAGGTAGAGATGGAGCTCCATCTTGGGAAGGGAGTCTTAAAAAGAGAGAAGTTTCCAAACACCAGGAAACACTCTCACTGCCAAGTCTGTGGTGAGCCTTGGAACCACAGAGGGCAACATAACTGGGAGGAAAATAAATAAATAATTAAAACCCACAGATTACGTGCCCAATGGTAACTCCTCCAGCAGAGAAGCAGCACAGACGCCTGCACCCGCCACTAGCAAGCGGGGGCTGGGCGGGGAGGCACGGGCTGCATTGCTTAGAGTAAGGGCCGGGCCTGAATGCCCCAAGGGCAATCTGAGGGAACTAATTTGAGCTAGTAAACCAAACTGTGGGATAGCTACCATGCTAAAAGCCTTAATCTAAGACACAGTCAGGTCCGTGCACAGAACAAAGGACTGACTAGAGCTACGCAAAAAGCCCTAATGTAAGACATCACCAGGCCCGCTCATAGAACAAAGGACTGAACAGAGATAGCCAGCTACAGATCATCCCCCTCCAGTGAAAAGCAGCCAGAGCCAGAAGGGGGCAATCGCGGCCCCAGAGAAGCATTATCTACCAAACTGCAAGCAGGCTTCTTTGCTAACTAAGAATTCTTGGGATTCTGGACTGTCAACATCTGCCTGAGAAGGTGCATTGGATGTACACTCAGAAAACTGAGTGGTAGGGATGGGGGGAGGCAATAAGTTGCAGCGACTGTGCTCGCCAAACATCTGATCACCTGAGCTGCTTGGACCTGGGAAGGGCACAAAACACAGGCCCAACCGAGTCTGCACCTCTGAGGACTACCCGAGTGCCTGAACCTGAGGGGCTTAGACCTGGGAGGTGCATGCAGCCCAGGGCCGGCCTCAGACAGTTCCCGGCAAAGCAACTAGAGCCTGAGCAGTGTGGGCAGGGAGGGCACACACGCCGTGAGCAGGAACAGGCCCAGTGTGGCTGAGGCACTGCGAGCACACGCTAGTGTTATTTGTTTGCAGTGTCCCTCCCTCCCCACAGCACGACTGAACAAGTGAGCCTAAAATAGTGTCCACCACTGCCCCCTTGTGTCAGGGCAGAAATTAGACACTGAAGAGACCAGCAAA